>NW_004567132.1:18906399-18980443 GCF_000260355.1 Condylura cristata | reverse complement strand
CCACCAGGGAGGGCCTAATTTAACTTAATTTTTAAATTAAGTTAGCACTGGATAACTACTCAATATGATCCTTAATTGTAGAATGCCACCTCTTCAGGTAGAGGTTACCATACCACCAAGACACCTACTGCCATCAAAGTCTGCTGTCCCTCTACTCTCTTCCCTTCCCAATAGTCATAATTCTAGGGTGTGTCTTTAGTGTAGTGTTGTTGGACTCTGTTTTGTTTCTCTCTTACATTTTTGTATTATATAATTCTAATTCCTTAATATGAATGCTTAATTTTCAAACTGAATCTGTTTTCTCCCAGATAAATAAGATCACTTGGAATTTTCAATGCAGTATAACACTAGATTAATTTGAGACTGTATACTTAAATTATTATTTTAGTATTATTTTCCAGTTACAAATATGATCTGTCATTTCATTTATGAGTAATACAGAAACAATTTTACTTTCCTGATATTTTTAGATATCTTTATCATGTCATGGTCTGTGAATACTATCTGTCTGAAATAAAATTTTGAAGTTTGTTGAACACTGATTTATGATTTTTCATAAGCTTAATTCCAAACAAAGAAGAATGTGTATTTTTAAAAGATTTATTTTTTTATGCATACAGAACTGGAGTACAGGGGAGGAGAGAGGACTCACCAGAGACAGAGTGGGGAGCAGCATAGACAGATCAATGCTGAGAGGAGCAGCAGGCAGACAGGAGAGGTCTGCCACCCCATGTGGATCACCTCCAGGGCCAGGGATCAAACTCTCACTAAAGCGACTGCAACTGGCTTGCAGTGCTGCGCTTTAACCTGCTGCACCACCAATGAAGGCTGAAGGATGTATATATTTTAATTAGTGGCTATGAGGTTTTATAAGTAACTACAGATTTTAGTCCATTTACCTATTGTATATTACTGATATATTGGGATTATTTCTGTCAGTTAATATTGGATTCTTAGTAACTCTGATTTTTGTAGCTTTAGTTTTATATTTTTAAATTCTACTTTTGTTTGAGAAGTAACTTAGAACATCTTTTCCCTTAGGAATGGAACCTGTGTAGCCTATATTTAGTTTATAGTTATTCTTAACATGCTAGCATTCGTAGTTGATTTGACAATATCTGTACTTATGGTTTCTATCCTACTTTTAAAACAATTCAGAAAATGTGTAGTATTTTAGCTTTTAACACTCTTGGCTCTTTTATATGACTAATAAGTCATTATTTGCTTCCACTACCTTTATTATAACAATTTTATTAATTTTTTATTTCTATTTTTTTGTTTCTTATATGTCAATCCAATTTTTCCCTATTTTTTTTTTTGATTGGGACATTGGTTTACAACAGTGTATGATTTAGAAGTAGAGGATCAAACCTTTAAAGATGTATGTACCATACCACACCAACCACAGGTGCTCACAATTCTTTTCTTACATTGTAATATATTTTCTTATGCATTTTTTCTTATTCCCAGAGACTATTCCTGAAAAGCACCTTTACTGAAAATCTCATAGTAATAACTTTCTTTTGTTGAATATGTCAGTTTTTCCTTATAGCTATGTTATACATGAATATACTTAAATATTTTGAAAGCATTATTTCTGAACTTCCCCATTCTAATTATTGAGCAATTTTCTGATTCTCTAATAGTTTTACCCACTTATTTATTTATTCATACAGAACTGGGATACAGGCTAGAGGGGCAGGGGAGGTGAGAGGCTTTACCAGACAGAGTGGGGAACAGAACAAGATGACTGACAGAGTGGGGAGCAGTGGGTGGGTCAGGAGAGGTATGCTGAGTCATGTGGATCACCTCCAGGGTGGGGATCAAACTCATGCTGAAGTGGATTTAACTTCTTGGTGCTGTGCTGCACCACCAGGGAGGGCCCTGATTCTCTAATTTTATATCATCCCTCAATTCTTAACAATTTTTACTCATTATCTGTTTGCCATTAGTTGTCTTCCATTCTCTGTATTATAACCACCTGAGCCCTCAATTAGATGATTGCTAGACTTGTTCTCTAAATCAGGCCATCTTTCTGGATATTAGTAAGCAAGAAACTTTTTGTAGGTGGTAGGATTCTATGTGTTCTGTGCTGAACTGTCTAGTTCAAATGCTCTAGGGACACTTTGTACTATTTCTCAATCTGAAGCCAAGTCAGTATGACCACCATACCAGTAAGTGCAGGAGTTCTCTGAGGCCACTGTTTCTAGGTTCTCTTACCCATAAATGATTTAGCTCATAGGACTAAGAAATGATACTAACTTCATTCCTGTACCAGGTGTTTCTTGTCTTCCCTTCAGGACTTTCAGTGACTTCTAAGGCATATAACTCAGTAGGATCTATATGATGTCCACATATGAGAAACTTAAAAGTCTAGCATTAACTCCGTAGGTGATACACTTTGACAAATAGAAGAAATCCAGCAGTCAAGATCTATTCTCTTTTTTTTTATTCTGGTTCTGGTAAGACCAATCATTTAATTTATGAGGAAGTTGTTAGTCTGGGAATACTCACTGGTATTTATTCTTCTGTTTGCTGCTTCTCTTTTTTCTTTCATTCACCTTCAAATTAATGGATTTGCACTACCCAATGAAGTGGTAGCTGCCTCACTGGTAAAAGGAACTTGGACTAAGGCATATTTGCATATGGTTATTTTCATATTTCTATTGCTTTGTTTTATGTACACATGTCTATCTTATATTCTCTGCTAGATTATATAATTTAACACATCTGCTAAGATATTTTAATTAAATAATTATATTACCTTTTACAGATCTTTGCATATCTGTCTAGTATCCTTTGATAACACTATAAATCTGTTGCTTTCAATTATATCTTTAATTACACTCATTTTATATTCTTTATTATTTTTATTATTGCTTACCCTCTGGTATTTTAGTTCTGTTTATCATTTTTCCCAGTGGGTCTTACTGTTTTTTTGTCTTCATGTATTTGATAATTTTAAATATTGTGCTCTTGTTTCCCAAGGTTTAGTTTTGAGACATCTGTGAAGATTGATTGAGGTTCTGTACATCAGAAGAGTATTTGGGCTTAATTTAATCAGGTCTAATTTACTTAAACATGGAAAAAGTTTAAGTGAATTTATTGACTGGCATTTTTTTTCCTGGATCATGCAGAAATTGTAAAATCAGATCCCTAGGCACAGCCAACTTCTCCTGTCTTGCCTGCTGCTCCCCTTAGCAGTGTATTTTCAGTCAATTCATCTGTTCTGCTCTCCACTCTATCTAGTGAATAGTTCTTACCCCCAGCACCTCTGGCCTTCACTCCAGTTTCTCTACACTAAAATAAAATAAAATAATCAGATTCCTAAATGCTGATAACACGTGACTGAATTTTATGAGAGAGAATTTTTTTTTCCTGTTAAATCTTAGCCCAAAATAAACAAAGTAGCTTGTGGTTTTGCCTTTGCAAGCAGGGATATTTGGTTTAGTCCTTCAGTTCACGTAGGATGCAAGCCTAAAGACTTGGACCTGATTGTATGTGTGCTTAATTGTGTGTGTGTGTGTGTCCTCCTCTTTAAAGCCATATAGCTTAAGGCCTTAGTCCCTGTTTATAGAATCATTATTAAAACCCAGGGTCCCAGCAAACAAGCCTCTTAATAAGATCAGCAACTAGCATTGGTTACTTTACTTTTTCGTTAACAGTCTTATTTACAATTCCTTTTTTCACCTTATGGTATAATTTATATTATATACTGTGAGCTCAGTTACAATGTTTAAAAGTTGTATCTTTATGCATTTAAGCCAAAATGTCTAAGGATGCTTTGTCAGATTTTTTTTCAGGTTACTTAGATAACATTGCTGCTAGAAGCAGAAATCTGTTCTCTGACATTGAATTGTGGTGTTTGTTCACTCTGCCAGCAAGTAACAGTCTCACCCTATCCTCTTTATTTCTACATTAAATATATATATATATATCCTGCATGGACTCTAATCTTCATGTCTTAAAAACAATAAAAGAAAAAGTGTTTTAAAATCATAGAAAAGCAGTGTTTCAGAAAAATGTAATCTTTGTAGACAAATAGCCTGAGCTTGACTTTGGGCTTTGTGCATTCTGCAGTGTTGGACGTTGGAACAGCTGCCCTCTTCTTTACTCACATTTCTTTCTTTTTTAAGATGTATTTACTTATGTTTAACAAGAACTGGGGTATTGGCTAGAGAGAGCTTCATCTTCTGAGTGAGAGGATTTACCAGAGACAATGTGGGGAACACAACAGGCAGATGTACTGAAATACACTGCTGAGGGAAGCAGCGGGGGAGACAGGACTGGGGTACTGCACCCTGTGGGTCAGCTCCCTGGCTGGGGATTGCACTCATGTTGGAGTGGCTATGGATAAGTTTTATGGTCCTACAATTTAACCTCTTGTGCCACCAGGAAGGCACCTTGACTCACATTTCTTATCCACAAATTGGACAAATGATTGTGTTTACTCTTTTGAATGACTGTGATGATTAAATGCATGAGTATAGGATAAATATGTGAAATAGTATCTGGCACGTTAAAATGGTCAATGGATATTTTCTGTTATTGCTTTTCACAACTTCAGTGTCATTATGAACTACATGATCAATACAATCAAGACAGTGTTTCACAAGATACTTTTGTTTACTTTGTTCTTTAGTATGTTTTTTTTTTTCATCTAAGTGGTAATCCCGTGGACTTTCCACCGCCACTTCACCATGTGCCATCACCATAGTCACTTGTGCTTTTCCCGCCCCAGTTTTTATCTTATTCCCCTCTCTGCTGTAGAATGTCTGTGGTTTATAGTTATTAGCTGATGCTCTTTTTACTTTTTTACAATTACTTTTTTTCCCCCGATAAGGGTGAAAACATCCAGTATTTTTCTTTTTCTTTTTTTGCTTGTTTCACAAAGCATGATCTTTTCTAGTTCCATCCATGTTGCTGCAAGTGGCATTAGTTTATCTTTTTTGATTGCTGAGTAATATTCTGTTGTGTGTATATACACCACATCTTCTTCATCCAGTCATCTATTTTTAGTCATTTGGTTGATTCCACATTTTCCCTATTGTAAAAAGGACAGCAATACACACAGTGGTGCAGGAGTCTTTTTGAATTACTGTTTTTTGTGTTCTTTGTGTAGATACCTAGAAGTGGAATTGCTGGATTATGTGGAAGCCCCACTTTTAGCAGTTTGAGAAACCTACACACACAGCTTTCCATAGAGGTTACACCAGTTTGCAATCCCAGTTTAGGAAGTTGCTTTTTCTCCACACCCTCACCACACCACACTTTTGACTTTCATTTCCCTTATTACAAATATTGCTGAACATTTTTTTCATATGCCTCTTGGCCATCTGCATTTCCTCTTTGGAGAAGTGTCTTTGTACCTCTTTAGCCTATTTTTTGATGGGGTTGTTCACTTTATATCTGTTAAGTTTTGACAGCTGTTTGTATATCTCTGTGATCAGTCCTTTATCATTTGTATTATGTACAAAAATTTTCTCTTTATCAGTGGGGTGTCTGTTTTATGTAGTGTTTCTTTTGCTATACAGAAGTGCTTCAGTTTGATTCAGTCCCAGCTATTAATCCTTTCTTTCACTATCCTTGCTTTGGGTGATGTATCTTTAAAGATGTTACTGAGGTATATATCGTGTAGTGTTTCACCAACATTTTCTTCTATATATTTTATGGTTTCAGGTCTTAGGTCTATGTCTTTAATCCATTTTGAGTTGGTTTTTGTGTATAGTTTGAGGTAGTAGTCTAGCGTCTTCTTCTTCTTCTTCTTCTTTTTTTTTTTTTTTCATGTAACAGCCATTTCCCCAGCACCATTTGTTGAACAAACTTTGTTCTATTGCATATTCTTTGCTTTTTTGTCAAAGATTATCTGTCGTTAAAGCTTGGGATTTATAGCTGGGTTTTCTATTCATTTTTTTTTTTTGTCTGTATGTCTGTTCTTGTGCCAGTAACATGCAGTTTCAATTATTATGGCTTTACAGTATAGTTTGAAGTCTAAGAGTTTGATACCTCCATTTCCTTTTTCTTATTCAGGAGAGCCTTGGCTATTTAAAGTTTTTTGTAGGTCCAAATGAATTTCATCATTATTTTTTTCTGTTTCTTTGAAAAATGTCATTGAAATTTTTATAGGAATTGCATTGAATCTATAAATTGCATTTGGTAGGATAGCCTTTTTAATGATGTTAATTCTTCCAATCCATGAGTGAGTAAGGGTTCTCTTTCCTTTTCTTTGTGTCTTCCTCTATTTCTTTCAACAATATTTTATAATTTTCTTTGTAGATGTCCTTCACCTCTTTTGTTAGGTTTATTCCCAATTGTTTGATCTTTTCTGCTTCACTTATAAAGAGAATGGTTTTCTTGATTTATTCTTCAGAGTGATTGTTTTTGTATAGGAAGGTTATTGATTTTTGTGTGTTGATTTTGTATCTGGCTACTTTACTAAACTGGTTTATTATTTTGTTTTTTTTTTTTTGGTTTTTTTTTTTTTTATTCTCTATGTATATAATCATGTCATCTACAGGCAGTGATGTTTTACTTCTTGTCTCCCTATCTGGATTCCTTGTATGCCTTTTTCTTTACAAGATATTTTTTAACTTGAATTTATCTCACCTGCCTACTACCCATTTAAAAAAAAAATTGACTTAGGTTTTAGTGCAATAAAAATGTAATAAAGTAATTTATTCCTTTTGGCTCTCTTTATCCACATATATTTTGTGAGGATGCAAACTTGAATTATTTAAGAAACATTGGTAAACTGAGAACACAGCTAAATAACTTTAGCTCCACATATTTTAATTAGTTTTTGTTAAGTAACCATATGTAAGCAAGTAGTAAACCATTATGTTGTATGCAAAATACTGAGATTAGGTAAAGAATATATGATATCAATTTAAAGAATAAAATAATTTAATGTTCTCTCTGGTTGAGTACATTTTTTTTTCTTGGTATAATAAAATTGTAGGAAGTGTGCTAAGAAGAAAATTGTGTTTCATAGAGTATTTGATGAAAATGAATGAATTGTAGGAGGGCCCTGATGGAGCAACAAGTTAGGACTCAACACTGCAAACTGGCCACAGTTGCGCAAATGCGTGTTCCCTGCCCCCAAGGTGATCCACTTGTATTGGCAAACCTCTCCTGGCTTACCCCCTCCTCCCCTCAATAGTGAACTTCATCTGTCTGCCTACTCTGCTCCTGGCTCTGTCTTTGGTGAATCTCTCACTGCCCCTGCACCTCTGACCTGTACTGTACCCCAGTTCTGGATGCATACATTAATAAATCTTTAAAAAAAAAAAAGGAAAAGAAAATGAATGAAAGGCACATTGGCACTTAGTTTTGCCCTAGAATACTGAGCCAGACTATACATAATTCTGCATTTAAGGGAGAATAGAAAATTGTATACATCTGTAATGAAATTTCTAGTTTATATTAATCTTGTACTTATGGAATCAGTGTCAGATTAAAACACCTCTGAAAATGCATAAGCATTTCCCTTAAGACAGAAAAAAAAGTATGTTGGGGCAGGAGATTATATCTGTTTTTCTTTTACCTCTTCAGGATATAGTTTTACGTTTTTGTTAATATATCACATCCATGGTTTAAAAAAAGATAAAAAATACAATGCTGATTGTAAAACTAATTACTGAAAAAAATAATTAAGTTATTTATTAACTACTCATAATATACACACATACTTCTTTGCCAGCAATAAAGTTTTGGTTTTGAAAGTATTCAAATTAAAACTGAGCTGATTTTAGTGAAATAACTTCAAAATAAAACCAATTGCATTCATTTGGTAAAACACCCTAGACGTTAAAAAAAATCATCAAATATAACATCATGATTTTGGAAATAGTGATTATAATATTTAGAAATAGATGTAGCAATGAAGAAGTTAAGCATAAATTAAATGATTAAATAATGAAAGCCTGTGTTTCTTAGGCTACTGTGGAAATTCTCTTCATATGTCCTTAGGAGCTGGGCACATTTGACTTGACATCCTTTAATTGTAGGATGTGAGCTTCATCCCCAAAGCTGAACATGGTTGACAGTAGTCCAGTCAGTATATCCCATAAAAAAGACATTAGAATGAAGGCTTGTGGGAGATGGCTAAGAAATAAAAACCATTTTCTTTTAAGTAATGGCTCCTGGAAGTTCTACTGTGTACTTTTCTATTTATATGCTGTGGAGAAGTTACTCACATATTACATTCCTTATTAAAAAAAAAAAACCAAAACCCCGTAAAGTTAAAAATTGGGGCATTATATTAATATACGTGAAGAAAGGAAGACTAGACCTTTGATTTAAAATCCGAGTAAGCAAAGTAATATTGTAGTTATTATTCTTTGCTCAATATTAAGAAATGGAAAGAGAATGCAAATGCATATTGATGGTAATCTAGTATTTTCCCATTCTAGATTTCCCTGTTACATAGCTAATTCTTCTTACTTTTACTGTCTTACTCACTTTTATTGTCTAAATAAGTGATGCATAAATGAATGGTAGCTTTTCTATTTCTAAAGTTTTTGATTCTGTTCCCTGACACATTATATTGGAACCAATGTGGGAAAGCTTTCAGAGTTCCTTAGGATTTGGAATCAAAAGGCAGACAAACTTTTCTAGATCCCATAACATGGAATGCACTCCATGGCTCTGCCTGATGAGCAGTTACATGGAGATGAGAGACATATATACCCGAAATGTACTTTATGTCCTTTTGTTGAACCATGAAATTCTCAGCATGCTCACTTTAGTTTTATAGAAAATTAAAAGTTTGGAAGTTTCCAATATACTCATAGAGAAAATAATGAAAAGCATGGACATATTTTCCAAAAAAATATGCAAACTTAACATTGTTATAGCAATGGAATGGGTATATTACATCATTTTACATTTATAACTGAATAAACAATAACTTACAATATCAGCACATCATTGACTATTTTTCCTCTTCTTGAATATGTGTAATTACTTGGAGTTACTCTAAATATGATATCTACAAGTTGGTTGGTTTCCTAAAGTAATAAAATATAAAATACAAGTTGTGACATACACCTTGCACTGTGTAATAGTATTTGCAACAGAGAATTTGAGTTTCTTCTTCAAGAGCATGTGTGCAATATATCATAAATAATGAAGTTCTTACAAGAAAATGACAAGCATGCTCAAAATAACATTGTATTTTCTCTGATATTAATAGCAGAACCAAGGAGCTAGGTAGAAATGTACATTTCTATACTTTATATAGACTTAAAAAATAGAGAACTGCAAATATGTGCACATATATGTGTTCATACCTTGTTTATCTTTACTTGTCCTCTCATTAAGCCAGCATTTTCTACTCCAAATAACTTTCTCGTTAATCAAACTGCTGATCTTTATGGTAAACAGGACAACTACTCTATTGTGAAGAGCTTTGTTAAGATGTCTTTACCAAGAAATCAAGGATTAATCTGCCTGATACACATAAATACTTCCCATATGCAGCTCTGTCTCCTCAAATTGCCAGGAGAATTAGACTTCTCATTTGGGAAGCAGGCATCAGGGGGAACAAAACAGTTGAAATTCATTTTTGGGGAGTAGATTATAGTCAAATAAATGGGGGTTGGGCAGGAGGCCAGTGGGTAAAGTGGACAGGGGAAGAGGAGAATGTGTGACTGAGAAAATATTCAACTCTTACCATGGGTGACTGCTGAGTGAAGTAACTTCTCCAAGACCAATCAGATATACTCATCCTAGGGAGTAAGATTCCAACAATGATAGTTATAAAATCTAACGAAATTTTAAGACTACCAACTGAGCTAGCTGTGCCCCCATGATAGAATTTCACAAAGACATATTTAGTACATCTTTTTGATTTTTATTTTCAAATTATAAGTTAAGTGTAAATTGTTACTCAAACTCTTTTCCAATGGAAAAGGGTCAGTGTTTTACAACTCACCCATATTTTGTCAGAGATTTAATGTTGACAACCTTAATCACACACATATTTTCCCTGTTTTAAATTTTAATTTAGTTGTTCTTTTCTTCCTTGCTTTTTCAAAAAAGAGAACTAGATCACAGGAGACTATCTCTCCTCTTACAAATTTTTTTTTTAAAGATTTATTTGTATTTATTCATACAGAACTGGGGTACAGGCTAGAGATGTGGAGGGTGAGAGGCTTCACCAGAGACAGAATGGGGAGCAGAACAGGCAGATGGATGAAGTACACTGCTGAGGGGAGCAACGGGCGGGTCAGGAGAGGTCTGCCACGCCATGTGGATCTCCTCCGGGCAGGTGGGAATCGAACTCATGCGGAAGTGGCTTAAGCTTCTCAGTGCTGTGCTTTAACCCACTGTGCCACCAGGGAGGGCCCACAGATATGTTTTTATTGACTTCTTTGCAAATATATACTTAGCCTTATGTTTCATGTAAAACATGACTATTAATAATCAACACTACGTTTCAGTAAAACTGTATTTACAAACACAGGTGTGGAGCCTTTTAGTCTTTTAGTCTCTAATTTAGTGCTTTAAAACTATCATGGCATTTGAGAGCCCAGTCGCTAGTTTTAACTCTGAAAAAAAAAAAAAAAAAAAAGTGTGAATCCAAACACAGCGTTATATGAATTGAATATAATTTTAGTATGTTAATCATACATATATAAAATATTTAAAAAATTTCTCTAATAAGAGGTACTTTTAGTACCACCATTTGTACATGTTTTCCATATCTTGTGTTTATAGTAGCAGGTTTGTTACAATACTATATGTATATCAGGTAAGCTGATTTTTACAAAAGTCCCTAAAGATAACTCTGTCTAAAATGATGGCAATTGTTCTATTACATATCATGACAGCTCATCCAAACAAAAGACTTTCTGACTCAGTAATAATATATTGATTGGAAAAAACATAGTTTTGCTAAATGCAGAACAAGGTCAGCTCAGGCAACCTTGTAATGTTGCATTATCATAATTTGTCACTAATTCCAGTATCATTTGCTATTTGTAACATCAATAGAGTAACTGTAAATCTGTGAATATAGCTATAACTATATTCTTCAGTAAGAAAAATCCTTGACCTTGTTCTTGTTGTTTTAGAAGAAACTGGGTAGAAAGGTAAATGCCACCAAAAGAAGGTAACACTTTGAATCAATTCATCATTACCAGTCCCTATTGGATTAGTTGCAAATTATAGATAGATAGATAGATATTTAGCAGACAGCATTCTTGATGAAATCTCAGATGGCTCATTGGCGCTTATAACAAAAAATACTTCAATGTTGTTTATTGCTTTCTAGCAAAGGTAAAAACAGAAAATCGCAAAGAAAATCTTGCTTTCCTTGAGTCAAAGAGTAGCTCAAACACTTGAAAAAAGGAGGGAAATTTGCAGTTCACAGACAGGAAATATTGGGAAAAGGTTTAGGAAAGCCACTTGATGAAAACCTGAAGGAATCCCATCATTTGCTTCTCTCTGTCTTCACTTAAAAGTGCAGTGTTCCCTTTGTTACAGAAGACTGTGAAGATTAATTATTTGACATATACTGAGTACTATGAATGTACTCCAAATAACTTTCTCATTAATCAAACTGCAAGCTAATTCAATCTTGGTCAGTGTGTTGTTTTCTAGAGTCTACTGAGCATATTTTACACATATAAAGACAGACCAAGAAACTGATTTTTATTCCCCCCAAATACACTTTGAATTTGTAGTGGGCTGATTACTTCCAGCGTTGATAATCTCACAGGAACCACTTTGAAACTACTAGTAGTGCTTCTGTACCTTATGCACTGGAGTGGCTTCTGGAAGCTCTAAGAACAGTGGTGGGCTATGATCAGAGAATAGAAAAGAAAACATCTGCTTTAGACCCAGCCAGTGGTTTTCCCACTCTGGTCCACAGACAGTTTTGGAGAGTTAGAATTGTCTAATATCTGTGTTTAATGTCATATAAAAATTTCCCAGAGTTTCTGACCTAATTCTATATCGTTCCTGGAAGAACTGCAAAATATCTGACATGACTCATCAGTGTTATCTCTCAGGATGTAGTACAATTTACTATTTTCCTAGACTGGGAATAAGCTAAGACTGGCCAACTTTCCTCATCTCACAATGTTACTTGATTATAAGGCATCCAAGAAGTGAATGGTTCTCAGTCATTAGTGAAATCTGAGTCAGAATTAATTAGTGTTTCCAGTGATAAAGAGACCTGTTACATGTTTGAAAAGAACATGGTTATTCTCTTTTCTATTTCTGTATAATTTTTATTATATAGAAATACATGATCTATATAAACACACAGGATAATGTGCTATGTTTTTCAGACCATCAGTAAATAATCTATTGGAGAAGAGAATTCATTGCAGTAGTTGCAATGCCAGTCTCACTCCCCATCCCCACATTGGTCATAAATCAACCTCATTATTGTTAGTGTTAATAGGAAGAGAGGGAAAAAAAGTTTCTTGATATAAGGGTAAACTAATGTAAATATCAGTATTCACAAACCTGACATAGACTTAGTAATAAGAAAATACACTGTTTTCTCAAAAGCTGCTTTTGCAAATAAAATGGTCATTCATGCGTAATTGGAACGGTGAAAGAGTTATCTCAATCTTTAAGCTAGCAAATATGGATGGCATAAGCATTATGTTCATTTGTATGAATTGTATACCATCATTTCTGGTAATACAACATTTTTGGATCATTTAGACACACATTTATTGATATAACCCATGCTTCATTTAAATGTAGCAAAAAGAATTAATACTATTCCCTCAAGAAACACAAGAAGACATTCACGTTCATTTGTTGTAAATAAGCAAAAACATTATAGTGTATCCTTCTCATTATCATGACAGTTGTTACTCTAACATCTATTTTTTTATGCACTGCCTCCTTTATTCTCCAGCTATATTTCAAGCACTGGGACAGTGATGGGGGCTAAAATTGTTATCCCATTTTTCAACATAAGTTACATTCCATTAGGGATTCATTTGGTGAAATGTTCTTTATTTAAAATATGCAAGTATAGTGTAGCCTGTACATACTATGTATCTCTACAAATTAGAGTAGTTAGCCTCTCTAGTTTAACCCAAACACTGAAGGAATGTTTCTATCTTCCAAGGACATGTAAGTTCTCTTAAGTATTGTAACTCAGTGACAAGCCATTTGTGCTAAATGTGCTTCTAATTAATGTTTTCCCTAGCTGCAGTAACTTTCTCTTCCAAGAATGGCTCTGAGAGAATGAAAATGCCTTTTTGTTTTATGTAAATGTCAGAAGTCTCACTGATCAATATAGTGCTAGAAAAAGTTCTGAAATAAGTGGGAACAATTCTTGAGAAGGAATCGCATCAGACTTTAGAATGACCCTAGGAGATAACAGTAGGTATCCTGTGAGGCCTGTCAGAAATCCTCCTGCCACTCTACATTTCCAAAAAGTTAACAGTTGCTTCAAATTGATTTTTACTATCATATTTGAATTTATATATATGAGAGAACAATATACAACTTTCTGGATTACAGGTTATAAAGAGAACTTTGTAGTACTTAGTGTTATTGTCGTCATAGCTGTATCCTTAATTGCTATGAAACAGGCCACAAAATTCTGTGAACTAAAGACTCAATATGAGCCTTTAATTCAGTCTAAAGAAATATATAAATAATTTAACTACTCATTTCCTTACTGAGACAAAGTATCAGTTAATTTTTGACTAAGTAATTTTTATAAGTAGAACTGATAATAATAAATCATCTTTTCTTAAAACAATATTCTTTCAAAACTCAATCTTTGGATGAGTTTTGCAAGAATATACTGTGCACACTTTTGTGAGTTTTCTGTTTTAGCTTTAATTGTACCAAGTATTAAAAGAGACATTTGGCTTTCTAGCTACAGCACTTATACAGGTGTGCGCTGTTAATTTAGCCTTGAACCACCACAGGCTTTTGTCCCATGAAGCTGTAAAATGGAATTTGCAGATCTTTTAGATAAGCAAGCAGGCGAAAACAAACTTTGTTTAAGGTAAGTTTACTTAAAGGAAGAAAGCAAGGACTCCCAGGTACACTGTCCTTGGGAGGGGCAAAGAAGCCATCATGTCTAAGAGTGTTTTTTTTTTTTTTTAATACAAGAGTTGGGGTACAGGCCAAAGGTGCAGGGATGGGGGATTCACCAGAGACAGTGAGGAGCAGAACAGGCAGATGTACTGAAATACACTGCTGAGGGAGCAGCTGGTGGGACAGACAAGGTCTGCTGGGCCATGTGGGTCAGCTCCCTGTTGGGGATTGAACTTGTGCTGCATAGGCTGCTGATAGCTGTGTTTTTAACCTCTGCACCTCCAGGGAGGCCCATTAGGGGTATTTAAACTTTTCTTCCTTCTCTGTTCTAAAATCTCATCATCTTATTTTGTGATTTGCCCTTCTCCTCTGGGCAGATGTGCCCAATTTCCTAGCTCTTCTCTTAAGAGCTTCTCTTTTTTACCTCTCCTGTCTAAGGTCTCTTAAAATTTACTGCCCTTATCTGAGAAGCCTCTTTTAATTCCCCCAAATACCTCCCTGCACTGTCCCTGAGCTGCTTAAATAACCCTAATTTTACCTGGGATTCAGCAGCACAGATGCTTAAAGAACAGAATCTTTCATTTTGATAAAAGAATGCTAATTTGTTTTCCATGACCCAAAGATAGTTTCTGGTTTTAAATTTACAACTAGCAGTTTGGAGATATTGTCACCCACAGTTTTGCCGAAAACCTTACTAAAACATAGAAACAGGAAACTCTCATTAGGGTCTGAAAAAAGTCAATCTTAAGTCAAACTTCTGTAATTTGGTGGAGCTATTTTATTAATCAAATACTGGTACATCTTTGCAATACCTGGTAGGAATTATAGCAAAATCTATTCTCAAACTTTTCACGTCATAGTTAAGAAAGTCCAGATTTGTAACAATTGACCTGCTGCCATTCTAATATTTGCAGTTAATTTCGAAGACAGCCTTCTGTTCCAAATCAGAACCATTCATTCATTCCACTTCCAGTTGATAGTAGATTCACAATCATAAAATCCAACTAGCTAGTCCACTAAATGATAGAAAGATGTATAACAATTGCATAGGACAAATTCATGAAAATGCAATCTTGAAAATTCAGTCACCAGAAATAGAGTACTTACACTTAATCACAGAAATAAAGAATCCAAGAATGATGGCTATTTAGCTGTGAGTTTCTATAATTCCAAGCAGTAGGGAAAATAAGATCAGGCTGTTTTATTGCTGCTAATTCCTAAGTGATAAAGTCTATTTCAACATTGGGAAGTGTTTCAGGGACCATGGACAAAGAAAATGTACTTTCCAATTCCAAATTTAAAAAATGCTGATCAGTGAGGTCATGAACATTGTTTGTATAAACAAACACAACAGATGCACCCACAGTGTAGCCACGGTGGTTAGAAATGTATCATGTATACTTGAAGAAAATACAAATTCAGAGATGGTAAGACAAAAGAATAGAATTAAAGGAGAAATAAAGATAAGTTTGGGAACAGTAAAACATCCATTAAAGCATTTAAAAATACATTGAAGATAATGAGACATAAATAGACATTGTACTGTTGAATCCATGATTGGAAAGGGAAAAATGTAAAATTTCAGAATGTGATGGAGAATACAAATATATACAATGGTAAGAAAAAATAATGTAGAGCTAATTTAGAATGTATTTCTCCTAAAAACAAATTTTCATGATCACATATATTGATTAAAATGTCTTTAGCTGAAAACACACAAATAAAAACAGATTAGCACATTCTTAGTTAAAAAATAAAACACACACACACACACACTTTGCAAAGGTCACATATTTAGCCCCTGACTACTTTTCAGTTATAGAAAAAGAAAAATGTGCAACTACCCAAACAGAAAAAAGACCAGTTTTTATGAAGAGAGAAGAAAATCTAAGTTTTTCCTTATAACACAAAACTAGAAATAGCTTATTTTCCACAATGTGCATTCACTTCTTTATATCCTTCTTTTACATTTGAAGATCGACGAGGAAAGAAAATCAAAATCCAAAAACCACAATTGGTTATTTTGGTATAAAAAAGGCTGACAATAATATACTAAAGTTCAATTTTAATGAAAAAAATAAAAACTGTCAATAAATTGTGAAATGTAATATTGGAAACTGGGAGAAACTATAATTACATAAGTAAATATATGCTGTCATTAAATGTAAACTATAATAGATTGGGAGAAAACCATTGAGATGCCCACCAAAACTTCACCAAAGGTTCTATTTTAGTGCTCTGTAAATCATGTGACTACCTGGATCACTTGAGATCTGTAGAAAAACAGATTTTGGTTTTGTTGGATTGGATGTCAACTGATATTATTGCTGTCCAGTAGTCTTCCAAATGTTGATACTGCTTTGGCATACTGTGTGGCGGGCAGTGAGGATCGTATGTTTGCTAAAGGGTAATACTGTGTTTCTTTGTATTTTTCTGCATGATCAAATTTTCAGCAATAATTTTTATTTTATATGTTGAATTTTATATTTATTATGAAATTATTGTATATTTTTAAAAATCGTTATCCAATGAAATTTAAGCCAGAACATTTGTCCTATGAACCATCAATTCCAAAGTCTTCTATTGTGATCTGACAGAGACAAGTGATTGAGTAAATAAGAAAGTCATATTAACTTTGAAAATTGTAGAAGGGTTTGCCAAGTTGTCTTTTGTGAGACATTGAGATGTCTGAGTCTTAAAATCATACCTCAAATATTGGGACTCATCTCTTTTGAAATAAAAAAATTATATTTAGGTCATTTTTCCCCCCAAGGAAATAATGCCCAAATTAAGATGTAAAATTTGTTGAAAAATTAGATAATAACTATCACAACATGAGTCATATGGTTATTCAGTTCAAAATCACTCATTTAGAAGAGATATACTTATAATTTTTAATTATAGTCAACATTATAATTAGTTGATTTAATAATTTAATATTCTGTTACTATGTTGTTGACAGGTGCCATTATTTCCAAATCTATTGCTTTTAGATTTACAGTATAGAGTAGATCAAAGATTTGGATCTGTCATAACATTTTTACTAGTCTTGTGTTCTATAAGAAATGAATAGCTATATATTTGTAACAGCTATGCAAATACAAGTGACAGATAATTAGGTAGATAGGTAGGCAGACAGACAGACAGATAGGTAGATAGGTAGATAGATAAAGGGAGGTGTGGGAAGTTAAGGAGAGAAGAAAAACATGTGTACTAAGTAATATGAAGTAAAATGAGATATCCCTAGTGATATAAATTTCAAATGCCTCTCAGTTCTCATGCTCTATATACCAGCTCACCCAATTCAGCCTATTCCCTAGGTAACTGATACATCCACAAAATTTGGGCCCTAATCTCCTTAATTTTCCTTTATAAATAAAAGAGTTTAGATCCTGTTTCAAGATTTTGCTCATCAATAATAAATAGATATAATATATTTGAATTTTGTGATTTGTTAGAGTCAAAAGCATACTTTTACATGATTGGGAAGAAGTTATTCAGGAAAGGGTTATTAAGTGCAACCTATCAATAAATTTAGATAATTTTACACATTCATAAATTTCATGTAGTTAGAATTTGGGAATTTTAACAAATTTCTTTTCAAAGCTATTGAAGTATTGTGTTGCTTTTCTTGCCACTATAAATCATAGTTGTAACTACACCCGTATCATTTTCTTTATCAGAGGAGAATCAGGAAAACATTCTAGTGTAACAAATTTTGTTACACTTAAAACATTTTGGGTTATAGCATTTAAATCAATATGTGAAATATTAGAGAGCTGTCTTTATTACCTATAAATTTTTAATGTTCATTGAAGATATTTATAAATCAGTTATTTAACAAACATTTGATAGTCTCCAGAAAACCATTACATTATATAAATACATCAATAAAAGTTTAGGTTGGCGAAAATCTTGGTTTTTGAACATTCTGAGCTGCAAGAAAAGCCTAAACTCAAATTACACAATTACTATGTAGCTTTTAAAGTTCACTGGGGAATTTTGTGTCATGATTATCATCTATGAGGATTTTTGTGGGTTTTTTTCTTAAATATCTATAGTTCTCAAAACTTTTGTGAAATATTATTTATCCTTCTGTAGCTGTGCATATGAATAATTTCCAAAATACATATGACCTCTACAGTTATAAAACAAAAAAAGAATAGTTTATCAGGCATACACAGAAATTAATGTGGCAGTGTAATATTGGGGTGATGAGCAGAGTTTAGGGGGACTGGGATTAAAGAATTCTTCAGAAATGGAGTAGAAAACAGGAAAAACAGATAGAATAGAATGAAACACACTGCAAGAGAACATGGTTTAGACTGGAGGTCTTCTTGGGGAGGATTTGGGTCTCCCTTTTATAACCTGTTTTAGTGTTTTTTTTTTTTTTTTCATGACTAAGGCAGTCAGTCTCTTCCAGACATCAGGTTTCAGTGGACCTTCTGTACAGTAGGGTTCTTGGCTGGTTCTGTTTGTCCTGTTTCTGGGAATTCGTGTGGAATGTGGACCCAAGGCCAGGTTCCCATGGGAACTCTAGAATTTTCCCTTCATCTATTTTATGTCAGTGTTTCTCAGCTGAGCAAAGTGCAGAGACTTATGGTTTAACTTTATTAAATGATCCCCTGGCAATTAACCCATCTCCAGTTAGAATTAAAGCTACAAGATTATGAAGGAATATAGTCACTGTGTTTTAAATTTCTTCTTTCAAAAATGTTTATTTTTTAATGCAAAAAAAAAAAATGTAGTCTTCAGTGAGATAGTGAAATCATGTAGTGAAAAGGGCAGAGAGTGACCAGAAAAGGTAGTGCATGTGGTTGATGTATTCATTATGTTTAATATTTTGTTAGGTTTACGGGAATATGCATTAGTCAAAATTTGTCAATTGTTTTATGTTGCATGTTGCACACTTTATTAAATCGGATATACTATAATATTTGTTTGAAATAGTACTAAAATGTACTTTTTACTAATTGTTTTAAAGACATATAATTTTTTAAAAATATTTATTTATTTATTTATACAGAACCAGGGTACAAGCCAGAGATGCGGAGGGTGAGAGGATTCACCAGAGACAGAGTGGGGAGCAGATCGACGAAGTACATTGCTGAGGGGAGCAGGGGGCGGGCCAGGAGAGGTCTGCCACACCATGTGGATCTAATCTGGGGCAGGCAGGAATCGAACTCATGCAGAAGTGGCCTTAAGCTTCTTAGTGCAGTGCTTTAACCTGCTGCATCACCAGGGAGGGCCTTGAAGATATATAATTTTTAAAAATTTATTATAAAAGGAAAACAATAAAAATGTTAACTTTTTAGTACTAAATTTAGCAGCATTATTATTTTAGTTTGCTTTTCTTTACAATAGGATTAAATGCATTTAACATGTTTGGTTATTTACATTTTATCTTAAGACTGTTCTATAGCAAGTGACATCAACGAAAATAGTACAATATTATCTGGAAGTTCACCCACTATAAAATCAACTTCCAAATGGGCAAAAAATATTTCAAGTATTGTTTTCAAGATTCTTGAAATTAACCAAAAGCTTTTAGAAATCCATGCAGCATTTATTCAAGAAAAAATGGCCAACTAAGAAATAAAAGTGACTTTTTGGTGTATTATTTTATTTTATCCAATTCCCTGTTTTAACCTTGGCTATAGTTTTGATAAAAATAAAACAGCATGCATTCAAGAGACTGGAGGGAGCAGAAAAGAGCAGGAGCTCTTTCAAAGCTTTTATTCCCAAAGAATTATCATTATCTGATCTATCTAGTGGTTACCTTGAAGTCTCTTTTCAAAAAGATAATCTTTATTTTATTTCATTCTGCTTGCCAAGGTTAAAAGCTCTTTCAAAGGGTGTGTCCAAATCATTTATAATTGTTTTAAACTTTGAAACTGCCTGGAGCATTGCTTGATAGTTGGGGTAAAGGATAGACTAACCAAAATGTTAAAAAATAAAAGTAAAGGAATGCAATGTAGCTACTACACATACTCCTATAAGCCACCCAAATGTGTATAATTATGAACATGTTTATGAAAAATTGAAGGTTCTGAATTCTCACTGCTATTTGACTATAACTTTTTACACAATCGGAATGTGAAAACCCAGTTCACACCCTAGTGTTTTGAGCACTGAATGCAAGTCCCAATTCAGAGACTACTCACAGACTGAGAAATTGATTTATTACAGACATTTTGGAAAATATCTGTCCATTTATTCTCAACCAACACAATAAGGAGAAACAATAGTGACATGTGACAAAAATAGATTTTGCAGAATTAGTGCAAAAAAGTTTCTAATTCTAGTCTAGCTATTTATTTATACACACAAGAACTGGAGTACAGGCCAGAGGTGCAGGGGGCAAGAGGACCCACCAGAGACAGAGCAGGGAGCAGAACAGGCAGATGGACTGAAGCATACTGCTGAGGGGAGCAGCGGGTGATGCAAGAAAGGTCTTCTGTGTCATGTGGGTCAGACTGGCCAGGGATGAAACTCTTGCTCAGTGGCTGGACACTCAGAGTACTTTGCTTTAACCCCTTACACCACCAGGGAGGTCCCTCTCTTTTTTAAAAGCTGAAGCTTCTTTTATACTACCTAGTATTCACTTTATAGAAATTACCACACTTTGTGGGAAGGATATATTAGATCTTGGTTCAAATTTAAAAAAAAAGTTAATTTTTAGCTCTAATTATGCTACTGGAGCTGTAGTGTCTCACACATACGATTACATTTCTGTGAAGTACACACAACTGCCATTTTTACAAATATAAAAATGGAGCCTGAGTTTATATCAGCTATGCAAATTGTTGATAGCTAAATTGGTAATAAAGTCCTCCCATCAAATGGGAGGAAAATCAAATGATAATATTAGCAGAGGTTCTTGGTTTTGGTCCAGAGAAATTTCCTGATTTAGCTGAATGTTTTGTTCCTGTGCTGCACCCTTCCCCTTTGACATTGAGTATTTTTTTCCTGAATTGCAGTCACAGGTTTTTCACAGCATTATTTACAGTTTCATTTCATAGACCCAGAATGTTATTTTTACAGATTCTTTGCTACAAAGTATGATTTAGTAGCTTATAATACTGTTTATTCATTTTTTCAAGGAACATGTATTCATTGTCCCTATAGGAAAGTTGTGATGCTGAAGGTGAAAAGCTCCAATAGTAGAGGTTAATAAAGAACAAAAGAATGCATTAATTTCTCATTGTATATTAAAGTTTTTGTTGTTGTTGTTGTATACAATCTGCATTATTGCAGTATGAATTCTTCACAGGCAAGAAACATATTTTTTTTATTGTTGTAACTTCTGGATCCATCATTGGGAAGTAATCAATGCTGGGGAAAAAATTATGGCTCAAGAATTTGGCAAATCTATGTAAAAAAAGCAAATTTATCACCTGTTGGCAACAGACAAAACAAATATTCCTTTTATGTTGAATGTGAATAGTAAAAACTGAAAGGATTTTGATGAGTGTTAGATGAAATAATACTAACAAATTGCCCACTGTAACACTGGCCACTTAATAATTTTTCAACAAAACATTTGTAATGTTAACTATAGGTATTAAAATAAAAAAAATTGAGTAAACCATGATAGAATGTATTAGGTACTATAATCAGCATTAATTGTAAAGTTCTATAGATCATAGGGACTCATGCTTGTGCACTATCCAGGGACTTGTGCTTGCAGTCAGGCTTCAGAATTAAGGGGGGCACATTAGGTGTTCCTCCAATAGTGGGTTTAAATCTGCAAATCAGAAAAGGCAGGGAGAGGAAATACCAAAAAGCACTATCAAGATGAAATATGTAAAAGGCTTCTCTGTCTAAGACAAAAAGTTTTCCCCAAGGTGTCGTATAACTTCATGGGCATATATTCCTTATAGATATGAAGAAAAGTCATCAAGCAATCTAAGATGCCATTCGTCTTGAGGGAGAAAAGTGCTGAACGATAACTTCTGGTCTGAGTGACCAAGCATAACCTCACTTCAAGATAAGAGGGGGCTCTCTAAGGTATGCACACTCCACTGTCCTGAAGAATATAGCTGATTGCTTCTCTTAAATTCGTATTTGGCAGGTGCCTGTATCTCCTGTCACAATTTGTCTGAAGCTCTCAGTGAGGGAGGAATTGTTAGTTTTAAAATCTACTTTTAAATTAAGTTATTAAGATACTCTTTTAGCTTTCTTGTGCTTATCTGTACTATATATGCTGTAAAATAAATGGGGCAATTATGGTTGCCCACTGAAAAGGCCTATTTTAATAATGTGTAATCATACTGTTGCAACACATTATTTTGCAGTTATCACTTTCTGAAGATTATGCAATATTACCTAGGATAAGAATAACTGTTGGATAAAATTAGAGTTCCCCTTAAAGAAAGAAAAAAAGCTAAAATGCAATCTTTTTGAGATGAAAATGTTACATTTCCCCCAATGTATTCCTTTGAAATTATATTTTCATATTTTATGAGTAAATGAATCTATGTTCAGAATGATATAATGTCCCACTAAATTCATAATGTGAGTATGTGCGCCCTTGTGCATACACACACACCCACACAAGATTTAATGTTTCCTTCCATCTATAGTTTTACTTTGGAATGTTTTCCCCAATGTGCTTTTTCTCAGGAAAAAATATCCAATCCTTTAATAATTTTTATTTTTACTGACATGTACATTTTTAGTGACTTCTAATAACTGTAGAATGGAGATGATTGCAATGGGGAAAACACTTTAAAGAGGAGAGATTAAGCGAGATATTACAAATTCATGATTTTAGTTTTATTTTAATAAAGTATATGACATTATAAACAGCATTTGAAAGGGAATACTTCCAAACTCTGCTCAATTTAATGTTGACCATAAATAATGGACAATTTTAATTCACAGAGATTTGAAATAATATAAAATAGGTTGCTTTGGTTGTGAACTTGCATATTGTTTGTGCTATATGTTCACTAGTATATTTTAAGGAATTCTAGAAACAAATGTGTAATTTGGAACACTCCAATCAGATCTTCAGCTGACAGGACAATTATCACCATAAAGAAAAGGCTTTATTTTCCTCTTTTATAACTTTTCTTCCCAGGACAGTAATTGTGTACATAATTTGGTGTAAATATAGAGGCCCATGATGTAATGGTCCCATGGTTAGCCAAAACACAAGACTAAAGAGGCAATATTACATCTTTCTAAATAGAATGATCTGAGCAAATATAAAGCAAGTCCTTGGAGATATTACTGTGACTTAAAATGTGAAAACAAAGATGACCATAAGATTTTTCAATTAAAAAAAAAAAAAAAGACAGGGAACCTTAAACACAGAAGAAAAATTATCAAAGGATAATCTGAGTCCCCAAATTTGCACTAACAATTAAGGACCACTTTTCCCTTCCTGCATCAATGTTATAAAATATTGTGTTAATGCCAGCCTCACAGGATGCTCAAGAGTGATTAATCTTTGGCAATCCAAAACCACTTGCCCAACAACTTTATGCAGGCAAGAATAAGACAAAAAAAAAGGGGGGGTAGAGGGGGAGAGATGGAAAGGAGTGATAGGAAATAAGAGAGAAAAAGGCAAGGCAGAGGGAAGACGAGAAACATAGAAAAAAACCCATCTGAATCCTTTCTCTATCCCTGGATTTCAAAGTATCAGCATAATCATTCTGCATATTAAATAGGCAGAAGAACCAGATCCTTTTCCAGACAGGGCTTGTCATGTTGGATGGCTTGCGATAGCTATCAGATCAGATTAATCATCCTCTTAAATATGGATTTAAATTATTATTAGCTTTAAATTGATTGCATGAAGTTGCAAGTACTGTTAAGTAGGACTTTAGCATTTTAAACAGAGAAATTTTTATTTAGTTACCTCATTGCCATGTTTTTTTTTTTTAATCTAGTTTAAAAGCTAAAATAAATGGCAAACATTAATGTTCTCATTTTATTTAGCCTAATACTAACAGGACTTAGCATTGGAGTTATGTTCATCTTTGTAAATTTGTAGAAAGTTATGCAGGAAAAGAAAAAATGAGTCCTATATAAGTGTTAATTCAAGCCTGAATTGACCAATGAGGGAAATGTGTTGGGTCCCTTTTCACCTCTCAGTTCCCTCACACATCTCTCAAAGGCATATATTAGAACTCTATTTTCATTGCACTCTGCTTTATAAGGTCACTTTTGCTTTATACATTCTCAAGGAGCCTGCATAACATATTTCGTTTAATTGGCTCATTAACAGCTATCACCTATTAACTACTGTGTAGATGACTTTGAAAGTCAACTTGGCTTCAATTTATTCATCAGGCAATGATAATAATATAGAAAGACTTGTTTAGATACATAGAAGAGAGAGAAAGCTAGTTTAATTAACTCATGATTGTTCACACTAATAAATCATAGTTGCATAGAATTTAATGTTCAAGTGTTGTTTAGTAGCTCACTCAAACTGGTAGGTAATGGACAGTCACATTTGGGAGTTGGTTATATTTAAGAATATAATATACTAATATGAGAGTTATCAATTACTCAAGCACAGCAATTTTCATCATAATCATATGGCTTCTATGCTGGATAAACCCTCTACCTTCAAAGATTAGAATATTTGTCATAAACCCTCAGATTTTCACAGTACACCAGCCTACAGCAGAAAGGATCGTATTTTGAAATCTTACACAAGAAGCAATGAATATGTTTACTTTCAGAATGTAAACAGCTATTTTATTTTGCATTTGAAGTCCAGTTTTGACAGATCCTGTAGAACTAGAGTAAATTAAGAATTCATTGAGGGAAGTCTTAAAACCCTGGACTTTAAATTTGAATTTGACATTAACAATATATCAACGTACTTTTAAAAATTGTGAAATAGCATTATGATAATTAAAATTGTTACCACTATTTAGATACTGTATTATATGATTTGCTTCTCACTATGATATTGTGATATAAGGATAATTAAGATGCACCAATTTATAGATTTAAAGAAGCAAAGAAATCTAATGAGTTCATAGATACAGGTTAAAACTGTGCCAAATTAGTACTTGAGTTGATATTTTTAACTTTTTTTTTTTTAAAGATTTATTTATTTGTACATACAGAAGTGGGGTACAGGCCAGAGACTCAGGGGCAGTGAGAGACTTCACCAGAGAGAGTGGGGAGCAGAACAGGCAGATCAACGAAGTACACTGCTGAGGGGAGCAGTGGGCGGGTCAGGAGAGGTCTGCCACGCCATGTGGTCTCCTCCCGGGAAGGCGGGGATCTAACTCATGCGAAAGTGGCTTTAGCTTCTCAGTGCAGTGCTTTAACCCGCTGCGCCACCAGGGAGGGCCCGATATTTTTAACTTTTAATGCTGTGCTTCTTATAAATTTCTACATATGATCACTTGCTTCTTAGTGACATAACTACTTTGCCTCTATTTCTATTTCACTTATAGTGAAAAACAAGAACAATATAAATTGTATTGATTAATAATCGAATATTGGTGTGTCAGGCATTGTGCTAAAATCTTTATATGAGTTCTCCTACTTAGTCCTCAAAATACCTGTATAAGAAAATACTACATATTCTAGAATGAGGAACAAAGAAGTAAATTTCATTTTAGATAAATTGTGGGTAACCATAGTAAGAGCTGTTAGATGGCAGAAATTAGGTTCAAATCATATTAATCTCCAGATCTGGAGCTTAATATAAAAATATTTTTGATAATTTTAACATGAATTCAAAATAATTGTTAAATTATATACTAAAAACCTATGTTTTATGTTTGGTTTTCTCAAAAAACCCATTTTATTTTACACAAGGAAGTAGGCAACTAAAATTAATATTTTAAAATATCTGTAAATAACCTAATTCCCTTTTCCTCGAGATCCTAAGTCAATTTTCTAAAAAGACATTCATTGAACTCTTCCCTTTGACTTTTTTTCAAAGATTTATTTATTTATGCATACAGAACTGGGATACAGGCCAGAGATTGGGGGGCAGGACAGACAGATGGATGAAGTACACTGCTGAGGGGAGCAGCCGGTGGGTCAGGAGAGGTCTGCTGCGCCACCAGGGAGGGTCCCCCATTTACTTTTTAATAACTTCAATAGCATATATTTATCACCAGTTAATATTATTTATTACCACAGAAACTTTTAAAAATGTCCTTTACTCTCCCATCCAAAAAAAACCTAACACAAACGTGTGTGTGTGTGTGTGTGGGTAGGGGAGTGAGCATCAGTAATTTTCTCACAAAGAACTATGATAAGTATTTAGGTGTGTGCAGCTATAGTTTTTCTTTTCTAAGTATACATGAGCCAAACCAAGGTGCAATCCCAATAAACTGACTCCTAGTCCCTACTATCCAACATAATTTATCAATCTCTTGATTGTCACTCTACATGCCTTCAAAGACGATATAAAAAAGCAAGTAATCTTTGTTTTCACTGTTGCTCTTGAACTGCCTATTTGACGACCAATTGGAGATAACAAGTCTGGGGTTCTTGGGAGAGGTGGAGGTATGACTTGGAATATAATAGAATTGCATGAGGCAGAAAAAGATACATTTGACATAAAAATGACTTGAATGTATGGGCAAAAGTCTTTTGCTTTATGCTTTACTTCCAGCAAAAGTATAAAAATATTGTCTTTTTTGACTGCTTACCATACTAGCATTGTATGTGGGTTGATCCCTTGGTAGAAAATATCTTCATAAAAGAAGAATATTGTTTAGGTTTAAGAAGTCCCATGTAATTGACTGGAGCAGAAAACAAAATTATTGAATCTCTTGACAGTGACTTTATTCTAAACAAATTATGCTGGTCAGGCCTATGGAGTATTATCCAAATGCTGATTGAGGAGGAACTGGCACCTTACTTCAGAGTTTGTGTTGGTTCTAGGCCAAACCATAAGCCATTATGTTTAGTTTCTTGCTATTTCATTTTAATATATCTAAGTGCTGAAGCTACCCAAGTGGGGGGAGAAAAACAAAAAAAGACAGACAGACTTGGGAACATTTAGTCAATTCAATTGAAGGAATTATCTACTGTGACAAGATAATGGTTTATTACTGAAAGACAAAGGACCTTCCAAATCCCAAGACATTTCTCAGGAAATAAAAAATTGAGACAAACAATATGTTTATTTTGAAGTACATTGTTTTAGGATGATAGTCTAGTTCCCTTGATTCAAGTATGCTAAATAACCACATACAAAAGAATAAATTTAGCTACAGATTCAGAAACCATTGCCAAGTTTAGCAGATAAAAAAAAAAAAACTGCCAAAGTTTATTGGGAAAAGAAAAAGACTTTGTTTCTAAAATGACAACTTTTTGACTAGTCTAAGTAATGAAAACATTATGAAAATTGCTTGGAAAATGATTCTTAACTCAGAATTCTTGGAATGAAAATTTCTCGTTCCTAATTAATGAAGACCGGGACATACAGTCTAAAGATTCAAGCTAATTCTTTACTGTTATCATGTTGTACTAATATAAGTATCTTACTTAAAATAATTATCTAAAAAAGATATTTGGGTCATAGGCCTAATGTGAAAAACAAAATAATCTTTGTCATATTATCTTTATATTATAATAATATTATAATGTATTTAATTATTTTCCATTTCTTATTTTAATCTGTGTTTTGATGAAAAAAAAACTATTCTAATTAGAAATTAGAGATGGTTATGGAGTAGTTTTGAGAACAAGAAAATACGGAAGAAAAGATAAATGTGGGAAAGAAAAATACTGAGTGAGCGGGAAAATAAGCTGGAAAGAAATGGAGCAAAATGAATGAGAGAAGGAAAAGGACGAGAGAAGGATTGCCGTTGCCTAGGATACCAGAGTTTCATGTCCTATTGACTATGTAGTGAACCTGTCATTTCTCGTCTTCCCTGGAGGAAAGCGACCACCACATACCTGATCTTAGCAGGCACTGGCTATAACTGACATTAATAGGCCTCACTCCAGTTCTGCCTCTTTACAGTTTATTACCCTTCAGCCAGAAACTAATGTTACATGGTCAAAATTACACAATTGAAAAGAACCCCCAGTAATAACAACTTATTGTCTGTGCGCTGCAGTCTCCCACCAAATATGAATGATTCACCCAGACTGTCCTCTTTCCTTGAGGTTTTTTTGTTGGTTAGTTTGGGTTAGAAAAATGAAGGAAATAGGGATAGAAAAATAAAAATGTGACTGTGAAATGTTGCCATAAGGTAGAACTGGCACTAGAGGCTCATGAAAAATCCACAGTATTGACCAAAAATTTATTGAGTAGCAGAAAACTGTAAGAGTAAGTTGGTAGCAGTCGATGGAAAACACTACACAACAAATGGGACTGTCACATTTATATGTGTATGTAGTGTGTGGGAACCTTCTCAACTCCAAATTTCATGAATCCCTGGGCTGTTTTGAATCCTAATCTAGGCTTTGCATGAACGTTACCGCCCTGTTCTATATCTGCCATTGATATAGATTCAATTTATGGATGTATGTATTCATGCATGTATGTACACATGTATGCATATGTATATTTTAATAGCTCATACTTCTTGACTCTGGGTGAATATTAGAAGCATATGGGGAGTCTTTAAAAATTACCCAAAGGCCCTGGCTAAATGGATCCTGATTGGGGAATGTATCTGATAGTTCTCCAGGTAACTCTAACATACAGCCAGAGTGGAAATTGCTGGTTAGCTTTATTGGTTCTCAATTCCTTAAAATCAAACAGCCAGACTAAAATCCATGTTATTAATAGTAAAGAAAGGTAAAATTAACTACTATTGCACTATGATTTAACAACTAAATTGCATGTTACTACACTGTGAACTAGTTATTCTTCTAATTGAAGGTCTTCTTGTGGCTAATGATAATCCAATTAATTTGTTTCGTTTATTCCAGGTTTCAGGGCATTTTCACACACATTTTCCCAATTGCTTTCAATGATAAGTATATATTATACTGTTGGCCTACTCATTCCACAAAATGTGTATATATACAAAGGTTTCATAGTAACATCACAGTTATCTGTTTTATATGATTTATTTTATATAGTAGCTTTATGTTGTCTAATGAGGTAAATTATAAGTTATTTACATTTATTTTATAATATTTTTTAAAAATTTATTTACTTATACATACAAGAACTGGGGTACGGGCCAGAGGTGCAGGAGGGTGAGAGAATTCATCAAAAACAGAGGGGGAAGCAGAACAGACAGATATACTGAAATACACTGCTGAGGAGAGCAGTGGGTGGGTCAGGAGAGGTCTGCTGTGCTGTGTGGGTCACCTCCCTAGCCAGGGATGGAATTGGTGCTGCACTAGCTGAGTATAGCTTCATAGTGCTGCACTTTAACTGTTGAACCACCAGAGAGGGTCCAATTTTATAATATTTTTATTGGAAGAATAAGTGTATAGTAATCTCTCCTAATTATTGCATAGCCTTTGATCAGGGGATCAGCGAAGTTTTTCTGTAAAAATGCTGGACAGAAAATATTGAAGACTTTGAAGAACATGTAGTCTCAGTTGTAATTGCTGTGTTACTGTAGTCTAAAAGTAGCCATATGCAACAGATGAACCAAAGGACATAATTATGTCACATTAAAACTTGATGTATTTCAATAAAAGAAATAGTAGACCAGATCGGGCACTAGCCTGTATAACTAGTTCTTATGCTGCAATCTATTTCTGTCAAAGTTTTATTTATGATGGACCTAGTATATAGATATTTCGTATGTGAAAGGAAATTAAATAGCTAAGAGAATTTTCCACCAAAACAGGCAATCATTTTTGAGGGTGAGGAGAATTTTATTTTCCTTGTATCATTAACATTCAAAATCTTAGCCAAGAATCTGCCCAAATATATTGTCCCTAGTAGTCAGTAATTTAGAAGCTGAAGTATTTCCTTAGTGAATGGCTTTATTTTTTTTTCCTGATATTTTTTCTTCCAGTAATATTGATTTACAACACTATAGATGAGTCAGAAATATGAGGTTCCACCTGTTCAGGTTCATGTTACCACACCACTCTCACCAACAGCTACATAGCCCTCCATCATTAGTCTACTGTGACCCTATCCCCTGAATCACATTTCAAGAATCTTTTTTTTTTAACTCTTCAATTGTGTGTAATTGTCAGTGTTCATTGCTTTAAATTTTTATCCATTCTTTAGTCTTTTTATCCTCTTCCACTGAGTTTGAGTATTTGAGTCATTTATTCTGTTTTCTGGTATAGCCAATCTGTTCTCTATTGCCGTGTTTGTATTTTAAATTTATTTCAGTCTTGTTCTTGGAGTAGTTCTTTCTGTCAGATTATGATCATTCCATTGCTGCTCGTTCTTGATGTATGTTGCCGCTACACTTTTGAATCTAGCGGAAAATATATATTTAACACATTTTTTCAAAAATTTCTCATTTTTTTTAAAGAAAGTGAATTACACAGGAGAATGTCTTTTCAAAAGTTTTAGCTAGTTTTCCTCCATTTAGACTGCCTTATCTTTTCATATACTGCATGAGTCTATTCAAGTTGGTTTTACAAATAACAAGATACATGCCCAGAAAAAAAGAGCAAGGCTGATTTCTATCAGCAGTGGTGTATTCTTCTTGAGTGTTGCAGGCCCAGACACAGAAAAAAGTAGCAATTTAGATGTGGTTGTCCTTTTATTTTGCTTCTTCAGGTTCCAACAGTCCCGGGAGGTGGTGGAGGGAAGCAGAGCAGGGAGATCACTTGTGTATTGGAAAGTTCCTCGGAGTGCTCTGTGTGCTCTCTGAGTTAAGTCAGCTTGCAGAGTCAGTATCCTCCCTCTTTGCAACCATGGCCCTTCATTTGGGAGACAGCTATCGCTGGACTGCTGCTTTTGTCCCAGTCATGCTACGAAATCATGAATTAATGTTCCTTTTCAATCCCTGCTCCATGGGAAACAGACTATCTGGTTGCAAATAAATTGTTTGGGGAAAAAGGTTGCAAGTGAATAAGTCAAAAACAAACTTGTTGAAATGATAAATTGGTCAAAAATGAATTTTTCCAGTCACTGATTTTGCAATTTTTTCAATCACTGATGCCTGCTTTACCTTTAAAAACAGCAATTACTCAAAGTAAAGAATAACAGTCTGATCGTTTTGTAGGCCAGATATGCTACAGTGATATGCTAGCAGTAACCTCTCTACTTTTGTAAACCATGATTCTTCACATTAAGTATACTGCTCCCTAATTATTGATGGGCTTGCTTAAGGCAAAGGTTGCAATAAAATGTAAAATTATTGAGAAAGACAAATGAATGAGAAATATCTACTTTGGGAATTTTCCCTGAGTCATATTGACTTTAACCATTTATCCATATTTACTTATTCTACACAGTTTTAGTTTTCCTAGTTTCATTAATAAATAGTGAATGTACATTGCTATGTAAATTTAAGGTTTGATTTACATCTATTGTGAAATGATTATCACAGTAGGTTTACCTTACATCATTTTTAGTTCTTTTATTCTTAAATTGTTTTAACATAGCCTTTCTTATAATGAACCAACATGCCAAATGAAGCAAATAAATACATACATCTCTTCATAATCACCCTCAGTGATTATCATCTCAGGTTACTCTAGAACCCCTGGATTGCCTAATTATCCTCAAAACAAAAACGGATGCATCTGGAAATGTTTTTAAATTGTAATTGAGCATATTTATATTCCACTTATTTGCAATTTTGAACAATATACAATATTTGGGAACATGGAGAATCAATGAAGGCTGCTTCTCCAAAGACTCACCTTTCTCCCGGCCTGCAATCAACACAAAACCTGACCTAGGCACAACCCTACCCTGATTCAACAGACACTATCACTGAGGGCTTTAAAATTTCAGCAGTAGGCAGTGTCAGATTCCATTTCAGGTATGCTGACTCAGAGTCTGAATTCTGAGTTTAGCCTACAAAAATCTGCCACTGAAATATTATTTTAAAAAGTCACTAAGTACATCTCTAACTCAGAACTATTTAAATTTGAACTGTCTTATCACTTATGTAACACAGCATAGTTTGTGGGTAATCTATTCAATTTATCAGATTTTCATGGGCTGCTGTTTTAGTGTCATGCCTATATTTAACAAATAGAAAAAAAAATTATATATAAGTGATTTTTAGCTCAAAATTTCCATTTAGTTCTCCTTTATGTTTTTTTTTTTTCCAGTTTCATATTGTAAGCTAATTGTATACCCAATGTTCCTGCTATGTTTGGCAGAAAGACTCATTAATTCCATTACCTCTAGCAGGATAAAAGGGGAATTTTGAAATGGCTAGCAGCTACAGATCAATATCCTAACTCAATAGAGATAATTATTGAAATCACTAGGAGACTAGCAAGCTGTCAGCTGTAAGCAATCATTTTAGGCTGGGGATAAATCTGCAGAAAACACAAGGAAAATTTTAAGTGTATTAATTTAAAATTGAGGGTTTTATGCCTATGAATTTCAGTTTTCTATTTCCATAAACCTATTATCATTGTTTCCTGATCATACAGATTTAGTTCTAAGTACTTCTGCCCACTAAAGCTTCTGATAGAACCTTAATTTCTTTGTCATTTTTCCTTCATTCACATTCCCCTTATGTTGTCTTGAATAATTAATATTTTTAATTTACTGTATAATTAAAAATATGAAAATGTAAATATTTTTAAATTTGTTATTTGAATTCAGGCATTTGTAGTGATTGTTCATAGAAAATAGGAGAAAGTTTTCTTTGTCTACAAATTAAAGTAAAATTTCCTGTAGACATAGCATTCCTACAGTATTTGAATTCTGTCTTGGTGATGAATTTGCATTTTGTCTTCCAGTGTGGATCTTTTTACCCATGAGGTTGTAGTTATTATTAAGAACACTCTCCTTTATTTCTCTGAAATTTCACAGAGCTTTCTGTTTCTACTAAATGATGTTAGTAAAATGTCCCTTTATCTTCATTTGACTTTTCTTTTTTTTTTTTTTACTTTGTATCCTGGGATTCCCAGCTCCTTTTCAAAAATACTGAATGGAACCTGAAACCTTATTATATTGGTGAATTCAAATGGAAAGCTATTCTATTGTATATGCCCTGAAGAAAATCAATGAAGCTAAGCTTTACATCAAGCACATTTTTCACTTTTGTTTTGAATTTCTGTGTCAGCATCTCAGTATTGTAAGAAAATAATTGCAATAGAAAATTAATAGAACCTTTCATGAGGATATTTACACACAGATACAATTGCGTTAATGCACCCACCCATACTGAACACATCCCCTCCCCCCCACCTTTCCCCTCACACACACTTCCCTGTTATAGGAAAGTAAAGGTAATTCTCATAAAAATGTCAGAATAAAACTTATTATGTGAATTCTGGCCATAATATCATTATTAAACAAGAGACTATGTGGCTATTTCCAACAGTTCTGTGAACAACATGTGTTAAAGGACACATAAAAATATTGTAACTTATGGGATGAGTAATGTAGTCATAAATGATTATTTTCAAAAGAATGAGACTGAGAAATGGTAGGAAAAGCATTTCCTTTGTTGTCCTTTTCTCTGGTTGTGAGTTTGTTTTTATTGATCTTTTATGGTCAAAAGTTAAATACAGGCACGCACACACACATAAAAATTATCATAGGTTCTTGAAGAAAAAATGGAAATAAAAGCACTTAAGATTGAAAAAAAAAGCTATTACATTTCCTAAAAACAGTAGCATACTGTAGGGAAATGGACGGTTGGTTTCCATAGATGCATCCATCGTCTTGAAATCACTCACTGCTTTTAGTTTTCTATCTTGACAAGGTGAGATTAAAAGTGAAAAAAAAGAACTAAAGTATTTTTCCAGGTGCTCAGATTGCAAGTATGATAATCAATTTAGTCTTTATGTAAATAGTTGATGCTAGCAGATGACAACCTTACACAAAAACTGTTTTTATAGATGTCTAGGGACCTTTAAAAGTTTGGGGTATTATCCATCCCAGAGAAAAAGTATAGAAAGTAGTTCTAAGCCATAACATTACATGTATTAATTTTAAGAGTAGACTTGCACACATGGCTAGTGATCCACTGGGGGAATTCATTTAGTTTGGTTTCAACAGCTTAGTCCTGGCATTAAGATGATAGATTTATCCTGATCCTAAAAGCTTTCTTTTGAAAGTCAAAATAAAAGCACAGAGAAAAGCACTTAATTCATTTAACAAAGAAAACTTCTTTGACAAGTATAGGAAACTAATGGAAAGAGTTCTCTGATTTTCATTTAACCTTTCTCTAAATGTATCCTAGTCTGCTTATTTTTTTTTTTGTCCACAATTTCATAACAGTGACTTTTTTTTTATGTTTGTAAATATGCCCAATTCAGAGTTTCCTGAATCCCACACAACTTAATTTTTGAGCTGCACAATTCTTTGTTATAAGGTACCATTCTGTGCACTGAGAGATGTTTCGCAATAATACCCTTTGCATTTTCCCTACTTGGTGATAATAACATTTCTGCCACTTGACAATCAAAAATGCCTGCTGATTCAAGCAAATATCCCAGAGGGAAAAATACCCATGATTGAAAACCATTCCTATGACAGTTAATGTTGTCAGTCATCTTTTGGAAGGGTATGGTTAATTCAGTTTTCAGGTAAAGTTAATTGCCCATTTGTTTCAGTTGTTGAGACTATAAAATATTGTCATCATGATTATTTAGAGAATGGGTTATCAAATAACTGTATAAGAATAATGATAGAGGCCCTCCCTGGTGGCGCAGTGGGTTAAAGCACAGCACTGTGAAGCTAAAGGCACTTCTGCATGAGTTCAATTCCCACCTGCCCCAGAGGTGACCACATGGTGTGACAGACCTCTCCTGACCCGCTTGCTGCTCCCCTCAGCAGTGTTCTTCATCAGTTGCCCTATTCTGCTCCCCACTCTGTCTCTGGTGAAGCCTCTCGCCGCCCCTGATCCTCTGGCCTGTACCCCAGTTCTGTATGCACAAATAAATAAATCTTAAAAAAAAAATCATAGAAATATTTAATGAATTGTGGTTGGCCAGAAATAATTTTAAGTAGCTAAACTCCATTAATATTTTAAATGTTCACTTAAAGCTATAATATTTTCTCCACTATAAAGAAATGAAAACTGAAATTTGGATGGATTAAGTAGTGTCAGGATCATATAGCTAACAGAACAAATAAGTAAGTGATATACTCTGCAATATCCAAGGTAGAAGTTTACACCAAATACTTATTTTGTCTTTAATAGTGGTATTTTGTGTCGTTAACTTGTATGGATGTCTGAATGCATAAACCCTTACAGGTCTATGTTCTTCATCTTCATAATGATGCTTTATGTTTATTGCCATATTCCACACATAAATTTTTGATACCAGTTTCTTAAACTTAGCTGGTTTTAAACTTAGCTGGTTTTCATAGATTCAAGTTTGACATAGTAAACACATATGCTAGTAACAGGGATATAAAATTGATGGATATCAGCTAAGTTAAAACAAGCAAACGTAAACATTAATAGAATATGGCATTGTGGTTTAGTGGAGACAACTAGCCGTGATGGGGCCACTGGCCAATCCTCTGATGAGTATCCTCCAAGCAGCATTGTTTTACCAAAGGGCTGTAGCTCTTAAGCTCCATCTGATGGTTGCATGCAGGGGTGTAGGTTCCTGGAAACCAGAACTGCTAATTTCAAAAAAAAAGTAGGTAATTTCTGACTTACCGCTTATAATGAATTTAAATCAAAGGAAAAAGAAAGGAAAGATGTGCTCCAACAAAAAACAGCTGCACAGGTATGGTCCACTGGGTGCTATTTTTGACATCTGTTCCATGATATGTCTTTAAGTTAGAGCAAATGGTGGGATCCATTCTTTTTCACCAAAAAAAGAAGTGTATGTTTCTTATACCTTTACAATTACTGAACTTTTTCTATCACTTAAGTGTTTTCTCTAATTATTTCTAGAATAAACAGAAGTTTATCAAGCCCATTATAAAACACTAACTCTTTATTATTAATGTTGCTATCTTAAAGAATATTATGCCTGTTTAACAGGAAAGAAGTCTGAAAACTTAAGAGTCTATCACAGCTGCACTAAATCTTTTAGGTTTTTTTTTGTCATAGAGATATTTGGATTGCAGTTTGTCCAAACAATGTCAACATTTCTGTTTTCCTCACATTTTTCAAGGCAAGCAAGAAATATTATCATCATATCAATGTTTACAAAGCAGTTCTCTGGAAAAGGCTTCAAATACAAATATATAAAGAACAGGGATTTTTTTTCTTACATATCAATGAACATAGTTTGTACCAACCTTTTGAAGCATAATTTTAATTATGTGTGTGTCTGTGTGTGCATATATATGTATATACATATATGTGTATATCATGTGATATATATGCACACATACAAAACAAAAACGCTCTAATTGAATTTTAAGTTGTCAGAGTGCTCTATTAAAAAGCCTTAACACAAACTGTCTATTGCCTTTTACTAAAATTTGATTTGTGGTGGCTGCTCATGTACTTATAAACACATATTTCATATAGAAACATGTTTATAACAAAGACATATATGGTATAACCTTTCCTGACTCACTTGGTCATAAAAAAAAATGTTAATGTCAGTAATTTGGCAGACCCATTGTAGTATACTTTTCATATACACATACAAGAACATCATAAAGACACACACACATACATGCAAGCACATTTTATCTACTTTAAATCTACTTTGTACATGCTGCTTTATTTTTACTGTTAACACAGTACCGTCCATTATCTGCACCTGACTACTTATTTTCAGTTAATTTTATGAGAAATCGGAATTAAGATGCAGAGATATATATATTGAGTGTATAGATGTGGTTAATATGAAAATGTAACTATGTTTGGATATAAAAATAACTACCTGGTGGTGCAGCAGGTTTAAAGCACAGCACTAAGAAGCTAAAGCCACTTCAGCATGAGTTTGATCCCCACCCTGGAGGTGATCCACATGGTGCAGCAGATCTCTCCTGACCTGCCCGCTGCTCCCCTCAGCAGTGTACTTTATCAGTTGGCCTGCTCTGCTCCCTACTCTGTCTCTGGTGAATCACCACCCCTGCACCTCTGGCCTGTACCCCAGTTTTTGTATGCATAAATAAATCTTTAAAAAAAAATGGAGACTTGAATACAGACACACATTTTGGAGAACATCATATAAAGATAGTGGCAGGGATTAGGGTTATGTTTCTATTACCCAAAGAATGCTAAATTGCCAGCAAACCACAGAACTAAGGGACATTTCATCAGAGAGCATCTTCCTGACAGCCTTCAGAAGGAACCAACCCTACAGACAAGCTGATCTAAGACTTCTATTGTTCATGACTCTTGGGCAATATCTGCTGTTGAAGACACTCAGTAACATTTTTTTACTGTTGGGGACCATGGCACCAGAGTTTACTTAGGAAGCAGGTAGCCTCTGAACAGCTAGGGAAAACTGCTGAGCAGTAAAGCAGTAGGGTCGTTATGGCCTTTTCCTGTCTGGATGTGGAGTGTCCTTCTTAATGATGCATCCCATGTTTCTATCATTCCTCCCAAGTCTCTGAATTTGAACTTTCTTCCCTTTCCTTAAATAAGTGAGGAGGAAACTGTAGTGAAAAGACTCTCCCAGGTCTCCAGAACCTACCAGGTCTCATCTAGTCTTTGAAGCAAAGCACAGCCTTGCTGGGATGCTACAAAGCAGAAGTGCAGCTGTTTTCCTCTGGGGTTTGTGTGAGAGTCCTTTTTTATCCCTAACATTATGGCTATGCAGGTAAACTAATGCACTGTGCTTTTAACTTCTCTGTGGCAACTCAGTGTATGTAAAGATTCTACTCAGGAATAGCTGTAAGAAAATAATAATAACAACAGTAAGCTATTTTTATAATCACTGACTGTAGTTCAGTTCATTTAGCAAAGCACTCACCTAATAAATCAATGTTATGTATGAAATCAAAACAGAAACAAGAAATACTTTGTTGAAGATGCCTAAGATACCTTAGGGGTGCCAAAAACAAGGATTTCTTCTTGTAAAGATTTCTCCCAGGCTGAGATGTAACATATTTCTGAATCACTAAACACATCTTAACTCCCAAATTGTGACAAAATATGACTTGATTCTCAAACATTTATTCTGGATATCCTTATGCAGAAAAAGTTTGAAAAAAAAAATCACCTGCAGGATGGACTTTAAGCCTTTCCTTTTTCTACAAATCTCTCTCATTTTTCTTATAAATGCATTTCTAAATACCACACTTCTGTTTCCCTTTCGTTACTCCTACTGGATTCACCTCATTTGGTTTGATAATAACTCCTATGTATGTAATTCAGACTCTTAAAAGTCATCCTGTCTTTCCTAGATGAATAAATTGTGTGTGTGTACATAAATATATATGCATGTGAGGCTATACTATGAAGCAGATGCTTTTCCTTTAGTGCTTCATTTGTAATCTTCTTTAAAAAAAATATTCATTCCACCATTTTTCACAGCATAAGAGGGATCTGCTCCCTGGGATGAAAATGGATAATTGTTTACTGCAGCTTCAAGAGTACAGGTGTCCATCACATCCTTGTCTCCCTGCTGAGCTGTATCTACCTCTAGTCAGTCTGTTTAAGGCTCCTCTAGGGACTTCATCACTGAAACTGTCTGCCAGGGCTCTGTAATAATTAGATATCAGATTATTTTTGAGTGTCTATTTGGTGGAGTAATAGAATATATAGGTTAGCATAAGTTTTCATGGAGCCAATATAACCACCCCCCAAAACAAAAAATCTGTTTATTGCACATCTTGGACTTTGGTTGTCCCAGTGTGTTAACAATTGTCTCAGAGATGAAGTTCATTGACCAGTGTAAAGGCAAGTAATGCAGTATGTGGGAAAAGCATATATTTTGGATTGAGATAACCATTTTCTTGACTTTTAGAGCTGACTAATCCAATAAACAGCACAAAGACTATGATTTTTTTTCTCTCTAAATCGTTGAATCACCACCAGATGAAAACTAGGTATAGCTAGATTTTCAGATACTATGAGAGACTAGAGGAAAAATTTTAAAAATGCTAAAAGGAATCAAGTATATAAAGTCTACATGGGACTTCCTACTGACAATGAACCTGGTTTCTTTACAATTTGGTGATATGAAAAGAGAAGGGAGGGGACCATTCTGTATTAAATAAACTTCAGAGATATAACAACCAAATCAATGGGTGGATTAGATTTTGAAACAAACAAACAAAAAAATAACTGAAGTTGTCAAGGAAATTTGATTATATAGTAGATATTTGATAATGCAAAAAGTTGTCATCAGTTTGATTTAGGTATAAAAAATGGACTTATGTAATATGTCTACATTTTTTAAAGAGAGATTACAAATGTAACTGTTTTATTAAAGATTTACTTATTTGTGCATAGAAGAGCCAGAGTTGTGGGGTGAGGTAAGAGCATTCACCAGAGACAGAGTGGGGAGCAGAACAGGCAGATGGAATGAAATACACTGCTGAGGGGAGCAGCAGGCGAGACAGGAAGGGGAGGTCTCTGTGCCAAGTGGGTCACTTTCTTGGCTGGGATCAAACTAGTGCTGCAGTGGCTGCAGATTGCTTCATTGTGCCCAATCTTAACCCCTTGCACCCTCAGGGAAGATCACAAATGTAATTTATAGGTAAAATAAAAAGACGGCTGAAATTAACTTTATAACTTTAGTAAAAAGAGAAATAAAGAAGTAACATTAAGTTATTTAGGTGAAACAAGTGAGGCAAACCTTTGGATAGTTGTTCAAACTGGTGATATGTATATGGGAGTTCATTTTTGAAACTTTCTTCACTTTTTTGTGAGTTTTGAGTATTTTTGTTTTAAAGATACATAAAGTTTGGAGTCCCACACTTCTAGGGTCGAGTTTTACCTTTCCCTCTTGATTTTTTTTGATGTGTTAAGTTAATATTCACTTTCCTAACCTCGTTCCATATTCTGTTAGAAAATATCTTGTTGACTTTTTGTGTAAAAATCATTTATGCTAAAATATTTAAAAGGGGGGAAATAACATTTCAATGTTGGTCATTATATTCATACTGTTTTCAAAACTGAAATATTCTTGTAGGTATATGCATCATTTATACCAGACAGTTCTGTGTGTATGTGTGATATGACAAAAAGTATGAAGCGTGAATCATGCAAAGGTCATCAAATAAATCAGTTTTCACTCCCAAATCCTTTCCTCTATCACTCACACAAACCTTTAATTAATATCTGCATTTATTTAAAAAATGCATTTCATAAGAAACCTTTGTAATGTCAACCATTTAAAATTGTAAAAAGTTCCTCTTCTCCTCTGTCCTTTCAAAAGAGAACAGGATGAAGGGTAACATTTTTGAGCTTTCCATGCAAAAGAATATTTGAATGAATTGATGTAATTGACACAATTTTGAGTAAATATTCTAAGCACCATATAATTCAGATAATCTTTAATTGAACTATTTTATTTAATCAGTTTATGTTTAATTCCATTAATATCATATTATCTTTACAAATTTTATGAAGGGTCAAGTTGCTCAAGTATAAAGGACAATATGTCCTTTAGAGTGCATTCCCATATGTGAGGACTGAGCAAGGATATTTTAATTTCTATAGTAGTCATTAAAATATCTACAGGAAGTTCCCTGGAAAGTTTAATGCATTTATGATTTGTTTTCATTTTTTTATTATCTGGAAGATGTGGAAAGAAACAAACATAAATGGGGAAGGAAATGAGGAAATTCTCCCAATGGAGTGCTGTAAATCCCAGAATAAGTGTGTAGCTGTCTCCACAGCTAGGATGCTCACTAATAGGCTGCCCGGGATGTGGGCTGAAAATTGTTTGTGCCTGTTTGTGGACTGAATAATTGACTATATTGCTACTTTAATTGCAAATAAATTATAATTGATTTCTTTTTTTTACCTGACATATAGAGCTTAACATCCATTAGTTATTATTCCAATAGAAATCCTTCATCACTTTAAGATGAAGGATGTTTGCAAGAGGAATTCTGCCAGATTATAGGATCATTAGACTGATCCTGATTCATCATCCTTCATAAAGTTTGGCTGTAATCTGCACATTTATATGGTAATATTCCAGTTATGATTAAATGTTCCCTTATTATACCTTTTGAATAAGACAGCACTAGCTTAACTCTCTCTCTCTTCTCTCTCACAATGTCACTGTTGATTATAGTTCGAATTTCATTTCAGCAGACTACATAAATTGAAGGTAGTGGCATTTATTTAGGCATCTTAAAAACCCTGTGCAAGCATTACAGGAAAACCCTTAAGGGAATTAGAAATTTCTCAGAAGTGCTTCTTGTTGCAATGTTGTATGTTGTGCTAAAATTGGATATAATGCTTGTTGAGAAGCCAGGGTGCCTGAGTGAATCCCCATTTACTACCCTCCTATAGGCAATATTGTAACAGATAGTGACAACATTTAAGCAGAAGAAGGTCAGCTGTTGGATAGACCCCTCAACCCCAGATCTAAATACCTAACCTAGGGGTAGCTCTGACCTGCAACAAAAATAGCTAAAGCAGCTTCATTCCCTTTCAGAACCATGCTCACTTCACTCCAGTGCCACCCATGTGAAAGGTGAATACAAGAGCCAAAGCATCAAGGAGTGGGAAAGCAGTACATACTGCCTAAAATGAAGAATAGAGGTGGCCTAAAGCCAAAATAAAATTTCTTAAGCTTCCAGAAACAGGGTATCTTTACTGAAGAGAGACAGAGCCTAAAGACCCCACTGCACACACACTCCACACTTTATATGAAAATATAGTTTTCATTCCTTTGCTCGTTACAGAGAAAGCCCTCTCCTTGGTCACTGTGGCCCATTCTCATACTGCTGTGTGAGGATGGGATGGGAGGGCTGAAGGTAGGAGAGGAGAAAAGAGGAAGCCTGGTGTCTCTGAGGCTGTAAGTGTTAATGTTATCCCTTCACTCTTCCATCATGGAAAATGCTCTAGATGAATGCGTATAAATGACCCACTAGTCCTATTAAATAATATAATTTTACATAAATCAAATATAGACATGATCAAAAGGATTCCATAAGATCATATTTCATTTAAAATATTTATAATAAAAACCTTGTATTTTATTCCTACATGATAAAAAGACTAATTTCATTCTAGATCCTCTTATACATATAAACTACAGTCTTGCAATAACTCCTGTTTAGTTGAGTACCATTAATAAGAGATATTAAGTGCTCCATTTCATATATCAAATTACATTTTATAATGGACATATTCTCATTCATAGTGTTTATCAGGTTTGATAACATCTGTAAAGCTGCAAAATTTCACTTAGGACTCAAGTCTGGTGCACATGGCCACTATCCGATTCACTGAGAGGAATCCATGTTGAAATACTCAAAGGATGAGCAGGAAAAGGGCAAACCACTTATGGTAAAGTTTGGGAAACTGGCATGCAAAGTAGATTGAGCCAGTTCCAGAGAGCTGGTATTTGTCCACTAGTAAAGAGGGAAGCATCATTTCCTTAGAGAAATCTTTAGGAGTAGGAAGTCCATAGACTCTCAAATTGACTCTTATGCAATGCTTATATTGCACCATTTTTCAGAGGCATGTTATCAGGATGGCCTGTTAATTCTGATTTAGAAAGGGTCTCTGTGCAGAGCAAGGATTTTATCTGTCTGTACTTCGAACATGTCTGTTTATCAGTGTCTCGTGAATAAAGGTTTGTTTTTTAATTGGTAACTTAAGTAGCTTTATCTCAATTGCTCCTACCTTTCCATTAAGTAAGGCTCAATACAGATTACAACTCTGTAGTGTTATCATATCCATATATCTGGTAGATATCTTTACATACCTCTCTATATATGACTTTTTAATCTTGTTAAATTTTAGCTTTTTACTTTTATATAATTTGAAATTTACAGATTTACAGAAAAGTATACTGAACAAATAATGCCCAATAGTCTTCACCCTGAATGTTAATGTTTTGTCATTTTAACTAACATTTTCTTACTTTCTCCTTATTTTTTGCTAAGCTATTTGGGAATAACTTATATACTGCTTAATTCCAAATGAAAAAGAAAAAGAATATTCTAATTCAAGTGTCTAATCTGTGTGTGTAAGTAAACATGGGATGGCATTAAATTAATAATACTTGATATGGTATGAAAAACATACTTTTGTCACCTTAAATCAGTGTAATTTTCTAAAAAAAAAGGCTTTTTCTGAGATGTTTATTTTATAGGAATCTAGACATCATTAAATCCTAAAATTGTCTCTTTAAACTGCTAGTTCTAAATGCATCTTTCAACTTGAATGAAAACATTAGTTATGACAGGATATGAGGAAATACATTATTAACATGGGAAAATGAACACTCATAATGAAACAATTAGTGTGATTATAACAAATATACTTGCACCCAACTTCACATTATATTGTGATTTTGCATCATAAAATAGTAATTTTAAGAAATTAGGTAAAAGATGGTTTGAACTAGTCTCACTATATGACCCTGTCCGCTGTATGTACACTTAGATGCTGTTTTGTGATGCTCTTGTTCAGTTATATGTCATATGTTTGTGCCATATGTTTGTTTGTAATTAATTTTAAAAATTAATTACTTCCTTGTGTTTTTGAGAAAAAAACACCCAATTTTGACAGTTTTTTTTAATGAATTTAATTTTTTGTTGTGCTGCAAATACATTATTTAATTCAAATTTCTGGTGAACTGAATGGGTTTTAGAAATCTACTGACCTTTACCAGATCTTTAGTATTACAAATGCTATTTGTTAATTTTTAAGATTTTTAAAATAGTGACTATACAGTAGGAGCACTACCATATGTAATGTAGTCCCTAAACTCAGTTATTTTTTGACCTGATATGGGAGTCAAGTATACAAGAAAAAAAAAAAAACTACAATATGAAATGATTAGAGCTATCAATACAAGGGTAAGAGGGAGAGGAAATCTCCCATAAACTCTCCATTTAACATTGTGTTGCATGATAACTTGAGTCAACAAACAAACCCTCAATAATTATATTTCTAGGATGATTTCATGAGTTTTGGCTTTGCAAATTTTGAAGTACACTAAATCTGCATCCAGGAAAATGCTTCATTGGCAGCTCAATTTTATCAGCAGCAACCAACTTCACATACGTGCTATTGTAGATAATGACAGAAATGAAATTAAAAGAGTCAAATTTTGCCACTCTGCTATATTTGGTATGTGAAATGGTTAATGTGGAAACATACTTAATAAACTTTGAACTGTCCCTTAAATTGTTTTCTATAACAAAAGTGTTGCCAACATGAATGACAACTTCAGAAAACCAAACCAAACCAAAACATAACATGTTATTTTAGGATTGTAGTTAACATGCCTAAGGTCAAGTGAATTCTAATAGCAAAACTGTGCCTGACTGTGCATGGCAAATAACACTTTATTAGGCAAATTTCAAATGATGAATTTTTAATGCAATATGGTGATTAAACCATGGTCTTCATTTGCCTCTTTTAAAAGGATTTGTAAAGAATAATTGAAAACCATAGTAACAATATTGAATTAGTCCTTGCAATTTTTCTGCTCAAAATTCCATTGAGATTTTCCTTGGAAATGTCATGTATTTCATCAATACAATTCTGGAAGAAAATATAAGTGGTCTACAAGAAAAATGGGAGGGTACTTCATTGGGGAGAAAAAATGCTTACTACAATTATGTGAATCTTTTAAAGACCTCTAGGCTCAGGGGGACTTTAGCAAAAATATGAGCCTGTGGATTCAGAGAGTTTCACTGTCAGTGACATCCTCCAAGCACATTTCATTTCTAAATTCCTTGAGACAGTGGACTAGATTAGTATGTTCTCCCCACCAAGTGCATTAATGTGAACACAACTTAAACTGTGAAATCACAATTAAGAGAGAACAACAATTTAATTGTGTGCAATAATTAACTCTAGTTGCAGATAACAAATAAACATCATGAAACATGCAGTTTCCAATATGTACATGTATGCATAAAATGTGACTACAGTAAGCCTTTCTTTGGTTTGAGTCCTTCCATTTTTTTTTAAAGATTTATTTATTTATTCATACAGAACTGGGGTACAGGCCAGAGATGTGGAGGGTGAGAGGATTCACCAGGGACAGAGTGGGGAGCAGAACAGGCAGACTGACGAAGTACACTGCTGAGGGGAGCAATGGGCGGGTCAGGAGAGGTCTGCCACGCCATGTGGATCTCCTCCTGGTTAGGCTGGGATCGAACTCATGCGGAAGTGGCTTAAACTTCTTAGTTCAGTGCTTTAACCCGCTGCGCCACCAGGGAGGGCCCGAGTCCTTCCATTTTTTTAATGGAAGTTCACATTTGCTATTTGCACAAGACACAAAGTGTTAAATAAATGTGAACCTTTTCTTGGGTAGTTTTAGGAATAAAGGAAATAGCTATGAGGAATATTTTTGACAAGGCAATGTTTGCAAGCACTGCTTCAAGCATTAGGAGACAAATAGAACTTGTAGAAACCATGTGCTATTTCACATTGCTGACAAGGAGGGTAAAATAATGGTAAAAGAGGGGTATTACAGTCTATAGAGAATCAGGGACTGAGTTCTTTATATATTCAAGATATATATTAAAAAATACAGAGAACATATTGATTGATGACAAATAGGAGTTTATTTCTGAGATAGTTTGTGTAAGTTATAATACTCCTTGAACTGGATGAAAACTTTTGTTGGCAAACCAGAATTCTTGAAATCCACGCAAGAAGGAACTATTAGCAAGTGTAAACTTCCGATCTCTCTGATGACTACAGTTTAGCAGGGGAAATTAGTTCCATTGCTTCAGTGGCCTGATTTGGATAGAAGGAAAATGGTGAAATTCAGAGTCATAATTCCATCTTATTGAGGGATCACCTATGGAAATGTCAAGCAATTAGAAGAGAATTCTAGAATTCTGAGTATCTGAGTAGTTACTAGGTTCTCAGGTTTACATTTGGCTCATAATCACTGTTAGATGTGTTTTTAGATCATGTTCCCAAAACTTCAGGTTGGCAAAAAAAAAAAAAAAAAAATCTGTGCTTTGTTTGGTACACTGAAGATTTAAGAAACCCCTAGTTGAGATGGGAGGGACATGGATAAAACAGCTGTCACCATTTATCTGTTCTTAATATGGTGGTAACAGGAAAATACGTCTTCTTTATCAACATCTAGGCTTATTAGCCATGAGCCAAAATGATCAGGTCAAGAATATGGACTATTTGAAAGGACTCTATCTGAACACTTAGGGATGTAGGAAAAGTAACATTAATGTTCTTCCAAGAGTTAAAAATCTGCCTGACCAATGGAATGAATTCAAGTATAATAGCAGTTTATTGCATGAAAGTGCATATGTTCCTCTAATATTTCTGTGCTATGATCTTCATTATTTCTTTAAACAGGTGATCCACTTTTACTAATGCATATGAATAAACTATCACTTGCACCCTTTAGTTTTTATGTATCAACATCTACATTGCTGTGGGAAACATGTGTCTTAATTAATTAAAGGTCCATGCTAACTTTTTAAGAGTAAGACACTTTAACACTCTAGGGAGGTAAGCGAAAGTCTCAAAACTGTTACACTACTCCTCAGAGCTTAGTCAGATCAAACCTCAAAAGGAAAATTTTCTGGAATAGTCCCTGATTAATAGTTAGCAGGCAACATTGTTGATTAAATTCATTTAATAGGTAACTGTAGCACAAATCCTTGTAAAGAATTAAATGACTATGGCATCTTATTAAGGTGAACTTCAGCAATATTGTATTTTGTTGTGAAAAGAACTCTGAGCCAGAAAATCTAAAACTTAGTTTATTTGGTTCTATACAATAATGTGTTGTCCTTCTTACAAGTAAAAAGAATAAAACCAGGGAATTCTATTTAAAATGATATCTTGAGGATTAGTTGACATACATGAGGCAATTTGAATAGTATAAAGTTAAAAATGTACGTTATTTTAAAAACCATATTTCCAATTTCTCAATCATTCTTTAGTCTATCCTAAATCTATTTTCCAAAAATATTTGGCCACCATATATGAAGACTACAGTGGCCTTTCCTACTAATAAAATAGACTAAAAGTAATCTCTCATCCTCCTCGGTTTACTTGCTCTTTCCAAGGTCATCAATAGTCTCCATGTAATTAAGTTTAATTGACAGTTTTCTGCGCTGATTTTATCCTAATTCTCAATTGTCTTCCAGGGAACTGACATTGCCCTCCTTGAAACATCTTTCACTTCTTGAGTCCTAGGACTGCACAATCTCCCACGTTTCCCCTTATTTCATGGAGACCAATCTCCAGTTTCTTTTGCTCTTACTTTTGCTCTTAATCATCCTCTAATTTTATGAGAGAGGAATTCTCAATGGTTTTGTTCTTCTGTTCTCTTTCTTACCCATAACTTATTCAATCTAGTTTTGAAATTTCAGAAAATATATTATCTTATTCTTGATTAAAACTTATTTTATGACTAAATCTCTTAGTTTCTTTAATCAAATGCATATTTACTGAAAGTTTGTTATGTGAGCATAGGACAGGGATTTGGAAACAAATTAATGAATAAAACACACTAGATTTTGACCTGAAAGTGACAGCAATGTAGATCTATTCAAAGACTTCTTCATGACTCAGTGAATCTCCATGGGCTAGGGCACTATAGCAATAAGCCAGAGAAATAATTATCATCTGATTGGATGTTGGACAAGATAGCAAATAAGTCTAATATTCTATGAAAAAACTTCAAAGATATTTTGTTTACTGTAATCACATCTTTAAACTAGCTTCATTTGCTATTATTTTCCTAATTTTGGGGCATTCCTAAAATGTGATTATAATGTATATAGAATATATTCAGAAATTCATTGCACATACATATGGAAGTGTATGTACATTACACATAGTGAAAAAAAGCACAAGAGTAAATTAAAAATTTATATTTTCCTAAATATTTTATAATCTGTGATCTAGACATTTCTTCCATATGTTCATAATTATCTTTACTTCTTAAATATTTAGATTTAATATTTGTATTTAGCAGTATATGTAGGTTCAGTCCTATAAATACTGCTTAGTAATCTGCTTTTATTATCTACAAACAAATCATGAACATTTACTTAGGTCAGTAGATAGTTTTATAAAAATTATTTTTAATTTAGATCTTGTACTTAATCCTGAGATATGCCATTTATGTGTTCTTTTCTAATATGTTCAATTCTCAGTTATCCATAAAAATAAAAAAGAGCTGCAAATAAATTTTTAAATGATAAACTCAAATTTAATTTGGAAAGTGTTCTTGAACTTCTGTTCTATATGAAAAATACTAGCATCCCTTCATTTTAAAGCATTGATAAAGGGAACAGAACCCTGGTTCCTCCTCTGCTATTCTTCAATGGGAAGAGACAGTTACAGGCACAGTATTCAAATATTTGTGTGTGACGTATTTGCTAGAAGTTCCTGAGTTCTGTATAGATCCTTACCTTTTTATTTAAGATTTATCTATTTATGCATACAGAACTGGGGTACAGGCCAGAGGTGAAGGGGAAGTGAGAGGATTCACCAGAGACAGAGTAGGGAGCAGAACAGGTAGATCAGATGTACACTGCTGAGGGGAGCATCAGTCAGGAGAGGTCTTCTACGCCATATGGATCACCTCTGGAGTGGGGATCAAACTCATGCTGAAGTGACTTTAGCTTCTCAGTGCTGTGCTTTACCTGCTTGGCCAACAGGGAGGGCCAATCCTTACCTTTTATGTACTCTAGTGCTTAATTGTTATCTCATTGCTTAGGAAAGTTAAATGGTTAATATATTTGGCATATATCATGTTTTCTTTTTACCAAATCAGAGCACCTGGGTACTCTTAAGCACTCAAACATAATTATCCAGAAACCCTAAGGTAATTTTAAAATTTGGCAGAATTAAATACCAAACAAACAATTAAAATAAAAGTGTCAATTAAAAGAACTATAAAATAGCTTATTTCTCTTCATGATAATTTATAGAAGATGACATGAAAACTTGGGTTGATCAGTTATTATCCTAAGCAGAATGAAGAATGTGTTGGCTTTAAAAATAGGACAGATTTGTTGAAATTAGACCAAATAGAAGATACCAAAGCACTTCAAAGAAAGAACAAAATTACAGATGTAACAAATAAGGTATTTACTAGTTATAGAATGCAATGTATAACATACAGAAAGATCACCTCTCAAAGATTCACACTGTCTTATGTAGAACATCAGTGCTCATAAAATTATACTACCAACTCGGTAAACAGAGCTTGTTTATATCTGTGGAAGAAAAACGTTCATACTGTGCTAAATCACTGACAATAATAGGTTCTGGAACTAGCCCATTTTACTTTTGACTAGTTCTGATTTAAGAAGTAGAATAGCCTAGCAATTTGGAACATAATTTCTTAAGCCAGACCATCTGGGTTTACATCTGATTTCCACCATTTACTTCAAGTGACCGTGAACAAACCCCCTGACACCAGTGGTGTTAGGAATTCTATCTGTAAGGCATTTGTAAAATTGAGGCGGCTACATGAAGGGTTAAATCTCATTAATATTTCCATATTTTAGAATTATTTAACTGATAACCTCCCTTATATGTGTGTATATAATTTTTTTTAAAGATTTATTTATTTGTGCATACAGAACTGGGGTACAGGCCAGAGGCTCAGGGGCGGCGAGAGGCTTCACCAGAGACAGAGTGGGGAACAGGACAGGCAGATCGACGAAGTACACAGCGGGCAGGTCAGGAGAGGTCTGCCGCGCCATATGGTCACCTCCGGGGCAGGCGGGAATCGAACTCATGTGGAAGAGGCTTTAGATTCTCAGTGCTGTGCTTTAACCCGCTGCGCCAGCAGGGAGGGCCTGTGTGTATATAATTTTTAACAGAGTTAGGACGCATAATGAAAAATCAATAATCCTCAACATCTCTGTCATGGAAATTTCTCCTGCAAGAAATAAATGAAGAGTGAAAATAAAAACCAACCATGAATCATCATGGTTGTTATAAACTCCATCAACTAATTCTAACTCCACCTAAATCCATTGTCATCCTAGTTTGACCTCCTTGATGAAGAGACACTATTTGTTTAGTTTAAACATTATTTAAACTGATAAACATGTAACAGACTTTCCTATTGTCATTTCCCATCCAATCTACAATCCTACCAGTTATACACCATTTTATAAAATTATGTAATTAACTAAAACACATAGTTCTATTTCCAAGATGCTAAAAATATGGGAAGAAATTATCTTATAATTAATGAAATTACATGCATGCTTTTTAACAGCTTCCATATCTCCTTAATAAGACTGTGCTTGATTATATAATTTTTCTTTAATAACATATATTCCCTATCAGATATAAGCAGAATGAAAGCAGAACCTCTGCCTCACTCATTCATCACTTATTGACAGAATAAATATTCATGGAACACCTGCCATATGCAAAATTATCTGCTACCAAAAAGAGAAGCAAAAAGACTCTTTCTCCCATAGAGACCTCAAACATATCACAGCATCTGTCACCATTTTGACACCTAACAGATATCTAGTATGTGTGTATTTTAAAATAAATAAATACATTTCCACATACAAGGATAGTACTATCACACTTTTTCCTAATGAGAAGGTCAAGGATTAATTACATGTCAAGGGCCAAGTAGTGTACCACTTAGATTGGGGGGTGAGTGGGGTGGTGAGGAGCATCTGGTGCCCACAATAACTACTGGGCTCTGCCTTTGTAGTATAATGAAAATCATGAATGATACATCAACAAAGAAGAGTGACTGTATTTCAAGTAAACTTAATTTACAAAAATAGGTAGTAAGTTGAATTGGATCTGTATGTATTTACCAACATCTGTTCTAGATCATGGCACATTCCAGCTGCTTACGAGGAGGTGAAAATATATATTGAACTTAAAAGTAACAACTTATGGCCCTCCCTGGTGGCGCAGCGGATTAAAGCACAGCACTGAGAAGCTAAAGCCACTTCCGCATGAGTTCGATTCCCGCCAGCCCCGGAGGTGACCACATGGTGTGGCAGACCTCTTCTGACCCGCCCGCTGCTCCCCTCAGCAGTGTACTTTGTCGATCTGCCTGTTCTGCTCCCCACTCTGTCTCTGGTGAAGCCTCTTGCCACTCCTGAGCCTCTGGCCTTTACCCCAGTTCTGTATTTATAAATAAATCTTTAAAAAAAAAGTAACAACTAATTTCTGCTAAGTGAAATGCAGTCACTCTTTGCTGATGTATTGTTCATGACTGTAATTATACTGTAATGGTAGTGTTTCCTAGCTGTGCCATTTTGAACTGTAATGTTTGTACTATTAATTTTCATTTTCCTGTTTATGGAAGGACACTTTGGTATGCTAATATTTTTAAATGCCACTTTTCCTAGATCCAATTATTTTATCTTTTATACTCTGAAAATCTAGTAGAGCTTTACTTTCAGAATTTCCTTGAAATCTTTAATAAAGAGACATCTGAAATCTGCCTGTACAGTGGTACAACATCATTAATCAGCTCCATTCACATATAATCATTGAATCAGCTGTGACTCCCCAATATCCTACTACCAGATATAAGCCTATTTCTACAAAATAGACATGTCAGATTTTGTCATACTTGGATAAAATCAAGATGCAATGAATGTGACATTTTTGATAGGGTCTGTCAATCCAGTAATTTCATTGGAAGAAGAAACTATTTAGATTGACATGTATTTTTAATCTAATGTGTTCCTACTTATTGGATATTTTTACTGCTTTGTTAAAATGAAAGATGTTGTTTTATAATTTGAGTGAACTTTTGCTGGGGATAAATATTGTATTTGATTCCAGAATTCATATTTTTCATTATTTAAAAAGTATTTCCTTCTCCCAGTTTTCTAAAGTTTAACCTATTTTTAAACTTCTGAAAAGGAATTTGAAAAGGGATCATCAAATTCCTTTAAAATTATGAAAGATTATATAAGTATACCCCAAAGTAACTTGTGAATGAGTTTTATTTTTTTTAAGATTTATTTATTTATGCATACAGAACTGTGGTACAAATCAGAGTTGCAGGGATGGTGAGAGGCTTCACCAGAGACAGATTGGGGAGCAGAACAGGCAGATCAACGAAGTACACTGCTGAAGGGAGCAGCAGGCGGTTGGGAGAGGCCTCCCTGTGCATGTTGATCACTTCCCTGGTGGGGATCTAACTCATGCTGAAGTGGCTTTAGCTTCTTAGTGCTGTGCTTTATGAGTTTTACATTCATTTTTAGTTTGCTGCTTTTGTTATTTTAAAATTAAAAGCACTTTGCCATTCTGGAAAATACATAGACAAAATGGGAGTTGGATTTTTTATACCACATTCTGCTTTCTGTTAATGTCAGCTCATATTCACCATGAAGCAGCTCCAATTTCTTTTATTTCTTACTCCTAAATAGTCTCCTTTGCTTTAATTTATAAACCTTAATTGTATATAATATGTTATATTTTTCACTTCTACTATGAAATACCAAAGAATTAGAAATAGAATAGAATGACTGCAAGATAGTGCAGTCATTCATATTCCACCGTTTTGATTCATATTTCAATGTGATATTTGCTTCCTATATTCTTGAATTTTGCCGTTAACATGTATTTTAATTATTTGGGGGAGTAATTCTGATTTTAGATTTATTTCTATAAATGTCTAACATGCTAATTCTGCTGAATTTTCATATTTTGTCACTAAATAAAAAACATCATTTTCCTATCCATCCACACTCACTAAAACCCTCCATAGCTTCCCCATCCTACCAGTGAGTGTTCTCTCAAAAAAAGAACTGTCGAGATAAGAATGAGAGAAAAACAAAAAACATAGAGACAGAAATCAATAATGTTGAACACATAAAAGCTGAATGAAGCAACAAGGAGTGGATTCTTTGAAAGGGGAACTCTAGAGACAGAATTCTTAGATGACACACACACACAAATTGATCCATGAAAAGAAGAAAAAAAAGATAAATAGCACTTATTAAAACTAAAAACCTTGACCTTTGAAGGCCTCATTAAGGGGGTAAAAGGGTAAGCTTCCATGTCAGAGAAAATGCTCATAAACCATACATCTGACAAAGGACAAGTATCCAGAATATAGAAAGGACTCTCAAAAGCCAGCAAGCTAATAGCTAAAAACTGAAATCAACTCAATGCTTTTTTAATTTGGTGAGTTCTTAAACTATAGTACATCCATAACATAGTATACTACTAAGAAATAAAAGGAACTAGACTGATGAAAATAGCAGCTCAGATGTCTGAAGAATTATGTTGAATAAAAATAAAAGTTCATTCAAAATGTTATTTACATATTTTAAAATCCTTTAGATGATAAAATCATAGAAATGGGGCAAATTAGTTACTGTCAGAGGTTACAGTGAATCTAGCAGTGTGAAGTAAGTGGCTATGATTTTTAAAGTATTACTAAAATGGATCTTTGGGGAGATGAAATGTTCTGAATCTTAATCTCAGATATCAAAGTTCTGATCACAGTATTGCAATATGGTTTCACCAAAGGTTACCATTAGAGAAATACGGTAAATAGTACATGGGCTATATCTGCATGTGATGCTGTAATTAACTTAAAATAATAAATAAAAGAGATTATTTTAAAAAGGAGATAAACTCGCTAGACACTGGACTAAGATTCCATGGCACCATTTTTTGAGGTCACAGGACACCAATTCATTTCCTTGAAAAGTATTAAGAATGACCATACTGAGTACAGAAGATACAGGACACCAAACATTTCCTTGAAAAGTATTAAATAAGGAGGAAAAGTCCCCTTTTTCTGCCTTCTATAGGAATGACCACACTGAGTACAGAAATAGTAGATGACTGAAAGCTTATCATAGAATAATCCCAAACAATAACTGAAAAGGAAAGTTGCAATTAGAATATCACTATTATGCAACCCTCAATAAATTAATGTTCCTCGGCATTGACTATCAGTGGTAATTAACATTGTCAAACAAGCAGGCATAATATGCTTCCTGAAGAAAGGAAGCATGGACTGAAGCCTTGACAAAGTGATTAAAACAGAGTAATCAAGCCTCTGTATTCAGCTGCTCATTTTTGGAAATATAGAAGGAAAAGAATTGTTGAACTCCTGTATGATACAGAAAGCAGCAAAATCCAGATTGTGGGAGACTCAAATGTTCCAGAGTGTTCTATACATAAAAAGTAAAAGAAAAATGAAAGGTCACCGTGAACTTAAAGTACTCTATACACATGTTGATTTTTGACACACACCTGAAAATATAATATAATGCACTGTTATTTCTTTTTTTTAATTTATTTTTACATAATTTTGTACATTTTTTTTCCCATCTCAATTGTAATCCCCACGGGTTTCCCATCACCAAGTCACCCATGTGCCATCACCATAATCCCATGCATTTCCCTCCCCCCACCCCGTTTTTGATCCCATTCCCCACTCCACCCCCACAAAATTTCTCTGGTATATGGTTGTTCATTATTTTTGTTATTTTCCGCCTGGTCCATTATACTCCTGCTATGAGTGAAACCATCTGGTATTTTTCTTTCTCTTTCTGGCTTATCTAATTAAGCATGATCTTTTCCAGTTCCATCCAAGTTGCTGCAAAAGACATATGTTTCTCTTTTTTGGTTGCTGAGTAATATTCCATTGTATATATGTACCGCATCTTTTTTATCCAGTCATCTACTTTTGGGCATCTGGGCTGCTTCCATGTTTTTCCAATTGTAAATAAAGCAGCAATAAACATGGGGGTACAGGTATCTTTTTCAACCAGTATTTTTGTTTCTTTTGGGTAGATACCTAGGAGTGGGATTGCTGGGTCTTAGGGAAGCTCCATGTTTAGCAGTTTGAGGAACCTCCAAACAGTTTTCCATAGTGGTTGTACTAGTTTGCATTCCCACCAGCAGATGCACTGTTATTTCTATAAAAGTATTGAAAATAGGCTCTCACTGGTTGCGCAGCGGGTTAAAGCACTGCCCTGAGAAGCTAAAGCCACTTCTGCATGAGTTCAATCCCTGCCTGCCCCGGAGGTGACCACATGGTGCGGCAGACCTCTCCTGACCCGCCTGCTGCTCCTCTCAGCAGTGTACTTCGTCGATCTGCCTGTTCTGCTCCCCACTCTGTCTCTGATGAAGCCTCTCACCGCCCCTCAGCCTCTGGCCTGTACCCCAGTTCTGTATGTACAAATAAAAAAATCTTAAAAAACAAGTATTGAAAATAAACATAAATATGAAGTGTGAACTTGCACATTGAGCTGAAACTGAGAAGACATATAGGAATGTCTAAGTACATACACCTTAATATTAAAGCAAGTAAAACTCTCCTAAATGTAATTTCTCTTGAGTATCCAGAGGGTATTTCATTTTACAAGGAATAGGGTGTTGTGATTGGGGCTCATGGGCAAGACTTCTAGAGGCTGACAAAATTCTGTTTCTTGGCTAGGTTATGATTATAATAAAGATATTCATTTTATAAATTTTCATTAAACTGCATATATTCTGTTTTATTTTTTAGCTAAGTGTGTGTGTGTGTTTTTTTAAAGATTTATTTATTTATGCATACCAGAGCTGGGGTGTACGCCAGAGGTGTGCTATTGGAGGAGAAAGGATTTACCAGAGGCAGAGTGGGGAGCAGAACAGGAAGACTGACTGAAATACACTGCTGAGGGGAGCAGTGGGTGGGTCAGGAGAGGTCTGCTACACCACGTGGATCACCATCATGGCTGGGTATTGATCTCCTGTTGCAGTAGCTGCAGATAGCACAATGATGCTGAGACTTAACATTTTCTGTCACCAGGGAGGCCCCTTTTTTAGCTAAATGTTTAACAAGGGTTATCATCATGATAATTTTTCCAAATTTTAAAAATAGTTGGAAGTCTTTGTTGCTTTTTAAATCTTAGTATATATGATACATATAATATTTAGATAACATACATAAAAATCTACAGATAGCAATTTGTCATAATAGCATATTTGCATTCTTTCCAGATGTTAATTATCATATGAAGGCACAATAAATATACTTAAAAAATTATCTTTCAGTATTGATTTGTGATCATTTCAGTCTCAGGCAAGCTGATCCTTTTCTAACTGCCACTAAAATAAGGAAAATATAAAACTATGATGACATCAACAATTGCAGTGTCTTTATTTCATATTTAAGTAATTCATATGCTTCCTTATAAATTGTTAGTTTTTGGCATCAATCCACTTAATGAGGCGTTATTACATTATGAAAGAAAAACAAGAAACCACTTCTGGTGTGTAGAACCCTATTAATATTAGAAATGAACTGAAGAGTAAGTGAAAGGGATGAGTTCTATCACTAACATTGACTTTTTCATAGCCTAGATAATTATCCACCCTCCCTCCTACCTTTTCAAATTTGGAAAAGTGTAATCTCTCTTTAGAATCATACAGATAAGATTTCTATGTGGATTTGTGGTAGAATATGTTTCTTCAATTATATTGATAGTATACAGGGAAATGGTGCTTTAATTTGTCAATATTATTTATAGCTCCATGGACAATAGTGTATACAATATTAATATTGTATTAAGAATAAAAACTAATTATGCATTTATTGCTTACATAATTATGAGCTAATTATATTCCTAATAGAAAATGTCTTTTACTACTTTAGACTTCAATAAAGATATTTTTAATAATCTTTACTTGACATTTAGTGTGTAATAAATGTCTTCATAAGTATAAACTCAAAGCTTTCTTGAGAGAGCCCTTTTAAAATAATAAATGTATGTGACAGTGATCTTGTTTAGAAAATATGTGTTTTAAATACTGAATAGATTTCAACCTATTTTGATTCATTGGAATTATGGTTCTTTCACTGTAGCTGAAATTAAATCTCTTCTTCCCAAGAGACATTATTTTAGTTGCAGATTTTCAGTTACTTTTCTACTTAAAAACACCAGGTAGTCATTGTGATTATCTCAAAATACCTTTTTTTCCTTTTTGTCTATGCCTGTCATCTTGAGAGTTTGAATACTTTAAGTGAAGAATATGTTATAGGGGTGTCTCTGTTAGTACAATTGTAGAATCACACTCTATGGTATAACATGTAGTCAGAATGCAATAAAGAAAAACCCTATTCCCAGAAAATCAATATGATAAAACTGGTAGTAAAATAAATGAGCATTTCCAACAATATTGTTATTAAGATACAATTAACTACAAGTAAATATTTTATTTATCAATCAGAAAATTTATAAAACATATACAATGATCTATTTCCCTCCAACTGAAGAGCTTTTAGGGAAAAAAAATGGAAGAAAGTGGGATCAAATATACTTTGGTCAGATTTTCTTTCACTTGTTCTATAATTTATTCATTGAACTCCTACTTCATGCCAATCTCTACTGTGGCGTGTAGTGAAGTGAACAAAACTGAGCACATATTTTCCTGGACCTTACATGCTAGCGAGAGGAGAACAAATTGATTTGTCTTAGCTCATTTTCAAGTGCTCTGGTGGAAAACAAAATTACCAGAATTGCATAGGACTGCGGGGGTAATTTTTTATCTGGTATAATTAGTCCAACTTCTTTGGTATGGTGAAATTGAGCAGTAATTTGAAGTAAGTGAGGTATTAGCTACATGAAAACTAGAGGAAAACCTTCAGATAGAGAAAATGGTAATTAAATCCCTACTGTATTTGAGAGTAGGACATTAAAGTTGGACTTCATTAAGATGTATAAGATGTGAACTTGCTAAAAACTTTGCATAGAATATATAGTATCAATCTGACTTTTTTTTTTAATACACAACTTTAAATGTTAGCAATTACTGAAAAATTTAAAGGTTTATTTATTTATGCATACAAGAGCTGAGCCAGAGATGTGGGGTTGAGAAGATTCACCAGAGAGAGGGAGCAGAACAGTCAGATGTACTGAGATACACTGATGAGGGGAGCAGTGAGACAGGACAGGTCTGCTACTCAATGTGGATTGGTTCCCTGGCAGACAAGGGATCAAACTCGTGCTGTAGTGATTCCAGTAGCTTCATGGGGCTTTCTTTAACCCCTGCACCAACAGAGACCCTTCATGCCCCGCCATGTTATTTAAAATTGTGTTTACTGAAGTAGCATTGATTTACAATAATATTGCATACATTTCAGGGATATAGGTTCACACCTCTATACCTGTAAGTTATTACACCACACCTACTATCAAAGCCCCAGTAATCCTCCACCATACTCAATGGATTCCCTCTTGCTTATTTTCCCAGCCCTAGTAGTCTCAGTATTTATGTCATATTTCTAAGGTTTCTTTGTTTTGTTTCTTTAAATTCCACATATGAATGAATGGATTTGATATTTGTCCTTTCAACTTATTTTTTTAGTATAATATCCTGCAGTTCAATCAATGTTGTTGCAAATAACAAGATTCCAATTTTTTTTTTTTTAAGATTTATTTATTTGTACATATAGAACTGGGGTACAGGCCAGAGACTCAGGGGCGGTGAGAGGCTTCACCAGAGACAGAGTGGGGAGCAGAACAGGCAAATCGACGAAGTACACTGCTGAGGGGAGCAGCGGGCGGGTCAGGAGAGATCTGCCACGCCATGTGGTCACCTCCAGGGCAGGCGGGAATCGAACTCATGCTGAAGTGGCTTTAGCTTCTTAGTGCTGTGCTTTAACCCGCTGCGCCACCAGGGAGGGCCCAAGATTCCAATTTTTTAATAGCTAAGTATTACATTATACAAATATACCATTGGACACTAAGATTGTTTCTGTTGCTTAGCTATTGTGACTAGTGCTGTAACGAACATGGAAGTGTAGATCCCTTCAAATAAACATCTTGCATTCTTCAGGTAGATATTGGGAGAGGGATTCCTGTATCATATATTTAATGTTTTTGATATTTAGAGAAATCCCTATAGTTTCTCCCATACAGACTAAACTAATTTACATTCCTACCAATGATGTATGAGTTTTCCTTTCTCCCACACATGCCCCAATACTCGCTGTTTTCTGGTCTTTTGAATATGGACCATCCTTATTGATGTTGAGAGAAGTGTTATTTAAGAATTTTCACATCTGTGTTCATCAGATATATTGGCTTGCAGTTTTCTTTCTTGTGATATCCTTATCTACTTTTTATATCAGGACAATATTGACCTCACAAAATGTATTTGAAAACATTCTCTCTTCTAAATATTTTTGCAAGTGTTTGAGAAGCATATGTATTATGTTTGTGTTTGAAATTTGGTAGAACTCAGTTATGAAACCATCTGGCCCTAGACTTTGATTACTATTTCTGTTTTAATTTGCTTGTAATTTGTCTTTTCAAATTTTCTATTTCTTCCTGATTCCATTTTGGGATGTTGCATGAGTCCAAGAATTTCCCCCCTTTCTTTTAGGGCATCCAGTTTTTTGGCATAAAGATGTTCATAGCAATCTGAGAACATAATTCTGAGAAGTCTTGTAAATCTGCCCTTTTCATTTCTGATTTTAAATATTAAGTTGTTCTCCCCTTTTTGTTGTGAAACTATGTAGATGTTTGTCTTTTTGATGAAACAGCTCATTATTTCATTGATATCTTTTTTATTTTGATTACTTTTTCATTTGTCTCTATTCAATTTCAGTGTTTCCTTCTGTTGGCTATTTTTCTAATTTCTTAAGGTCTTATGTTAAATAGTTTGAGAACTTTCTTGCTTTTTGGATGTGGACCAGAATTGCTACAAACTTTCTTAGTGTTATTTTTGCTGCTTTCCAGAGGTTCTAATACTTCCTGTCCATTTTCTTTTGTTTCTAGATGGTTTTTAATTTCTTCTTTGATTTATTCATTAATCCATCAGTAAATGTTGTCCAGCTTTCATGCATTTTAGTGTTATTTTTTCCACTTTCTTTATGTGGAATGTTTCTGTTTGATACCATTGTGACCATAGAAAATTGTACAAGATTTCTGTTTTCAAGAATTTGGGCCCTTCCTGGTGGCATAACAGGTTGAAGCATAACACTGTGAAGCAACCTACAGCCACTGCAGCACAAGTTCAATTCCCAGCCAGGGAGGTGACCCACATGCATGACAGACCTTGCCTGATTTGCCCACTATTCCCCTTAACAGTATATTTCAGTAGATCCACCTGTTCTGCTCCCCACTCTGTGTCTAGTGAATTCTCTCACTGCCCCTACACCTCTGGCCTGTACCCCAGTTCTGTATGTCTCAATAAATAAATCTTAAAAAAATGATAATTTATTAACATTTGTTTGTGGTCTGTCCTTTATAAGGTTATATGTGCACTTGCTTAGCACTCAACTTTTCCAATGCCAAGTAGCCTATAAATGTCTACTAAGGCAACCTGGTGTGATTTGTTTAAACCTGTTGTTTCGTTGAATTACTGTCTGGTTGATTCATTCATTATTATAAGTAGGACGTTGAAGTTACTACTACTATTGTGTTGCTATTGATATCTGTCCTTAGTTTTGTTAAAGTTGCTTTAATATTTTTTATTCCTGGGGCCTTCCCTGATAGTGCAGTGGGTTAAAGTGCACTGTGAAGCTCTTCACAGCCACTGCAGCACGAATTCAATCCAAGGCCAGGGAGCTGACCCACATGGCATGGCAGACCTCTCCTGATCCAACCACTTCTCCCCTCAATCAATCTTCCTGTTCTGCTCCTCACTCTGTCTGCGGTGAATTCTCTCACCCTCCCACACCTCTGGCCTGTACCCCTGTTCTTGTATGCATAAATAAATACATCTTTAAAAATATTTTATATTCCTTTATTTGGTGCCTGTATAGTAATTGGTGGTACATCTTCATGTATGTGTTTTGTTAATCATTCTATAATGTCCTTCTGTGCCCCTTATAATTTTTAGCTGGAAGCCTATTTTGTCTGATATAGAGTATCTATCTCTGCACATTGCTTGACACCATTTTCTTTTCTTTTCTTTTAAGATTTATTTATTTATGCATACAGAACTGGGGTACAGACCAGAGATGCAGGGGCAATGAGCGGATTCACCAGAGACAGAATGGGGAGCAGAACAGGCAGACTGTCGAAGTACACTGCTGAGGGGAGCAGCGGGCAGGTTAGGAGATGTCTGCCGCGCCATGTGGGATCACCTCTGGGACAGGAGGGGATTGAACTCATGCAGAAGTGGCTTTAGCTTCTTAGTGCTGTGCTTTAACCTGCTGCTTGTCACCATTTTCTTGTAGGTTCATGTTTCATATTTCTATGTTGAGCCTTTATTTGTCATTGCAACTGAGATGGGTCCCCTGGAGACCCATTTGGTTTCGTTTTCTGATCCAAGTAGACCCACTTACATTTTGATTGATGTTGGCCATTGACATCTAGGGAAATTATTGATATTTATGTATTTATTGCCATTCTGTTACTTGTTTTCTGGTAGTAATTGCAGTTTTCCTTGATTCTCCTATTTTTTGTTTGTTTCCTTTCCTTGAATTTTGTGCTACTTTTAGTGTAGTGTTTGGATTCTATGTTTATGTTTTATTTCTTCCAGAAATTTTTGTTCTGAGCTTACCATGTGGCTTATAAATTGCATTTTATGCTTACAACATAGCTTAAGTTGAAAGCAAGCTAAATCTTGTGCCCCTTATATTTTCAGTATCCTCCTATGTTTTGTTTTCAGAGTTGTGTTACTTCTAAGTGATATTTCTTTTTGTCTTATAGAATTATTTTCAATATCATTGCAAGGTCAGTTTATAGGATATAATTTAATGAACAATAAAATTCCTATAGTAAATACTGTAATTATTGCACAACTCACTCTTTGATGTTTCATGCTACAATATTTAAGTCTTGATATGTTCATTCTGCTTAATGTATTTTTACCCCTCTGAGTCTTCAGTTTTTTTGGTTACTACTGAAATCTGTCCTGTATTACTTTACTTCATTACCTTAGTCTCTTTTCACTGATATCTCAAGATAGAGGATGATTCCTTTTATATGGAAACAAGTCTTCTGTTCTTCTTTGTGTTCTTATATATTTGTTTATATATTTGTTTCCATTGTATTTTCTTTTTCTGAATTCTAATCAATAATTGATTTATAGCTTTCTGCATTTTTAATCAGATACTCTTTTTTTAGAATTTCCATCTTGGATTTTCAGTTCTGAATCCTGTGTTTATTAAATTACCACGAAAATCCCAGATTCTAATTTCTGTATGGATGGCTGATTTTATTGCTTATAAATATTTTATTTCTCTATGGTTTACTACATATCTTTTAATCTTTACTTATATGAACATCCACTTTTTATTAGGTTTAGTTTTCAGTTTATTTCCTTTAATCAATATGGCAGGCATTTTGTTCCATCTTGTATATTTTGCCCCTTGTTATTAGAATCTATTTCTTCCTTGTTCTTACTGATTACAAAGAGGATGGCTTGAGGATGGTTCCTTGTGTTGTCTTTCAATCTCATCTCATAGAATCTAACATCCAATCAAAGCTTTTGAAGATTTAGTTGTGTGGATGATTACTTTTTATCTTATATTCCCTTGGATTTTTTCCAGAAGTGTGTTAATGAAGTGGGTGAAGGTGAGAAAGTTGATCTCAGTCAGCATTTTCCTGGAAATCCTCTGATTAATGTTTTTAAGTGGTTTCTGACACTTGATTTCCATTCAGCATTTGGCTTCTGACAGTCTACTTCTATATCACTGAATGCTCACCAGCCTTCTTAATCTCTGTACCTTTCATTTCTCAGTGAGTCATACATTACCTCCTGATACCCCTTGCTTCTCCAAGTCTTACTTTGAACTTTTGGCTTGCCTTTTCTTCCCCTAGATGAATTCTGAAGTACTTGGGTTCACACTCATTTTATTCATGCTGAGCCTTGTAAAAGTAGCACCATAAATAATTGCTTATTTATCTCAATTTGAATAAAAGTTTATCAAAGCTGCTATGAGAGTGGATTGAAATATCATGAGCACATTTATATTTTTTTACAATTATTGCAATTTTCTTTAAAATTTGGAGAACAGTGATTCATATACAAAAGCAGTTAAAATGATTTATCATTCAACTGAAATTTTTATTCCCATTTTGAGCAATGTTCTTCATCCTTAGATAGGATTTTAGTGAATATATCCTTTGGATAGTACAAGTAAAATATAGTCAATACATAAATTAAGCAAATATGCTAACATTAATGCAATGCAATGTAATGCAAATTTTTTGGTATTTATAACATTTCCCTTATATGTCATCTTAAAAGACAAGCAATAAATAAAAGATTAAACAAGATGAAATGATCTTTTAGACAATTCATTTCTAACTACAATCATTTAGAAGCCTCTTAGTGATTCAGAAAGCACATTATGCACTCAGTGCCAGTATTCCATTGGTGGGATTTGTGTTGTCATGTCATTTGATAAAATAGCAAACTGCTTTGATGCTGATTGGTAAATTGCTTGTGCCATGAGTTTTCTGAGTGGCTACCCACACATTTTGCTCCAGCCACCTGGCTATTGAGATTGGGAGCACGTCAGAGCTCCTCTTAATCACTATTGAGTCTATGAAATAAGCTATTTTTAAAAGCATAGTATTTACTTTTTGACATTCAATTCATCCTCTCCAATTTCATAACCTTAAAAAAACAATGCACAGGTTAAGGTGTCTATTTCTACATTAAAAAGTAGACCTTGCACTTACAAAGTACTTCCTTTAATATGAGAGGGCATGGAAATACAAAGAGGTGACCTTACATTGTCTATGTCAGAAAAAGTATTTTACATCTACTGATGGAAACAGTTCCTAAATCATGCAAGAAAGAAATGACTTGGCAGATAACCCCCGTAGGGTTTATCTTAATTTCAATGGTCCTTGTAATATGGGAAGTACCAGAAAAGTTCAAGATGGTGAATATGGCAGCACTTATCTTGTTCTAGAATTTTAACTACTAGGAGGGAGTTTTTTAACTTATCTTTCATTAAGTTGTGCTTTATCTCTGTCTTCAAAGCAACAATTACTGAAACATTTTCTTAAATATTCTCAGGTGCATCTAATACTTACCTGTGTTGTATTTATAGATACTGGATTTTTCCTTTGAATATTTATTTATTTCTAGAATCTGATATCGTGTTGCCAATTTCCTCAAAAATATAGTTTTGATCTACACACAAAAAATAAAATAATGTTTATGTTAATGTGTGTGTAATATATGAACCAAAAGTTTTTCACACAGAATTTTAATTTTTATATGAAAATAGATTGCTTTTCAGTTTTTATAGAAGAATTTAAATATATATGGCATTTAAATTAAATTTTAGTTGCATGTGGCAATATTGTTTAAAGGTGGTAGATATCATTCTGTGTTATATATGTATTTTTGAAAATGTACATGTTGAACATCTACTCCCCTAATGATCATGTTGGTTAAAAAGCACACATTGAGAAGCTGACATACATGTAGTTGATTTTTAACAAGTAGCACAATTGTTTCAAATTTTTCTGAACCTCAAGTCCCTTATCTGAAATCTGGAAAATACAACAACTACCCCTTCAGGTATTAGTGAAGATTGGATGTGATGATGCATATAAATTACTTCAAACATCCCCTGGAACATAAATGTTAGCTAGTATTATTCTTGTTGTAATAAATCAAAAGAATCTTTCTTTCATAGTGCTAATTGCTAAAGAGCAGCCCACACAGCAATGCTAGTGTCATTTAATTTTTAGTAAAATTACTTACCCAAGGCAAAGAAAATAAAATTTTGTTTTATTCAATGTTTATAATGTGCAACTTAATTTTAAGAGCTTTACATTTGTTGTTTCCCCATATATATATGCTATATTTTGTTAAATTGAGTTAAGTGGGTGGCATGTGTAGTCATAGCTTGTTAGTTAGCCAGATGATATATCAATATTTGAGAGAAAAACTGGTAATTATCTGCAGTCTCTGAAATACTGATCTAACTGGTTTGCTGAGTATATGTAGACATGGTTGTTGCTGAAATAACATCTAAAATGAGGGCTAAAGGAATATTAGTGTACCTTGAGCATGCAATGGAAGAATTGTTTAATAGAGTTTCATGCCCTAGGCTAACTAACATTGTTCAGTGACTCCAGGTTTATGGTGTTTACATTTTGCTATAATTCCCTCCCATCCCCACCCTTCACTCTTCCTTTTCCTCACTCCCAAAGTTAGAGTATAATAGAGAGGAGATAACATATTTTGGTGCTGCTGGAACCCAATACTGTTCAACTTCTGAAAGATGTCTGTTGAAATATTGGTGTTATTTATTTGCATTATGGTTGTTGAAACAATAAAGGAATATACATTGGGAATACTGAAGAAAAGGAAGAGGAGAAAGCAGAGGGAGAAGGAAGAAGGTAAGAGAGACAGGAGAAAATAGAGGGAGAAGGGAAAGAAAAGGGAGAAACAGAATACAGGAGGAAAAGAGGGTGAAGGAAGGAGAGAGGGAACTGTGTCACTTACAAGAACTGTATTGCAGGAAAAAAGTGCTTAATGCTCATCCAGTTGGGAGTGAGAACTAGGTATCTCTTATACCTAAATGTGTGCATACCTCCAAGATTTTTCTTGAACCCTGTGATATTCAAATACGAAAAATTAGATATTGTGATAAACAGAAGAAAACTGCATTCTGTAGTACAAATATACCTACTTCAAGAGATTATTAAAAATAACTGTTTTTCTAAGAAAGCAATAATGATCTATTAAGAAGTGATTAAGTTAAGCCAGGGAAATAAAGCATATCTCCTTGTTATTTGAGATTTTTAAAATTTTATAATGCAACATAAAATTTTACTATTTTTGAAAGGACTGATTTCAATATAGCAATTCAAAATGAAAAAATATAAATTCCTTGAGTTGTTAAAAATCTTATAATTTCACATATATGTAGAGAGTCTGATTCTGTTTGTAACAGAGCCATGTATTTCAAATTGATAACTACTGGAGAATTTTTATTTTATATTTTCTACGCATAATCACTTAAAGAAAAAAAAAAAAGTATGTCTTTTCAGGCAAGACCTAATCCTAACTGACTTTCTAAACCCTATTAGGGAATACTGTGCTAGACTTACAAGAATGGAATTCCTACTCTCTACGTTTACAAACATCTTAAGTCTTGGTATTTTTCTTAAACTTGTATAGATTTACTCCTTTAAACCTCAAATGACAAAAACGTTAAAGGAATGTATCAATACCTCTAGATAAGAAACCTGATCTGAAAACCGAGATAGGTTACATGGCTTATTTGCAAACATCCTTCTAATTAGTAACAATTACATCTCTTTGCTACCTTTTCTTTCCTTCTGACTGTTTCTTTTTCTGTAAACTTGGATTATCTTATTCTTTGTATTCTGGACTCTTTGCAACCAGTGACATTCATTTGTGGGGTAAGTCACTGATATTATTTTTTTTTAAGATTTATTTATTTTTACATGGGGAGCTGGATGCACAGGCCAGAGGTGTGAGGGAGTAGTGAGAAGATTTACCAGAAACAGAGTGGGGAGCAGAACAGGAAGATTGACTGAAATACACTACTAAGGGAACAGCAGTCAGGTCAGGAGAGACTTGCCACGCTATGTGGATCACCTCCTGTGCCAAGATCTAACTTTTGCTGCAGTGGCTGCTAGAGCTTCATAGTGCTGTGCTTTAACACATTGTGCCACCAGGGAGGGCCCACTAGTGTTGAAATGTATTAGTAACTGCACTTACTCTCTAGACTACATATAGATTATTAATATTTAGAAAATTAATCCCCCCAAATTATAATTATTATAATTTTGTGACTTGTAAGGAAGTTTATTTTGCTGATCTTACCTGGCGAGAATTATCAGGGCATTCAGCTGGCAAGTTGGGGTAAAGGCTAGCTATTTGGGATGACTGAGATGATCTCTTTCCATGTGTACTTTCGCACATAGAGTCTAAAGTGTGATATTTTCTTCATAAATAGATAGCTGGCAATCCCACGTCCAGTTTGTAATCATTTATCATGTTTTTACTTTATCATGTGCATTCATGTTCCTTTGGCCACAATATTTCAGATGGGCAAATCCAGAGACAGTGTAAAAAGGCATTACATTAATGCACGTATGCCAGGTGGAGTGATTCATTGCAGGCTACTAATATAACACTTTATCCTGTCCTGCTTTCTAATTCAATGATTAATGTCCCACTCCTATAAAATACATGCATTTTCTCCCAAATTCTGCATCTTACCTAATCAAAGCATTTGGCTTAAAGCCTATGATTTCTTATTTGTATAAGTTTTATATATATTAACAATACTTATTTTCAGTCCCTTTAGTGTATTTCTATTATTTCAGGGATGCCTAAACTAAAATTATGTCATATATCCTCATTTTGCCAACATACAATGATGAGAATGAACATGGTAGCTAATAGACATTCCTGCTTAAAAGTAAAGATAAGGGACCCAGTCATTAATCTACAACAACTTTGAAAATACCAAAGTGTATATTCTCAAGATTCCTTAATTTAAAGGCAGGAGGTAGCTCTTGATTAGATTTTGTTTCTGTTTCCTGAGGTATGATTTTCAGATCCTTTGTTTTGGGTCACTTGGAGCTCGACCCTGTAAGATATACTTTCTTTTCTATAAGAAACAAGCAGTGTTTGAACCTGTGTAGATTTTTAAGTTCTTGGTAGTCACAGGAAACTGGAGATAAAGATAGTTTTTCATTTTAGACCACTTTTTCTCTTTTTAGGTCAATCAAACATTATCCCTTTAAACTGTTTGGCATTTCATATCCATGTAACTCTTTTTTACACTATCACTCAAAAGCTGTATTTATCTCTGAAACAGACCTCTCTCTTTTAGGGATAGAGTGTCGATGACAAAGTTGCTCATATTCTTAGAAAATGTCTTGTATAACTCATGGATTCTACTTGGTGAAGTCTAAAGACTTAACAGAGAATCTTAAGTATGTATTAGAGCTAATCCTTGCTAGGAGGCAATGTTTTATTTATATTGAGAATTTTTAAAAGATTTGTGTTTACTTATTTATGCATATAAGAACTGGGGTGTAGGCCAGAAGTGTGGTGTGTGAGAGGATTCACCAGAGACAAGAGTGGGGAGCAGAACAGGCCATCCACTGAAATAAGCTGCTGGGAGAGGTCTCTAGCACCTTGTGAGTCTGTTCCCTGCCTGGGGATCAAATAGCTGTAGTGGCTGGTGATAGCTTATAACACTGAGACTTTAACCCTTGCACTACCATGGAGGGTGCATTTTCACTGAGACATTAACCCCTGCACTACCAGGGAGTGCCCATTATGAGAATCATTTATTAGTAAGAGAGACTAAAAAAAAAAATGCAGTTTTCTTTTCAAATTAAGAGAGTCTCCTCTATCCTCTATATTTTCTACTAATACTACTTGTAAATTGAAGATTCCACCTTAGTTCAGCTTTCTCTTCCTGTGTCTTAATGCAGACAGCTAAAGAAAGAAAGAAAAATAAGTAAATGTGAAGTATGTATCCTGGAAATCTTAGCTTCATAAGTTCATGAAGCATGCTTTATATTTTGCAAACAAATGCATGATATGACTGTCAATTGTCTCCTTAGTAAAAACACAGATCACTGTTTTTTGTAGCATTTATTGGCAATTTCTTCACTTATTTTCCTGTTTTCCGTAACACTTTCTCTGCTATTCTCCCAACCTTCACCAAAACCCTCCTTACCACTTGCCCAGTCTGCCCCTCTCTACCTAGGACCAAAGCCAGTACTTTTTTTTTTTTTTAGTTCCCAGCCTCTGAAAACTTTCTGGTCAGTTTGTCTATTGCTGCATAATGAGTACCAATAGTGTAATAAGCTTTAATTGTAACCAAATTTGTTTATCTTAAAATTGATTAGTGTGTAGTAGAAATAAGAGTCGACTTTATCTGTAACTGGTTTTATTTTTATCACTCAACAGTGATGAACACCTTACCTCTTTTAAACAATTACTGTGTGCCAGATTTTGTGGTTAAGATTTAAATTCAGTTGTCCACTGTATCTTTTTTTTTTTCTTTAATGAGATTCATGGTCTCATTTAACTGGCATGGTAAGTAAGGTTTAGGAAAGATTTGCAATCATCATATAGTCACATAGAAAGTAATAAATTTAGGATTCAAGCCATGTTATCCTGAGTTTAGACATAGTACTCTTAAACACTAAATAATATTGTCTATGTTGTATATCTGAAATTAAGGTTTTGGGGGCTTAATAATGACAAGGGATATCAGCGTCAGTAAGTTATGTCTTCTTTATTTGTGAAACAAGGGCCAGCTTAATATCCAGTAGTGTGTTCTTGAATAAATCCCATTTTGTAAAACTCAATACTATCATTTTGTTATTGGAGCTATGTTCTGATTTTCTATAACAAGTCTGAAAATTGAGTTTCCATATATCATTCAAAAGTTGTTTTTCATATAGTACTGTGAAATGAACAGCAGATTGGGGTCTTCCAGTGTGTGAGATTCAAGATTGGAGCTGCAAATTCACTGAATTTTTATGACAGGGTATTCTTTTTTCCTTTGAAGGGTGTGTGTGTGTGTGTGTGAGAGAGAGAGAGAGAGAGAGAAAAGGGGGTTATATGATGGTGGATTAAATGAAAAATATCAGAATTAAAAATGTTTAAAAAAATATTACCACATTCAACAAATCAATCTTAAAATTAGAGTACACTATTGCTACCCCTCAGAAGTCTTTAATTTGTTTTCATGAAAGGAAAATAATTATAATTGCCATACCAATTGTTTATATGCAAATTATATTTTTCACTGTGCATGAGAAGACAGACATTTTAAAAGGGGTTTAAACTATGTCCTAACAATTGCATCTTACTATTTAATTATAAAGTTTGCTGAGGTAAATCTTCAACCTAATTTTTTTTCCTGAACTATTAACAATAAAGAATTTAACTCCAAGAAAGAAAAAAGGAAGTATTTCTTATCATAATCAAAATGTAATAATAGTTCTAGTCCCTCCCTGGTGGTGCAGTGGGTTAAAACACTGCACTAAGAAGCTTAAGCCACTTCGCGTGAGTTCGATCCCCACCTGCCCTGGAGGAGATTCACATGGCAAGGCAGACCTCTCCTGACCCGCCCACTGCTCCCATCAGCAGTGTACTTTGATCATCTGCCTGTTCTGCTCCCCACTTTGTCTCTGGTGAATCCTCTTACCCTCCGCATCTCTGGCCTATACCCCAGTTCTGTATGAATAAATAAATAAATCTTTTTAAAAAAATGTAATAGTTCTAGAAATTGACCTGGATGATGTTGATAATGATAAAAAAAGGAATAAAAGAGGTTGCTTTTTGCCTTCCACTCAGAGAAATGTAAGAAGTTTGAGTCAATAATCATCATGAGTTAATCCATACACAGCAGTGTAGCATAAAAGGTTATCCAGACACAGATATGATATGGTAGCTACATAGTTTATTCTGAAAAAGGATATAAATGAGAAATTTTTAGACATCAACAAATAAAAGAATCCTTAGGAATCCTTTAGATAGCAAAGAGAGCAACTTTATGACCCTCCTGCTCTCTTTTTATCTGCTCACAGTCAGAAAAAGAACAAAAAAAAAAGCAATTGAGAGTTCAGTACTCCATAGCTAAATGAAATGCACTCCTGGACAAAGAAAACAAAAGCATTTTTCTTTAGGGGAGATACTTTTTGTCAAATAACAGAAATTAAATGTTTGAAATGGTAATAGATATCAAAAGCATCAAAATGCAAAATATTCTTTCAGTTGTGTCTTACACAAAGCAACTTGTATATCATAACTATAAATAAGTCAAGTGCGTGTTGATTTAAGCATACATGTAGACAAACCAGGTATTTAGATTTGTATTAATTATATAAAATGCAAACATATCAACATTTCATAAGGATTATTTACATCTGATCTCAATTGAGTTAGCACTTTCTCTTTTAAATACATTTCCCAAAATATACTGTTTATTAGTATGTTTATTATTATGCAGAATTTTAAAATATGGATAGGGTTTTCATGTCCTACAAACTCACTTATATTTTCACATAGTCACTCTTATCATTGTCTTTTATACCCACCATTTATTTTTCTTTTCAGATGTTTCTCTTATTAAACTGGATTGTGAGGGAAGTAGTAAGAAGTGAGGAGTTATTTAGTTAATGTGTTTTTTTTTTTTTTAAGTAGTCTACCACTGTGTCATAAGTTTACTCAAGCTATCTTTACTGATAGGAAGTTTTTTCCTTATGGATAGTAAAAAGCACATTATTGTTGTGAGCACTTTCACTTATTGTCAGCAGATAATTTCTTTACCTGTATTTACCATACCCTAAGAGATAGAGCTAATGGAGGAGATGTTTTAGGAAGAAAAGATTCTTTTGTCTTTTGTTCAAAGTTAAAAGGAAGGGGGCTGTGTGAGACTAATAAATATGGATGGTATTTTTTCTACAAAAAGAGTTTCCAGAACATACATCTTTTAGTATATGGTTTGCAATTATAACTACTAAAATGGTGTAACTGTGTATTATTTGTATGTTAGCAATATACCAACTCAGCATATAGCAGCATGTCAGAACAAAAACATAGAAAGCTCTCCTTGAAATTCCATTTTTACCTTGGGTATGAATTTTGTAGCCTCTGTGTACTTATATGTAATGATACCTGTCCTGGAGAATTCCTTTTGGAATATCATTAAAGAATTCACTTAAAGTATCTTCAAGAAAGTACAAAATGCCTATGGCCAAGTATTGCCTTCTTTCCCTCTGCCCTTTGAAATGAGTAACATTCACTGTAGTTCTCAGTATAATTCAGAAGGAAGCATGACAGATCTGTGGTTTGCTACTGTGAAATACACAAAACAAGATATGACCCTAACTACAAGCAAAAAAGAGTATTGCTACACATTTCTCTGCTGGCTTTGTCTCCCTTATTAAAAGAAAAAAAAAAAAAAAGTCAATACAGTATCATTTCAAATCTCCAATTGGCCTTGCTTCCTAATCAGTTTCTGCAGCCAGAGGCAGCAAATGTTGAACAAGGCAATAGGTGAGAATGCGAAGTTTCCAGAAATAGAAAGTGTAATTCTAATATGTAATTCACTAGAGGAAACACTTCAAGGCCTCCATTTATCATTTGTGAGTGGGCATCTCTGTGGGGGTAAGATTATTTGCATTTTAAGGGGCAAAATGTTCTGCCTTTCATCAGTATAGGAAACAGTATGAGAGGACAGAGGCAATCCATGTGTTCCAGTGGCAAATGGATGTGGAAACTTTTCCAGCTGAGTTGGTACGTCAACAGGGCCACAGTGCTTTACTCTGGGCCAAGGTGAAAATTTCATCACTCTAAATTTAAAAATTTGTTTAGAGTTGTCCAGTAAAATATGTTTCCTTTGCCCCTTCTTCCTTACTCTTCCTTCATTGCTCACAAGACTGTGCTGTGTTAGTGGGTTAATAATCACTTTGATATTTTTGTGTCTTTGACATTTCACATCTGGTACTTAGACATTTCTGAGAGATTTCAAATTTCTAGAATTTTGAGATTGTGATTTTCCCCATACACGTCATTCTTTCACTAAACTGATGAAATGTGCATAGTATTCCATTTCCTATGTTGAAATATATTCTGTGACAATGTTGTTCCTAAAATGCAAAATTGCCTCGCTGTGTTAGTCGGGATTCCAGCCAGAAAACTAGAAGCATTAGGAAATATGTAGTGGGAGGATTTGGAAGGCCTGACTTGCATACTTGTGGGTACTGGCTAAGCAAGCCTGAAATCTAGAGGGACACCCTTTAGGAACACTGCACATGGGAAAAGTAGCTGCCCAGGGGCAGAAGCTTCACCTACTTTTGAAGCTTCTTCAACTGATTAAGTGAGGCCCACCTGATATTCAGGATACTCTTCCCAAATTTCAACTGATTATGGACTTTAATTATATCAAAATATCTTCAAAACAATTAGTGTGTAGTGAATGACTGGACATATCAAGACAAAGAAAATCTCTAAATAATGAAATTCATGAGATTAAAAATCAATTATAATATAGCTATCTTACCAGAGGTCATATAATAATTATTGTGTAGTTTTTAAAAGTAGTGATTATCAAAAGTTTTATGAGATGTTATAAATATTTCATTGGCAATGCTATTTTAAAAACGGGAAAATCTTTTTCTTAGATGAAAAAGGGACAGGAAAAGATTTATGTTATAGGACAGGATTGTCTTGTTTGTGTTCTGTAAATTTGAAATGCTTAGGGGCAGGTATTTTTTTTTTTTTTTAATACTTACTCATTCATGCACACAGCACTGGGGTACAAGCCAGAGGTGCAGGGACAGTGAGAAGATTCACCAAAGACAGAGCAGGGAGCAGAATGGGCAGGTCAACGAAGCACCCTGCTGAGGGAGCAGTGGGCAAGACAGGAGAGGTCTGCTGCGCCATGTGGGCCACCTCGGGGGTTGGGATTGAACTCACACAAAGCGACTGTGGCTAGTTTTATAGCGCTATGTTTTAACCCACCCATTGCACCACAGGGAGGGGTCAGGGGCAGGTATTTTTATAAAAATTAGTATGTTGTTTACAAGTTGAATGTGTACTCATACTGCCCTGCATTCTAAACATGTGTGTGTTCATACTTAGCCTATTATTTGGAACATGTGTTTGCTCAGTTCTCTTTGTTTCTTCCAATTTGATCTTCTGAATCTCATTTGGCCTCACACACCTGGTCTCTATCCATTTTCTCTAACAGGCCCTACTAAACTATAGCCTGTAGGGGGACAAATAAATCTTCAAATAAATGCTTCAAAGCTTCTTGGATTTGACCATGACTTCCATTTGACTTCTAGTTTGTCCTGCAATATTCATTATAAAATCACTTTTCCCACATAATGAATATGTTATAGACAACCTTGCCCAGAAGGAAGATCTCTTCTGTACTGCCTGAGAACAAAGGGAGAACAGCAGGCACTTTTTTTATGCTCTGCCTTTACCAAAACATGTCACGAGACCATGTCAGCTCTATGCATCCAACTCATAGAAAAAGAAAAAAAAAT
>NW_004567132.1:18892620-18906299 GCF_000260355.1 Condylura cristata | reverse complement strand
AGATAGATAGATATAGATATAGATATAGATATAGATATATATACCTTTTCTACTCACTACTTCTATTTCAAGTGCTCTGAATAGTTCCAGTTCTTTTCCTTGATATTCAATCCACAGTTGGATAAATGATGTCCTTTTCATAATGATGTCTCTTAACAGGAAAGTGGAAAAAAGAAGTAGGTAAGAGGAAGAAAAAATGAGGGCCCTCCATGGTGGCACAATAGGTTAGGACACAGCACTGCAAGCTAGCCGCAGACATTTCCGTGCCCAGTAGGATCCGGGACCCCGGAGGTGATCCACATAGCGTGGCAGACTTCTCCTGTCTCACACATTGCTCCCTTCAGCAATATGCTCAGTCAATCTGCCTGTTCTGCTCCCCACTCTGTTTCTGGTGAATCCTCTCACCACTCCTGCACCTCTGACCTATGCCCCGGTTCTGTATGTGTTAATAAATAAATCTTAAAAAAAAAAAAAGAAGGAAAAATGAGAATGATGAGTGGGGAAAAGGTTATCCACCCTTATTCATTCATGTTATATTCTATTTAATTCAGCTGAAATTTATCTTTCTTTTAGTGGGATGTACCTTAACTTTATCAGTCACTTAAAATATCATTCACCCATTGTATGGATAAGTTATTAATATTACTGCAGATAGTAATTACAAATAGGCATTTATGTATCTGGAATTATAATTAACAAAGAAAGCAATTATTGCTTGATTGAATAAATTTACTTGATATATTCATTGTATTTCAATTATAGTATTTTTGATTTCTGGAAAAGAGTCCCAGTTTTGGTAAAACTTTTGCATACTCAGATGATTTACAGTTATTCCATTATGATGGTGGGTCAAAATTCCTTATCTTTAAATTCAGTCTGATAATTTGAAAAGCCATTTCTATTTCTGGAAGCCTATGATACTTTACCAAAAGAAAAAAAAAATTACCTTAGAACTTTAACTTCAAGTGCAATTAGCACTCATCAGTCCTGCCTGGTCTCTGTAGGTGATTCTTTATGCTCCTCAGGATCTGCAGTTAAGTGATTTTGTGTCAGTGTATACAGTTTAGGATTAACAAAAGAAAAATAACAAGTAGAAGAAGCAGAGGAAGGGAAAAGTGGAACAACACAAATTCTACAGGCACTAATTTCTTAGTGTAAAAAAACCATTTCTGCACTACAGGAGGTTTCATTAGAACATCTGTTTCAAACCTGTTAGTAATATTATTGAGATTATATTTCCAAAGAACAATTTCAATCTTGATAGGACTTGGAATCACTAAGTATGCTCCCTATCTGCCTATGGTGCATTTGAACTGTATCAATTTACTTAAACTGGGCTTAGAGTTCACAGAATTTATTCCCTGCATGGCTTGAGATTTGCAATGGCCACAAAAAAAAAAAAAAAAAAAAGAAAGAAAGAAAGATCACATGAGATGTAGAAAGCAGAAGTGAGGTGAGGCTAATAACTCTTTTTATGGTTTAATGTTTGATGCAGGCTTTGAACCCAGTGGCAACTAGCACATGTCACTGATCTGACATCTCACCATGTCAGTACACCAGAACCACTAGTTCCTTACTCCCACCAGCTCTCTGCCTCCAGGAACTCTGGGTTTTGTGTAAGTAGACCATGGTAGCCTGTACTGCAAGTCACTGATGGCATTTAGACTGGAGGGAATAAGGGACATATGTGCTTTTTCTCTGTGTGTGCCACTTCTCATTCTTGTCTACACACACACACACACATTTCTTCTCCAGTTGCGCTAACCTTTAGAGCCATCAGGCTGAATGTTAACCATAAAGGCTAAATCTTGCATAAACTCCTCCTCCATCAGTTCCCAAAATTATGAAAGGCCTAACCCATAATAAACCCTTTATTTTAGATCTATTCTGTTCCTCATAGTAGCTGTTAACACTTAAATGTCACCTATCTGATTTAAGATGTGGTGAGTATAAAATGTACACCTATTTTGCAGACTACTAGCAGAAACAAAGAATGCAAATAATTTTATTGGCAGTATGTTATATATGTTGAATAATGTTTTAAAAACATTGTTAGATAAAGTACGATAATTAATTCCATCTTTACTACATTACTTAATTTGGACTGCTATAACAAAACACCATAGACTGGATGTCTTAAACAGCATAATTCTGAAGCATAAGAAGCCCAAGTTCAAAGTGCTGGCAAATTTGGTTTCCGGTGAGAGACTACTTTATGGTTTCAGAAGGACCATCTTCTAATTGTAACCTCATTAGAGCTGTAAACTTCAGTTTTTTCCACTTCTTCTAAGAACTTTAATCCCATCAGGAGGGCTGATGGGATTAAAGAACCTCCCAAATCTCCCCATTTGCATTCAGAAGAAGTTTGGGTTGCAGCATATAAACTTGGTGGTGGTGGAGGAGAGCAGATGATTATCAGCCTCTTACATATAGTCACTGGAAAATGTGAAATTGCATACATATCCCACAAAATATTCCTGTTAATAAATGCTATTCTAGATTACTCATAACACTTTTAATTCTGTGATAAAAAAAAAGACTAATTTGTCCATTTTAATACCCTTTATCCCCTAGGAGGATGAGAAATGTCACAAGTGTCCCAAATGATATATGATGTCCAGCTGGTCAGTTCTTTGTGAATGGTTCTGTTACATGGTATGATGAAGTAACATTTTCTTCCATGGCCCTAAAACGCAATCAATCTCAATTGAGAAAATTACCTGTGGGTATGACTATAGTAGATTGACCTCACTCTGAAAGGCAGATTTGTTGATTTATTAATTCTTTCAACTAATATTCTTTAAATTCTACCTGTCAGTTACTTAGATCCTAAGGAGCGAGCGTAGAGCAGCCAGCATGTTATATAAGGCATCTGCCCTGAAGAAACTTGGAGGGAAGATAGGTGAAAAATTAATATAATGGATCATTAGAGAGTTTGAAATATGTCCTGAGCAAAGTAAGATAGTAATATGGTAGTGACCAGAAGTGGTTTTCTTTAGACATCATTCATTTATTTCTTTAAGAGATGGATGCTTAAATTGTGTTAATGGGATACATTTATTAATAAGAGAAGTATAGAAAATATATTTGAAGGAACAAGAGGGGAAATCATTAACACAACTAAGAATATGAAAGTAAATTGAATTGAAGTTGGTACACAAAATTCTACTATAGGAATGTTAAACTGCTATGTTTGTTTTGTGTTAAAAACACAAGAATTACCACCTTCTTAGATTTACTTTGACTTTAGACAAAGTAGGCGATCAGTTACAGTTAATCAGTGAGCACAAAGGAGTCATACCTCTTGTCGCTTTCTAATGTGTTTGTTAATATTTAATGTGTCTGTAGGATGTTTTGAAGGATGTAGCTTACATAATTAGAACATTTAAAAGGGATGAGTCATTCATAGTGCATGAATCATGTTGTTATCTCTTTAAAGCCCAAATCAATAGCAGGTTTCCTAAATGCATATATAAGTTCTAAGGAAACTGGGAGAGGACAGGTCTCTCATGATAAAGAAAACACTGCCTGTAGAACACACCACAGAAAAGTGATACAATTTCTAATAGACTTCGGGGTTGAAAGCTATAAAGTGATTACAAGGAGAGAAATCACTGGATCTGACATCATTCCTTTGGGTGGGCCCAGGAGTTGTCAGCTTTCTACTTGTATCGAAAACATTCAGTGGTTCAGTGCCAAAGCAGTTTTGACAAACTTTTTCATTGGTGCCAATTCTCATGATGGTGTGCTCTCAGCATTTGCCTTTGAATTTCAAATGGTTGTAAAACTCCAGGGGTTCACACTCAGTGAATGAAATGAGACAAGAAGATGTCAGCAAAACTGTTTAGCTACATTTCATCATTCTTTTTTTCTTTTTGGCTTCCACATGGCTTGAGACCTAGCATACTGTATAACACAGTAAAGTGTTAGACAGAAAGTGCTAACCCAGTCAGAAACAGTGAATCCTGCAAGGAGAAAGCAATAAGCTACCAGAAAGGCATTGCCGACACCTTGCCATGCCTCCAGGCCTAGAAAACAATTATAAAAATGGTACATTTGGAAATCACTGTGTCGCAGGCAGAAGCAATAAATTGACTGAGTTAATGTGCATGATTTGACTACTGATATAAACATGTACTCTATGGCAAATGCACCTCAACAAGAAAGACAAGAGTTTAGTCTAGTACCCAGATGTTATTCAAATATGCAGCTGTTAGGCACTGCACTGCCAACATTTTGTGAATATTATTTGTTTTAGGGTGACAACAGCAGCAACCTTATTCAAAAAGCTCAACCAATATCACATCCACAATGAAGTTAACCTCTGCAAAGTATACTAATATTTTAGTAAAACTATATTATTTTGAACATGGTAAAGAATCGTATCCAGATATTCTCTAATATCTCTGTGATTCTGCTGTTAGGAATGCTTGAGTTTAAGAAACACATTAGATTATAAAGTCAACAAAGATTAGAGGTTTTATGTATCAGCTTTTACTTAGGGTGCTGGGATAAACATAATTGTGTGCGCCACCAATTCAAGTAGCTTTACCTTTAGCCATATTGATTTAAATGAAAGAGTAGCATTCAGGATAACATTGATTTGCATTAACACTGTACACATTTGAGGTTTTCAATTATTTTCTTTTATCTTTATCTCCTCAATCAATGCATCTGGCCAAACCTAATAGGTGGCTGGCTAAACAAAGGATTCCACAATAGTTCACATTGGTGTGGTTTATGTTTTCCTTCCATATTTCAGTTTGGTGCAGTGGAGATTAATACCTTCGATAATATATCTAGGACACAGTTAAAATGTGCATTTTCAGTCAATGACTCAATTCATTGAAGGAACAATGAAGCTATATGAAAGCTGTCTTGGATGTAGGACAAAAACGCTTAACCTCTGCCTTGTCTTTTGTAGGATGGTGTAGGTTATGGAGTTGCACTCAGCAGCTGATTCCAGAGAGTAATTAGGAAAAGAGCCAATTTTCTATTCGTGGAACTCTCTCTGTAGCAGAATAAAAGATGTGCAACCTTTCTCTTCCAGTGACCCTTGCAAGTATGCTGTAAATACCTTGCTCTTCCTTTACCTTAGGAGAGACTAAGATGGTGATATTTGGTTGTAAAAATATTCACTAACATGCCAGGCACATGTTCAAGTTATAAACACATTTGTGTTGCCGTTTTATTCGCTAGGGAAAGGATGATAGCAGGTCAAGGCTTTCTTGAGCCTTGGAGTCAAATTTTCCTTGGCCTTCCTGGGATGGAAATTTCCATTTCTATTTATAGACATTCATTGATTTCCAAATACATTCTTTCACATGGGGATGAAATTTGATCATATTGCCAATATATCTCAGCAGATTTTACATGCATGACTGATATCTTCATATTGATCTTTTGAAATTGCTGTAATATTTTGCACTTTGTCTAAAGGCATTCAATATTTTCTTAAAATAATACACAACAGAACTGGTTGTTCAGCTCCCGTTTTCATTCACATCTCTGTGAATCCCTGCTTTTCACTTAGAAAACACAATTGCAAATATGCATGTTACCTATGTATGTGCAAAAAAAAAAAAAAATCAACACTACTTCTTTTCAGAAAATCATTAATTCTCTTGAGTTTTTGCTTTTCTTTCAAGGTCTCCTTTGATAATAAAGTTGGAATTGGGTCTTTTAGGATTAATTCAAATTCCACCTAGGAATAGGTCATTCCAAGGTAAAATGTTTAAATAATATTGAGATAAGCTTACCCTAAGAAGCTTACCCTTGACTCCAAACACAGAACAAGTTTATATGAAACACATTCGTTCTGATGCTTGCCCTTTGGACCTCTGCTGGTGTTAGGGTCCAGATCTTCCCTGGCTGCTTCTTCTTGTGTTAAGGTCTGGTATCCTGCCTTTTTCTTCAAGATGACTATGGCTACATGCCAGAGGGTCCTATCAAGTGGTTTATTTCTGCAGCTGCAGAAATAAACTGTTTTTACCTCTGTTTTTACCTCTTTTCTTTTTCTTTAGATTTATTTACTTATGCACAAAGAACTGTGTACAAGCCAGCAGTGCAGGTGCAGTGAGAGGATTCACCAAAGACAGATGGGGTTAGTTTTCTTTATCATGTTGTCCACACCAAGGTATCTACACATTTTGAGGGAGTGTTGTCAAGCCCAGGAATTGACACACCTCCCATCACCTTCCCTCTCTAGACCTGAGGCTGCCGCATGCAATATAGGACTTTGCTGGAAAGAGTAGCCCTTGATTCTAATGTTTAGAAATTTTCCATCTCTCCTCTCTACTGACTCTCCATAACACAAACTTTTCTGAAGGTTCTTAGGTGATAATCCTCAACCATTTTTTAAAACAGCCTGGAAGTGATCTCTTGGATAGCTGATCAGAATGAACACTAATTCAGGAATTTAAGGGGAAAAAAATCTCATTAGGCTCTAGAGTTAAATTTGTAATTATCAAAATTTCCAAAATGTTAGATTCAAGCTTCAGAAAGGGTTAGTAACTTTTTTTTTTGTTAGATTGTATGTTTTCCCCTCTGGAGGAGAGGATCCCCTTTGTTTTAGTGCTAGAAATTCTCAGAAAAGCATGATTGAAATGGAATGTACATATATGAGAAAAATGTTTAGATTTGTATTTTTTGGTTTTGGTGTATTTATTCATTAAGGAACTTGGACTCTAAAGACAGACTACTTGGACTTGGGAGTAAAACCTTCGTCTTCAATGTCCTAGGTGTGTGGCCAAGAGGAATGTTCATCTTCTTTGGGATTTCTTTGTTCTGCATGGAATACAAAGATAACACTAGTGTTCGTGTAATCTCACAAAGATGTTAGTAAATTAGCTAATGTTTCTAAAGTTCTTAGAATAACTATTGGAATAGTATAATTTCTCTATAAGTAGTTAATGATAACAATAGTGCACATTATAATAATAATAAGCAAATAAATACAAGACAGAGCTGCAGTTACCAAAAAATGAGAAGTTTATTGAAAATCATCTTGAAAATTATTCTGATGCCATAAGAAGACATTAAATAAGGTCATTAAAAGCTGAAGTCACAGTCTAGAAGAGAAGATAAATGTATGCTTTATATAAAAGTAAAGATTAGACATAAAAAACGGAAAATGAATAACAATTCAATTGAGTATCACTATATGTATAAACTGTTTTAGATACTGGGGTTACCATTGATAACAAAATATTTTTTGGCTTTATATAAAATAATTTCTCAGAGTGAGAAAGTTATTAAATAGTTAAAAGTCAAATAAAATATGCATACATATTCAGAAAAACTAAATATATAGGATAAATTAATTTGATGATGAATGATGGAAAGGAGAAAGAGAATTTAGGTCCAGTATTCCAGGCAACTTGTCTGAGGAGAGGTTTCTTCAGCAAGACCTAAATCAAGGGAATCTGTCTCAAGAGGATGTGAAAGTAAGAACATCAAGGGCACAGAAAAAAATGGATGATAGCTTCTGGAATGGGCACTGTGATATAAAGTTTTGAGGTTTAAACATTCTGTTTTATATATTTTTTAATTTTATTTTTAAAGATTTATTTATTCATGCATACAGAACTGGGGTATAGGCCAGAAGTGCAGGAGTGGTGAGAGGTTTCACCAGAGACAGAGTGGGGAATAGAACAAGCAGAATGATGAAGTACCCTGCTGAGGGGAGCAGCAGGTGAGTCTGGAGAGGTCCGCTGTGCCATGTGGGTCACCTCCCTGCCTGGGGATCAAACTCGTGCTGAAAGGACTGTGGCTGTGGTTGTGGCTACGGCTAGCTTCATAGTGCCATACTTTAACATACTGAGCCACCAGGGTGGGCCCTATTGTATATTTTTTAAAAGAATAATCTGGTTGCTATAAAACAGATTGCTGGGATGCCACTTTAGGGGCAATAGTTTAGGTAAAGGATCATTTCAGCTAGACAAGGTCAGCATTGGTAATTTGGAGGAAAAGACCTAAGTACTAGGATATTTGAAAAATAGCTTTGGCATTTGTTGTGGAACTTCATGCAGGGAAAAAAAAAATCAGTATCTTCAGTCAGCATTGGATATTTACCACTCATCTTGCTCATTAAAGCACATTTGTACAATTTCTACTTTATATATGGATAGAATCCTAACTTCAACTCTTTTCCAGAGTTGTTTTGGATTTCCCAGCAAAAAGACTGTGAAAGGCTATTTGAAGTGTAGACTAACATATACATTTGGAAAGAGGTGAAATATACATTTGAAAATTAGGAAACTCACATACCATCTCAGAAGCACAGGATGTGTTGCACAGAAGATCGGCAAAAGCATAGTGACCTGATTCTAGAGAAGTGAGATATTATGTATTGTATACATTGTGTAAAAAAAAGTAAACCAACTCATAATAGCAGACACCTTTTAAAAATCTCATCCATGAGAAGGTTCCAAAGCAATGTTCTAGTCCAGGACAAGAGAGCAGAGTGTTTTAAGGAGGGTTTTGCAGTCAAAGTGAGTTACATTTTAGTTAGTTTCAGTAAGGTTTAGTCAAAGATGGTTCTTGGAAAGGAAGAAATTATTCAGGCAGATATTCAACTATTGTCTATGTATTGTTTAAGTTTTGTTAAGAGATGCCAAGGTTATGGAAAGAGGTGTAAGAGAAACAGTTCCCAAGGACAGTGCACATGAAGCAATGCTGAAAAAATTTAATCCAATGGTGTCTTTCATACTGAGTTTAAATTTTCAGATCAGGTATCTATTAATATAAACATACTGGTTTTATATTTAGTGGAGATGGAGAAAAGTGAATATGAGAATAAAGGAAAGAGAAGGCTCAAGACGATGCTTTAGTTTTGGCTATTCTTTGATTCTTTTCTTACCATGTGTGACCCAAAAATTGTTGAGAAAGTGTTTCATTTGGAGTAAGAGAATGTTTGATCGACAGTGATACTCTCCACCTTTAAATCCCTATCACATATACACACTAAGCTTAGAAATGTTGTATCATACTCTGATGAGGTTGTCTGACTGAGGCAACAGAGTAGATCACATTCTTGAACCTAGAAACCCAGGCTCTCCATAGAATATGAAATCATCCCAGATCTCTGCCAAATATTTGAGGAAAAGTATGAGACTTAAGCAGGAAAAATAAGAACTCACAAGGTAAACCAGAGGCTGGATGTGAAGAGCCTTCTCCTCCTAGGGCTCACTTTTTATTGTGAAATTTAAGAAGATGCCTGTTAAGGTGCAGAGGGCCAGACTGGCTAACATTTATTATTAGTTAGCTTAATGTAAGATGCATACATTCTTTTTGCTATAACTTCAACTTACTAAGATTATTTTGCTGTTATGGCTTAATTTTTACTTCTGTTATTTAAAGGTCTCCAACTGTTACCTGTGCTATGAGGCATTAGGTGACATCTGTTAGAACACAGTACTTTTTTTTAGATTTACTTATTTATGCATATAAGAAGTGGGGTACAGGCCAGAAGTATAAGGGGTGAGAGGATTCACCAGAGACAGAGTTGGAAGCAGAATAGGTAGATCAACCAAAATACATTTCTGAGGGGAGTAACGAGTGAGACAGGAGAGATAGGCTGTTTCATGTGAGTTCCCTCCCTGACTGGGGATTAAACTTGTGCTGCAAGTTGGCTATGAATAGCTTCATAGTGCTGTACTTTAGCCCCTTGTACCACCACCAAAGGAGGATGGAGTCTTCTCAAGGGAATAAGAATCAGAATCATGTAAAACTTCCCTCCATTGCTACCATGATTGACTTAGGAATCAAAAATGGATGTTTCCTGAGACTGGGAACAGAGTGCAATTAAGGACTGTGGAGAAACCCAAAGGAACATGAAAGGATGGTCTCTCAAATCTTAGCTATTTTAATACTCTTTAGATCTACATGTTTCCAAGACAGGCAAGATAGGCATCTTTCTTAGGCTCTGTGTCCTATGTGCTGCACAATGATGGGATCATAACCCACTACCTCCACCTCCTCTCACTGAGAGCCTACTCTTCACATACTGCAAATGGCACACCTTTGCAGTCAGCTTTCCTTAAGGACACTTGACACCATTAATTGCAGGTTGCTCTGGTGTTCCTTCCACCCTCACATGTTGTAAAAGCACCCACATGTCAGAGAGCAAAACCGTACTTGGTACTTCTATTAGCAAGTCTGTATATTATACCTGTCATATTCTCATCCAAGTCATCACTTATTATGGGCTTTGGAATTTCAAATGTCAGTATGTTTTATGGAAAAGACCATACAATTACTAACACTTTATTTCTCCTAGAAAGCTTTTAAAACTCAGAAGTTGAACTGTATGCTCAGTCCTGAAAAGCAAATTGCTCCTTAATGAGGGCAAAGAATTCTTCGATGCTTCCACTGTCCCCCAGGCTGGTTCACAGTTTGATTCAGGGTCATCTTTACCACCTATGGATGCACTTTCTCAGTCTTTCTCCACCTCAGCCACTGTCTGAGGCTTTTGTCAATTCATCAGGTTAAATGAGGCTCAGAAACCAAAAAGAAATCACGTAGGTTATATTTTTCAGCCTACCTCCAGTAATGTGTAAAGAAGAACGATCTATTGTACAGTTTCTTGGCCGAAAGAAGCTATTACCATCGTCCATTTAGTTCTTTCCTTCATGGCCAGAACTGTCACACTGTCCTTGTACACTTTTAAACTGTAACAACTTAGTTTGAAGGTACAATAGAAACCATCTGAAAATGGCAATTGGGAACAGTTTTATAAAAAGTTTCGAGAAAAATGAAAATGGATACAGTTGTGGAAACCCATTGGTGTGCTGTGGAAACCAAAAGGGATTAGCTGCTGAAGAATATTCACTGTACCAGACATGCAGGATTTTTGCTTAAGTAACTGCTTAAGTAATTCAGGTTTTAAAATCCAAATTTTGAGAGAATTTAAACTTCAAATGCCCTTCTGTTTCTCTCTCAACTCAAAACAGGGAAGTTTTGTGGTAACCCCTCTCCCCCCCCAACCCCCCCGCCAGGCTAAATATATGTTGATTTTAAAAACTTGAGAGAAACTCTTTATGTACCTCACATTACTTGCAGACTCTTCACCAGGCTTTTTTCATTTCCTTTTGTGTTTTCTTTTTTGGATTTAAGCTTTTTTTATGGTCCCATGATTGGGCTCCAGAGAGCTGTAAGTTACAGGCATCATTACTGTGTACCAGTTGCTCAAGTACATCTTGAGATTCTATCAAGATATTTTCTGAAACTGTTCACTTGAGAATTGTATCTACTCCCAGGATAGGAAACAGTAAGAAACACATGTTCGAGCAAGTAGTTACAGTTCTTACACTGTTGAGTAATATTCTTTATGATTGTGATTTAATTACATTGATTTATTGATTTTGCTGCAGTTCAGTTTGAGAGTGTTTGAGATGAGTCATAACCACACAGGGACTATAAGTCAGTGCCAACTAAAAGAAACTTTAACTTATGTCTGATGGTAGAAAAAAGGTTTGGGGGGTGGAGGTTGAGGGAAAGACTGAGTAAAGGATAACTGAGGATAATGGAAATGTCTCTTTTATTACACGGTTCTTTTCCCAAAGGGACATGGAGAGAGAATACAGGGGATGTCAGATTTCAGTGTGGACAAAGTCACTTGGATTGTATGTTACTGATGCAGATTCCTGATTCTTGGCCTGGGGATTCAGACTTTATGATTGGTTGTTGTCTTGTGTTGGTGAGAAAGGGAGATGTTGTGGATCTGTATGTTTACTGAACACTCAAATGATTCTGGTATAGATAGTCGAGGAACCACACATACACATTAATGCTAACCTCGTTTATGGGCACCTGGGAAGATATTAGACCAGATATGTTTATGCAGGTCCCTCTGTTGTCTAGTGGGAGTTGGGATATACTCCTCTAAATCTGTGAAAGAAATAGTAAAGAGTAAGCCAAATATTCTGCACATAATAGCAGGTACAGTATATGGTTTGTAATAGATACTCCATAAAATTCCATTTCCTCCTGCTCTGTTAATGACCACAAATTCTGACAACTTCATGTTTTGTTTTGTTTTGTTTTCCTTTGTAAAACAAGAATTATAAAATCTGGTAGAGTGAATCAGGAAATAGGAGCAGCATGTTCTCAACAGGGATTTTTCTGCATTTGCTGAGATGATACCTCAGTGTGGTCCTTTCCATTTAAGATCTCAGATATTTATTTTATCAGAGTTTATGGGTGATAAGGCTGGAACCAGAAGACTGAGTCATGCTCCATAAACTATTCAGAAAATTAATGTAAACATTAGATTGCTAAACCACTAAACTTACACTGAAAAGTAAAACATTTACATTGACAGGAATGCGGGAAAATTTACAGTCAACTAACTATATCACTATATTCACTATATTTATTTCACTGAATGGAAAAAAAATCAGGACTGAGTCCTGACTCCACTTAATAATTTACTTCTAGAAATCACTGTCAGAGAGATCATAAATATTTGAAGTCCATTTGATTGAGAGTTGTAAGTTGACGGTTGCTTGGGGAGTATGGAACAGAATGAGAGAAATTAGGTTAATTAAAATTTTACTGGCTTTGGAATAAGGCATTCTGAGAAATGCATCTCAGAGAAGTCTGGTTTTGTATAAATACTCAAAGTAACCGGACAATATCCTGGCCCGTGACTTTGACTTATTCTCCCTTGACCACAACCTACATTTTCTTTTTGAACTATGCTTAACATGCTTAATTTATGCTCTTGATTGCTTTCTGGATGTATTAGAACATTGCATAGCATCTGCAGGAGTGGGTCTCTAAGATTGTATTAGATATGAATCTTAGCGAAATAACTCAGTTATGCCAAAAACATAATTTTGTTTTCTGTGACTACATTTAATTTTATTTTTACATTTCATCTGAGCAAATTATCAGGATTTTTTTTATATCATTAGTATTACTGTGTGATTTTTTTTTTCCCTAAAGAATACTACCAGAAGTTTATTCTCTCCAAATCTTTAATCATATGTACTTACGATCTTCACATTTTTCAGGCAGGAGATTGTTTTAGGATTGTACTTAGGAATTAGTATAGATTTATATTCATCTTTGTTTTTCTCTGTTTCTCTGTTTATTTTTAGTGATACATGTTATTTAGTAAAAGTTTATTTTACCGTATGCAATCATTAAGAGTTGTTTCTTCCTTCAGAGCTTCAAAGAAGGAGTTCCTTTGTTTCTTTCCTCTAAAATATTGTTTTTGCTAAGCTACAAATACAAGAGTTAACAGACTTCTAAGCAAAAATAAATTTGCACAACTTTTATTAGTAAAAAATGAAAATCTTACAATATTTATTTTTGTTAATTTATGTCAGCTTTATTGAGGTGTGATTATATAAATACATTTGATTTGATGTGCTCAAGCATCATCTATGTTGTCATAAATGGCAGGATGTCTTTCTCATGATTGAACAATATTCCTGTGTACATGAGCACACACTTCTGAACATATATATGTATACACATCTGCATATATATTCTTCGTCCACTTATTTGTTGATGAATATTAAGTTGTTTCCTTTTCTTAGATATTTGGAAATAATGGTGTGGTGAATATGAGGTGTAGATATCTCTTTGATATAGTGGTTTTATTTCTTTTGGGTATATATACCCAGAGTGGAATTGCTGGATCATATGATTGCTCTAACTTTTTTTTTTTT
>NW_004567132.1:18865772-18891180 GCF_000260355.1 Condylura cristata | reverse complement strand
CCATAAGGATAAATGTACCACATTCACAGCTTCTTTTAAACATAAATTTAATGGCAAAAAAAATAGAAATAAATTCAATATATTGCTTTGAAATATATTGCCTTTAAAATATATGTAAACTTAACTCACTAGAAACAGCAAAACAAGAAATTATATAGGCAACTTCTAACTTCTTTTCAAAATTATTCTTGACCATTCTTTTTGTCTCTTTTATGCATTTCTGAACTTTACTTCCATATACCAAAATCTAAAATTGAAAAGTTCAGCTTCTCTGGTCATATTTCTCCTTAGAATCTCAAATCTTTTAACAAGACAGACTTGCCAGTTACTAGATTCTACTCTGAGCTCTACCTTGGAACTTTCCTCTTGATTTAGATCAAAATGTCAGGAAGGGGCTTGAGCAAAAATTTCATTTTCCTACTTAGGCAAGGTAATCATTTAACTTGGATGGAATGGATGAAATGCCATAAAATAGTGTTTTCAAACTTTTTCTGAAAAGAACTTTCTATGCTTTGCTGTTGCTAACATGGGGAAATCAATTTTATATTTTTGTCAACTAAAAGCAGGTGACACGTTGTTATGTAATGTTTTAGACTTTTCCTTTATTCTATCTTCTGTGCTGAAGTAGTAATGAATTCTATTTTCAAATTTACTGTTAACATTTTCATAAATAATTACTTATTATTTTGTTTTTTCATGAAACTAGTGTTATATATACATATATGTGTGTATGTATTTTTTAAATTTAACCTATGTCAAGAAAAGTATGCAATTGAAATTTTACTTTACTTACAACTAATTCCAGCCTCTCATAATTTCAAGAATGTTGGCAAATGTGGGGAGGCTCCAGTGTCAGAGACAAAGGATTTTGTCACACATGGCAACCTTAGCCAGGACTTCACTTTGGACTGCATCAGTTCTCTGTGCCACTTAAAACTGCCAGGAAATTGAAAAGGGGCACCTGAAACTAGTTATAATACAGAGAATAAACATTGAGTACGGGGAATTCACTTCTTTTATGGAAAACAGAAATGCCTGTTCTAAACCTGAGTGGGAGATGATTCAGATTAGCTTACATAAAATGATGTATATTCACATATAAATATAATAATTTATATATATATATTTGCATTATGAGGTGAATATTTTTAAAATAATATAACCTCCTATTTTCTCTCTATACCCTTATCATTGTCAATTACAAATATTATGTGGTATGTATTTATTGTCCTCTGGAAGTCAGTACTTTAAAATTCACCTGGTGTCACCAGTAGAATAGGTAAACATGCAAGGTCCATTACGAAGCTTCTTCCAACTTTTATTTGATAAAGACTGAATATAAATCCTATAACTCAGTATTTCAGTTTGCTCTTTGTGAAGGGTGATGTGGTGTAGCTGTTTCACATTTTATAAATCCACTCTTGACTACAACCAGATGTTACACAACCCCTAGATATAAAAGTAGCCATTACTTTTTAATAGCAGGAAAATATTATATTAATAATGAGTGCTATATTTAAACAGAATTTTATGTAGAATTTGCAAAGAAGTGCTGACCATAAGTAAATTTAAATTCATTGTAACCAACCGATATCACTTTTCCAATTAATATAAATTTGATCTCTATCTATTGTATTGCACAGAACCAGTAAAAGGGTAATTTATTGGTGTTAGTTTCTTCCTACTATTGGTTATTGAATATCAGATAAGTATAGCATGAAAATAGTTCACACTATCTAGTTGTTGAAAGTTTATTTTGGTTGCATATGATAGAAAGTAAAGTCAATTCAACTAGAAAAAAACAAAACAAAACAATTTATTGACTCTTACAACTTGCAAAATCCAAGCAGTAAAATTTGTTCTGAGCATGGCTAGATCCAGGAGGACAAATAATATCATTAGAAACCTATCTTCTCTCCATCCCTTGGCCTATATTTTTCTTATTACTCTTATTGTCAAACAAACTTACTCTGTCAGAATAAATGTGGCAGGTCATTCTGGCTTCCATTGTCTTCAACTCCGAAATTCTAATTAGATTAATCAGTTATTTCTCTGGATGATAACATTCAGTGTTACAGTGTGAATAGATATTAAAGGACTCCACCTTTACTAGAACCAGTCAAAAGTTGACTCCACCTTTACTAGAACCAGTCAATGAATAAGTATGCACGGAGAGCAAGGAGCTTCAGAGGTGAATTATGTGTTTGCAGCTTTTTTTTTTTAATTTTTCACAGATTTTATTATTTATGCATACAGAATTGGGGTACAGGCCAGAAGTGCAGGGGCATGAGAGGATTCACCAGAGACATAGTGGGGAGCAGAACAGGCATATTGACAAAGTACACTGATGAGGAGAGCAGCGGACAAGACATGGTCTGCTGGGCCATGTGGGTCAGCTACCTGTCCAGGGATGGAACTTGTTGTGAAAGCTGCTTTGGCTAGCTTTGCAGTGCTATGCTTTAACCCATTGTGTCAGCAGGAAGGGCCCTGTTTGCGCCATTTTAAAACTGGACAAGTATGTGAGTGGGGTGAAGTGGGGTGATTCATTCCTCCTGAGCATCATTAACGATTTATATTTTCTTTCGGTATTATCATTCATCATTAACAGTGTTGTGCATATGGTATATTAATAAAGCTACCATAATATATTAAGATAGGTCATTAAAACAAGCAGTGTTTATTTTTAAAATAAGCATTAGATTTCATCTTCTTTTTTAATCCTTTCATGTTACTCAGAAGCCTCTGATTTCTTGGACTCCTTAATAAAAACTTCAAATCATGCGGCAAGACATTTGGCATAACAGGATTTCCTCTAATGTCCTTTCATCAGTTGACAACTTTTGTCTCAGGACGGTATCTCTAACCCTCCTTTGGTTTATTAAAACTAAAGTGATGAACTTTATTTGTGTTACTGCCACTCAAGGTCTAGGGAAGAACATACTATTCCTTCTTATTTCTCTATTCCTTTTCTGTGCTTTTGGCAGAAGAAAGCAAGGATATGGTATCTAAGCGCTATGCTGAAAGCAAATTATCTCTAGGGATCATTCTTCCTAACAGAAATAAGGCAATTGTTCAGTTTATAATCTTATGAAAACATTATTTCCCACCCCCAGTTAATTCACAGCTGGCAATTTGTTTGAATATACACAGTTTTCATGTGTTTCTAATATTATCCTCAACAATTTTTTATCATTTTTTAATAAATTAAAAAAAATTAAGTGTTTCCTAAGGAGTAGCTACATTTTTTTTAAAGGTAAAGAATTATTTTTGGAAGAAAAACATAAAAGAAACTTTGACAGACCCAGACACACAAAGAAAATCCATTTACAATTGAAAATATTTTACCTTGAATACATACAATATTATAGTATTGAAATTGTACCACCTTCCTTCGAAATCCAGAAAAAAATCCTTATTTTTGTAAATACCATTTTTATGTCATCACAACTTCCCTTTCCTAATTTCTTAAGCAAATATAAATAGGTTATGTCTATTTCTTGCTTTAATCTTGCTAACTTGAGAAAGCAATAATATAGCCACGAGTGGTTTGGGCAGCAAGTGACAGAAGATTTCATGAACACACTTTTGAACAAGCCCTAGCTTAGCCTCCTGTAAAAGTGTGCCATCACAAGGCATTGTTGATTCAGTGGCTCCATGGTGTTCACAGTGTCTCAAGTATCTGCTGATTTTCTCATCAGCCAACCTTCACATATTGGTCCTGGGACATAGTTTGCAAAAAAATGATCTCCAACTCTACCATCAGATTCCAGTAGAGAGCAGGAAGAAAGTACTAAAAGCCTAATAATTTACTGTGCCCCAACCTGAGGAACTCCTCTTACATTTGCTGGGCCAAAATGATGTGACATGGCTGCCTTGCATGTAACTCATCTCAGTCAAAAGGGCTTGTAGATGTAGAACCACTAAAAGTATTTTAAATGGTCTGCTACAAGTCCTCATTGTTTATTTGCTTTATACTGAGATGCTCCTAAATCACAGAAACAACTTTCAGTCAATGTACACCAATATAGTATTTTATACTCAAAGAGCAGCTGTTATTATGTTGATAATGCATCCTCAATCTAAGGAAATATGTGTATATGTGAATCACAGTATGTTAAGTTTTGTGTGACGATTCTTTTGTGTTTATGTGTTTTTCTAAAATGAAATTACTAACGTTTTAAGAAGATACATTTCTTTAAAACTGTAAATAATTCATAATTGTCTAGGTAACCATGTGGTGAATCTTAATTCAAAATATGATCACAAACAGCAGGTGTCAGCTAATCACACTGGGAATTGTCCTCCTCATTTTCAAATGGTGTTCAATTTTTTTTTTTTATACTCCCCATCTTAAAGAGTGTCTTAAAGAAGTCAGTACATGCCATCTGAGAGCATAAATTCCTTGTGACCCCAATATCACTGATTTGATCCGATTTTGTTTATAAACTAGACCATTTGTGAAAGCAAATGGATTTTAAAATATTGTATGGCCTGATTTTTTTTTTTATATTTTACTGAAGTGATTTGAAGAATTTGATGATTGGGAGTGATCTTCAGATCATTTCCTTTCCAACTTCGTATCTGATTTTAAAGTACACAATATAAAGACAGGGGACAAACAAGAAATACCACTACTTAATAATATCTGACTTAAAGCCTAGAAAAGGGTCGGGAATTTAATGTTAATTTGAACCCTCTGCACCATCCTAACTGTATCATTATCTTACATATTTATAAAAACATTCTAATTGTACAATTTCTATACCAGCAGAAATGAGTGGACCTTACTTCAATGTTATATCAGGTTTAAATAGACTCTCTATATAGATACAGATATATAAATTATATATATGTATATATATATATATACTATATGTATGTGTATAGATAGATAGATAGATAGATAGATAGATAGATAATGTGTATCTATTTTACTGTCAAGAATAGAATATTTGTAGTCAGAGGACTTAAGTTAGCCTTTTTTTGTTTTGATATATGACCTTGAGTGAATCATTAACTGCCAGAACTTCAATTTCTGTTTAAGAAATGCCTTTCTGCTTGTTGCAAAGAGTGATAGCTATAGGAACCAGATATAGAAAATGATGAAAGTTGTAATTTCCCACCTCTTTACAATTAATTTGCAAGTGTATCCTATTGTTTGCAAGTCTCTTTACACAGTAGCTTCCATTTCTTTATACTGCTGTTTGATTTACACCTGACTTCCTTTCACCTCAGACTTTCATATTTTCCATGTACAACTCTGCATTTAACATAGGTCCTGCCTATCTCTGGATCGTTTCTCGGTCTCCACATGCTGTAATATAGCATCAGGAGTAGGTCAGTTCCCATCACTCAGCCTGTTTTCCCCCAGTTTGTGACAAATTACTCCAGCATCATATCTCACATTTATAGGCATAAAATGTTTAGAAAACTGTAAAGAATTATGCATATTTACCTTTTCTGTCATCTTTAAATGAAGGTAATGAGATTCAAAATCTTTTCTCCTTTCCATTTAATTTAATCCCAAAGAAAGAGCTTGATTGCTTGAAATAAAATCTTCGCATGTTTAAAAAATATGTCCAATTTTACATCATTTGGAGTTTTGGTTTTTCTTAAAAACATTCTGGGAATCCATATTATGTTGATGATTTTCCTGCTCAGTAGGCTTACTTATTTTTTTTTTTGTATGCAAATCCAACAAGACTTTGAGCGAGTCAGTGAAAGTTAATAGACAGCTTTTTTTTTTTTTCCAGAGCAAGTAAATAGAGAGGTAGAGAAAATATGGCAAATGTTAGGTCAATACAACACTCATGAATATGTCATAAGGAAGGATCTAGGACTTGTGATGTAAGACAACAGTGACTTACTGAACAAAATACCTTTGCTAGCAAATAAGCTTCTTACTTAAAAAAAAAAGATTTATTTATTTATGCATTACAGAACTGGGGTACAGGTCAGAGGTACAGAGGCATTAAGAGGATCCACCAGAGACAGAGTGGGGAGCAGAACAAGCCCACTGACAAAGTACACTGCTGAGGGGAGACCAGGAGCAGTGGGCAGACCAGGAGAGATCTGTCACGCCATGTGGTCACCTCCAGGCCTGGCGGAAGTCGAACTCATGCTGAAGTGGCTTTAGCTTCTTAGTGCAGTGCTTTAACCCGCTGAGCCACCAGGGAGGGCCCTAAGCTTCTTACTTTTAAAGAATCCAGTCGTGGGCCCTCCCAGGTGGCTCAGCAGGTTAAAGCACAGCACTAAGAAGCTAAAGCCATTTCAGCGTGAGTTCTATCCCTGCCCCTGGAGGTGATCCTCATGGCTCGGCAGACCTCTCCTAACCCTTCCACAGCTCCCCTCAGCAATGTATTTCATCAATCTGCCTGATCTACTCCCCACTCTGTCTCTGGTGAAGCCTCTCATCATCCCTGTTCCCCTGGCCTGTATGAATTAAAAAAAAAGAACCTGTTGGTCAGATTGTCAGGAAGTATTCTCTCTATTTTTCTAATTTCTAATTTTCAGTTTTCCCAAGAATGACTAAGGAAACTAAGACTCTTCAAATTACTCAATTTTTAAATTTACCCTTTGCACATTGTTTATGACAAAATACACACTAATGTTCCATTACTGTACCTAGAAACCTGGAGTCTTTCCAGATATTTTTTATTTGTATATTTTTTATTGAGGTAACATTGACTTAAAACACTGTAATATGTGAATTCAAGGTATAAGTGAATTAAAAACACAGCTTAAAGTATATTTCCAAAGATGTTAGTGTTGCATCTCTATATTTTAAATATGTTTGGGTTTACAAAGCACAGTTGGCATTGCCTTAACAGAATATATGCAATAAAAATAGGTGCCCCGAGGTGAAAGAAATTTTCTGTTGATGGTGTGTAGTTGCTATTCCCAGCTGTGAATTTTTGAATTGTGAATTTTCTGTCTATGTTTTACTACTGTCTGAGCTTCTCTTTTAGGACAGAAACTATGGCTTTCCAAGTAGTCATCTCTATAATTTCTACACATATAACCAGTATTATTGCCCAAAAGAAGGTTAATGAATGTTGAATAGAGAATGAATGAACACTATCTCTCTTTAAATGTGATGAGATAAATAATAATTATATTTACTCATGGAATGTGAATATTTTTATAGCATTTGCCATGGTGGCAAGAATTTTTAATTGAGCGAAACAGAATCTAATAACTACATTAATCATCTTATTACAATTTTGTCCCAAAGAAATTGAAGGCTCTAGTTAAAGAATAAGCCTACTATGTTAATTTGGAGGATAAGAACACTTAAGTATCAGTGTACAGCAATTCTTAGACTTATATGAAAATTTAGAGTTATAAGACTTAAAATGTAATACAAAAATATAAAATGATAGGTTCTACATGTCCCTTAATCCTTTAATAGTTTATTCCACCAATATTTCGGGCAATGGCTAATCTCTAGATTTGAATACTTGGACTCTTGTTACACACTCACCAATGTTTGCTTTAGGAAGCTTTAACAAAAAATAAAATATTTTACTTAATTATTTTTGTGTAGATTTGGTTGCAGGCTAGAGTTTTTTGGGGTCAGGATTCACCAGAGATAAAGTGAGGACCAGAACAGACAAATCAACTGTAATACTCTGTTGAGGGGAGCAGCAGGGAGGTCTGCTGTGCCTGGTAGGTCAGCTCTCTGGTGGGAGATTCAATTCAGGCTGTCTGAGGAGCAGTGCCTTGACTTAACTCAGGAAGGCCCTGCTTCAGGAGGCTTTATTCCGAATTTGAAGCACTTGGGTAGAAGTCTCCACCACAGACCAATTAATTTAATTGCTGTCTTAAAAAGGGCCTCCTGCAATATAATGGGCCAGGTGAGAAAATAATAAGACTAATGAACAGCCATATACCAGAGACATTTTGTGGGGGTGGAGTGGGGATTGGGATCAAAAACGGGGGGGGCGAGGAGGGAGAGAAGTGCACGGGACTATGGTGATGGCACACTGGTGACTTGGTGATGGGAAACCCAGGGGGATTACAATTGAGATGAAAAAAAAAATGTACAAAATGATGTAAAAAAATGTAAAAATAAACTATTATATTAAAAAAAGGGGGGGGGGTCCTGCTTTTCACTAGCTTGCTGGCATACCAAGCTAGATTCAACTGTATAACAATGTGGTGCTAAGAACATGACCTTCAGTAGAGTTGGTTTTACCATTGCTATCTTTTTTTCTTGACTCTTTCTGCAAGAGACATATAAAGGAGTAAAGATATCATCTATTTTCCTCCCACCGTTAATTGTCTTTTAAAAATTAAGTTTCTTTTCAAAAATTAGCATATTGGAACATTTTTATACAATCTAGATATATTATTCAAAACCATATCTACCCCTTTGGCAACTATATAAAGTTAATTTGTTTTTATAACTCAAATATATGAACTTAGCAACTTGTAAAACTTCTTTAATCAAACAGAACACAGTTTCTTAGTCTGTTCAGGCTGCTGTAACAAAATACCAGAGACTGGGTAGAAGTTGGAAGTCAAGATCAGGCACCAGCAAGTGCAGGGGAAAAGGCCCTCTTTTCAACTCCAGATTTCTCTCTTGACTGTCATCTGGCAGAAGAGACTAGAGAATTATGGGTCATCTCTTAAAAACACACACACACACAAATCCCATCCATGATGGCTGCACTTCATGAATTATTCATCCTCTAACCACCTAACATGGTAGCATCTGACATTAGGGTTACAGCAAGTGAATCTGAGGCTTGAAGGGGGGCCAGGGGAAGATACAAAAATTCCAGATACACCTGTGGAAATTGAGGTTAGGGTTTTCCAGCCTTCAAAAGCAGTTCCAGTCAAAGATTCAATGGTCACCAGGATTTTTTTTTTCCATATCTCATTTTTGTTTCTCTCTGGGAATATGTGATATTCTTTTCTGTATTGAAGTCTGACTTTCTATGCTTCTCAACCTGCACAGCAGCACATATTTACCTATAGTATGTGACTTTACACATGACAGAGTTATATGAAAAATAATCTCATGCTTCAAAACCTAAATTCCAGAGAAGGAAATGGTTGGCTGACCTTGAATCAAGGTCCCCCAACCACCACTGACCATTATCTCGTCCAGGATTCCTAAATATAAACTCTTGGATACTTGTGGGGTGAGTAGAATGAGAGGACTCATGCTCAGAAGAATTGAGAAGGAAAGAAAATTATCATAACAGACAGAATAATGAGCAAATGGTCAGATGGGAATCTATATTCTGTACCATTGAAACCATTATTTTCATATACTGCTCTGTTGACATGAGCTCAGATATCTCCAAAGAGTCACATCTTCAGGAACTTCTCACCCTTTTCCAAGTCTAAAATATATTTTGAAAATTAAATAAAGTTTAATTTTAGTGTCCTAAAGTGTGGCTTGGTTAGTAAAGCAATTGGTGAGGTGGGAAATGGAAGATTTTAGATGCATTTAATTAATTGTGAGGAATATTAAAATATTATTCTTTATACCAGCTTTGTCCAGAGGTATTTTCTCAAGAGTTCTTTCTATTAATTTATATAATCTTTGTAACTATTATTATCACTTGATCTTAGTCAAAAGGTCAATAAGTGATTTATAAGTAGTATTAGTCCCATCTTTTGGGAGAAGATTCTGAGCTCAGAGAACTTGACTATTTTTTTTTTTAAGATTTATGTATTTATGCTTACAGAACTGGAGTACAGGCCAGAGGTGTGGGGGGTGAGAGAATTCACCAGAGACACAGTGGGGAACAGAACAGGCAGATTGGTGAAGTACACTGCTGAGGGGAGCAGCAGGCGGGGCAGGGGAGGTCTGCCATGCCATATGTGTCAGCTCCCTGGCTGGGGATCCAATTTGTGCTGCTTTGGCTTTGGAGAGCTTCATAATGCAGTGCTTTAACCCATTGTGCCACCAGGGAGAGCCCAATTTTGATTTTTTTAAGGATCACATGTTTAGTAAATTGAACTTTTATTTAAATCTAGGAGGCTTGTTTCCATAACCTTTTCCTTTAACCCTTACGATAGTCATAAATTTGCCAGAAATAAAATGCTAGTAGGGATTTATCCTAGATATGAATTACATATCTAGAGAACTGGTCCATGTTCTCTGTAGTTACCTCTGTAGCTCTCTCTGGTTTACCACTGTTCGTGCTATAGTATATCATCCTATTTTATCTTTGCCTAGAGTTTTCTGCTTCCTCACATTTTATTCTTTTTTTATATGTTAGGTTAATACTTGGCCCATCATGAAAAGAGTAATACTTTTATAGCTTTTCTTAAGATCGCTTTTGAGCATCAGTTTCCAAACCTAATTTCCTAATTTATCCTATCAATAGTCTCTGGTTATAAGTGGAGAGCTTTCAAAAATGAGTGTCTCTGTCCATAATTTGAGGTTAGGTAAGAAGTCAGTGTTGCTGAGAGCCTTTAGGATGCTCACTCTTGGTGTCCTGTTTTCTATTTAGTTAACTGAGGATGGTATTGTATGGTAGGAAATATTATCCCATTGATTCAACCTTTGGCAGAAATGCATAGCAGGGACAATAAGACACATGTCAGTGCTTTATGATATCATCACTATTAGTTTTATACACCTACAATTCCCAGCCATGGAGCTAACCCACAGATGGCATGGCACACCTGTCTCACACGCTGCTCCCCTTAACAGTGTATTTCAGTAAATCTTCCTTTTCTGCTTCCCACTCTCTCTCTGCTGAATCCTCTCACCCCCTGAACCTCTGACCTATATCCCAGTTCTTCTACTCATAAAAAGAATAAGAGGAGAAAGTTCTCCTGAGTATGTTAGACCTAAAAGGGGCATCATATACTTAATATTATTACTTACAAAGAATTAACTGTATGTTCAGAATAGTAAAGTAGCAGATTGAATCCAATGCTGTGAACCATTTAGATAAAATTACTATCCCTTTTATTCAAAGAGCTCAAAGCCAATTGGGGTAGGTAAAGTTTATACTTTCGTTTTCTTTATCTTACTATAATTTCTATTTTCTAATATACAAACTTAAACAAAATAAACTCTGAATTAAAAATTTACACTGCTTCGTATATATAATCCATATACAATGATCCATTTCCTCTTCTTTTACTCCTTTATGAATAACATTTGTGAGAGAGAATTAATACCACCAGATGATCACCCACACTGATCTACTTACACTTTAGTCAACACATTCACTACCTTCTTATCCATCAGCTTGATTCTGATGAGATTGTTCTTCTATTTTTTTTGTGTATGTGCTTCTTCTGCACTTATACACAGAGAAGACAGCGGACATCAACAGGAGTTTTTCTCCTCCTTTTCTTCTCTCCAGTTATTTGATCAATGCCCCTGTCAGTCTTTCCCTTCTTCAATAGAGGAGATATCTTGCTATCTGTCCATGACAAATGTGCCTACCTATTATCAAGGAACTGTTTCTTCATTCTTCTTAAAGCAACTATTTCAGCAGTGACCTCCTCTCTTGAATTTTCATCTTTCTCTGTTGGCTTGCTCTCTCCAGAGTATACATATGCTCAACTCTTTATCTCTTTAAAAAGAAAATATTAAAAGTCAAACATGTCTTCCTTTATCCACAATTCATATGTTTTCTTTGCTGCATAAGACTTCTTCTCTGCCTACAACTGTGCAGTGACATCTACTTGGTAAAAGACAAGCTTAGATTAGACTACCTTAGCTTCTATTCAAACAAAAGCTAATCACTGAGTTTTTTCTTGTACTCTTGTGCTGCCTTAGAGGTAGTATAGTACTCAGAACAGATAAGGGAAGGATGTAATGTGTTTCATGACAAGTACCCTAGCTTTTTTTCCAGGCTCTTTTCTGTCTATCTCTATCTCTCTACCTCACTATCTCTATAATTTAGCTATACCATCTAATACATCAATCTAGCATCTGTCCCTCCTTTGTTTGTTAAGATTTATTTATTTATGCATACAGAACTGTAGTACAGGCCAGAGGTACAGGGGCAGTGAGAGGATTCACCAGAGTGGGGAGCAGAACAAGCAGATTGATGAAGTACAGTGCTGAGGGGAGCAGCGGGGGAGACAGGAGAGGTCTACCCAGCCATGTGGTCACCTCCCTGGCCAGATGGAACTAGTGATGAAGCAGCTGCAGCTAGCTTACTAGTCCTACACCTTAACCCTTTGCGCCACCAGGGAGGGCCCTAGCATTAATTCCTTATACATAATTGAAACTTATGCTTCAGACACAAGCAAGATTTAACAAACCCATTATAAAATCTTGAATGTCTTGCTAAACCATTTGCTATAGTGCTTTTTTAAAAAAAGATTTATTTATTTATGCATACAAAACTGGGGTACAGGCCAGAGGTGCAGGAGAGGTGAGAAGATTCACCAGAGACAGAGTAGGGAGCATAACAGGCAGATCAACAAAGTACACTGCTGAGGGGAGCAGCAAGCAGTCAGGAGAGGTCTGCAGCATGGTGCAAGTCACCTCCGGGGTGGGGCACACTTATGCTGAAGTGGCTTTAGCTTCTTAGTTGTATACTGTAACCCATTGCACAAGCAGGGAGAGCCGCTATGGTGTTTTTTTTTTTTTTTTTTTGTACTATCAATACCCCTGTTTTTTTCTCTGTATCTTTCCAAACATTGTCTTTCCAGTCTGGATTTTATACCCATTCTCTAGTTTCTCAATATTACTCTTCTCACTGAATTAGTACAGCATCTGACACTCAGTTGTACTTGTCATTTCTTAATTTGTCCATCTTCCTCCAGCATATGAACACCTTGGTCTCAGGTCATACAGAGACCTTCCTGTGTTCAGTCCCCAAAATTTAGTTTATTACTAGAGAGTAAGTCTTGTCTTTTCTAGACTTCAGCAAACTGCTACTAGAGGTGAAATTAAATGAATAGTAGGAACAATAACTCCATTTGTTCTTGTCTACACTTGCTCAAGCAACTTCTTAATCACCTCAGTGTACCCTTCAAGCTTTTCTGGGAGTCGCCAGAGATGTCTGAAAATACTGGAAGTTGCCACTACTTAGATAAACAGCTGCTAAGTAGTAGGTAGAGACCAGGTATCCTCACTGAGTCCTGAGCATCCTAGTGTCTGTGATTTTCTGCTGATCACCTAGTATCACCATGAAAAGCCACAAGTTGCAGTAGACTTGACATTTTGTGTGGAAGAGAGAACAAAACCTGTCGCCCTCATTCTTTCATGTTCTTATTGTATGGAAGAATATGAATTTTCAACTCTCTCTCAGTGCCAAATAGCAGGCTACATGAAAATAACAAATGAAGCTTCCATTTGATTTCTAGCTCCTGAAATCTGAGGCCAAGTTCTTGCTACAGGATAAGAACATTACATTGTTCTTCCTCTCACTTTCCCACTCTCAGTTTCTAGGTGACAGCAGCCAAAACTCCCTACCGTCACCTCTGCCAAATTAAGTAAATTTTGTACAAACCAATTACTTGAGAATTTGTTTACCATTCCATCAGGCATATCCAGGCAAGTTTAAGCCTCAGTTTATGTTGAAAGTAGTATCTATTGTAGATCGACCCTCTGTAAATATGTGTTGATTGAATAAATGACAGAGTTAATGAAGGAATAATTAAATGCACTGTGGTGTCCTAACAGTTTTATTTTTACTCTGTCTCTGTCTATCTTATCCATTGCTTAGAATGCAAATGCCTTAAGCTACAGGCTATATGAGTGAATGAGCATTTCAATTGCAGAAAATAAATGTGAAAGCAGAACATTGAAAAATATATATTTTCATGTAATGTAAGAAAAAATGACTACAGCCATCACCATTCATCATCACCAACATAACTAAGCAATAAAGTCTTCTGATGTGAACCAAGCATGTACCTCAACTCCATTTTCCCATATCTAAATCTCAAACAGCTAAATTATTTTAAAGAAAATACCTCAGCAAAGCTTTCCTTTTCTTTGTGGGAAAAAAAGGAATTTGCCTTCAGACTCAATCATGATGAGCCAGCCTGGTGGAGGATGGAATCTGTCTGTCGGCCAAGGGGGAGAAGAGTTTGGGAAGGCTCATAAAAGAAAGAAAACTATGAGAAGGCTAATGGTTGTCATCAAAATATAATTTGTGTGAGAAGAGCCAGATAACATATTAACCTTCCCCATAGACTCATAAGCTACGGTTTGACCATATGGAAGCTCACATTCACACTGAGTGAATGTAAATAAAGGTTTTCAACTCCAGCGCTATCAAAGCCATTTATGTTTCTGGCTCAGCAAGCCTTTCAATTCTTTCCTAGACGTAGTTAGCATAAAAGGGCATCCCACTGCTTTCACTATATTGGGATGAAAAAAAAAAGTTTATATCCTAATCCGTATTTGTTTTTTCTTAATAGGTTTTTCAAAAAGAAAACACATTTCCCCTGTTTTAGACTACTCTTTTATGACTGGAATGTAATAAAGAACCACCAATTGACAACATTACACTGAGAAGAAGGAAATGTCACATTTTCTTGGTCTCAAACACTATCAATATTCCAAAGGAAATAAACCTCTACAGTGAGTTATATCTGTGAGGACCTAGGAATCCAATAACAGTTTGTGATGGTTATTTCATTTATGCCTTGGGCATGGAGAGGCCGCCTCAGATATTTTGAAAATCAACAGGCTGCTGGTTCAAGTGTGAATGACTGCAGTGGGTTAATGCTCTACCTGCCTTCTGAAATTTTCGTTCCATATTGAGAATAAGCCAATGCTTGCAATCTTCGGAGTTAGCTTGCAATAAAATGTCTTCATGCTGTGTGAATTCTATGCAGGAAATAGTGATTTCCACTGGGTGGGTAAGTTTATGGGTGTTTGTAGGTAAGTTGATCAAAAACTAAAGATCACATATTTTTTTTTCCCAAGAGAGGACCTTAGTAAAATATTTCAAATATTCAAAAAGAAAATTGGTGAAGGAGTGGAGTGTAGGAAATCTGTCTAACATCTAAGTGTTTTGTTAATGACAAAAAACAAGGATATTGGCTGATGCCATTGAGAACACCAGGGTATGTAGAATCAAGAATTCCATTTTGAATTATTATTATCGATAGAGGATTAATGAACACCCAAAGGGAAGGGCCTAGTTGCTAGCTCCATGGAAAGGGACAGGTTCTGACTGAGAGTGAGAGCTATCTACACATGCACACACGTTCACACGTGCACACATACACAAACACACCCAATGCAGTCGGCATGTTGATGCCTTTTAATGCCATAGAAATAGCATTGGTGTTTTGAAATTTTCTAAAGTTCTCAAGATAAATGTTAGTAACTCAACAACTTTTTGTTGTTAATTTCAGAAAAGACAATCTCAAAACATGATTTAAAAACTTTTAGGTCACTGATAACGCTCTGGTATGTCAAAAGAATAATAAAATGCACATATTAGAACAGAACTCTTAATGATCATATGATTCAGTATTAGAAACTATTTTTCAGAAAAGATAGAAAAACCTTTTTTAGAAACTGGAAATTATCTCCTTATGTGCTGTGTTCTTAACAAGACTGCTTTTTGTTCAAAAAGCAAAGGAGAGTACATTTTTCTCCATCTTGAAAATGTGAAAATGACAAGCAATAGCATTTTTTCTGAATGTGTGTTTCATTGATCCTTTATTTAAGGAAGCCTGAGAAATAATTCTCCATCACATTTATCCCATGACATATAATTTCAACTGTAAGAATTAGTAACAGAATGAATGACAAATGATGGGGAAGGATTGACAGATGTTGGTAATTGTATGTGCTCCCCTGGTTGTTCTGTTCTGTCCAGACTTCTATATTTCATTTTGTCATCCTTTATGCATCTAGCTTACTCATCCATCTTGTCGAAAGATGGAAAATTGCGAAAATGGGTTATTTGGTTTTATTAGCACTGATAGAATAGAAATGAGCATTACCATTAAAAGTATATATTAGAGCTCATCAGAAGGGATATGGGCTGCAATACCCCTTGCTTCATAGGAAAGAGAAAAAGAGAGTCTTTTCTTGGGCAGAGATTTCTAAATACCAGTGAAGAGTTCTTTCCTGATGAAAACTTTCAAAAATGGGGAAAGCAAACAGCATATCTACTGTGAATGTCAAATTGTATGCATATTTTCTGTACCATGTACAACAGAGCTGAAACTTCTAAGGAAATACTTCTTCCATTTATGAATATTAAAACAATTCTTAGCAATTTAATGTAATTGGAGTAGGGGCAACTAGTATTCTATTATGTAGACATAGTAAAATGATAGAAAATTGTCTGTAGAGTGACATGGAACACTTTGTAATTACTGCTTGAAGGCATTTATGATTTCAAGAACATAGATATCACAACCCAATTCAATGACAGTGATATTCCAACCCCTTCATTGCCAGCTGTATTTCTCCTTTTAACTGCCATCAAATATCCTACTTTTGTGCAATAAAAATAGTCTATAGCTCAATCAATTGTGTTTCCAATTCCCCACAGGGTGGATTAGCCAAAACCTAATTTTATCACTTTGCTGTCATAGAAAACATTTCCAATTTGATCTGCTCAAAATATCACAGATTTGTTGAACATTGCTTGAAAAACATCTTTACACAAAATTCTAGCCTACATATTAAAGGGCGTGGAGGAAAAGAAAACAGAATTAACCCTAGTAAACCTTTTTATGATACTCATTCTATGATTTCATATTGCAAATATTTTTCATGAGAGATGACATGATAAATCAGACACAAAGCATGACATCAAGGATTCTAAATGCCATGAAGTCAGGGACTTCAGCATTCTTATCTATGGGTGTGCCAAGACTGCCATATGGCATTCTGAGGGGTGTTTTAATAGGTGTTCACTGAATGAATTACTCATGATGTATACAAGACCAAGACTGACAGGTGACTTCAGAGTACTATCAATTATAACTGTGCATAGATTTCAGAGGAGAGGTGATTTTTCATTCTGCTGAAGGATCCACAATGGGTCTTAGCCTCACTGATATGCCACATTACTTTCTCTCACCTCTTCACCCTCCTCAGTCCTTGCTCATCTAATTGGATGATGAGTAGACTTGACAGGATTTCTCAGGGAAATGCTACTGGGCTCCTCATTTTCACTAAGACACAATCTTCTGGGGAAATAGTCATTGGGAATAGTTGAATTTTTATTAGATTTATGGGATTCTGGGAAAGTATTAGAATGAGAACCAGGCCAGTGCTACATTTTAAATGTCAAGCTTTGCGAGAAAATGATGGTGGCGCCCACAGCAATGATGTCTGTTCCCTTGCAGGTCAATTAAGTAGCTTGACCCATAGGATAAATTATGGCATTTACCCCATGATCATCAGTCCTCATTTTATAGAAAAGTAAATAACCATTTAAAAGTTTCCATTGTAATTTCAATCTAATTGATTTTTTTGGGGGGGTCTCTGTTTTATTCACCTATTTCTGGAGGGTGTTTTATTTTCTATTCTTATATGTCAATGGAACTTTAAAACATCCACAAATGAATGATTGAATGTGTTTTTAAATACAATTAACACAGTTACCTCTGGCCATAAGCTCTCAAATGGAAGCTAAATCATATGCCGTCTCTACTGTCCAGGTTCAAACAAGGGGCTGCACTGATAACTGTCTCTTTTTTGAAGTCATAACACTACCCATACTGGAGCCTGGAACCCTTCTACTCTCTGATAGTAATAATACCTGTCTGTGTTTCTCCCAGTTACCCCTGATGGAGTAATTGGCTTTCCCATTGAACCTCAGCCGGTACTCCTTATGGGATTTAATTCCTGTTAATTTGCTTGCCTTTTACTAATTGGCTCGCCAAACTGACGGCATTAATGATCACCAAACTTCAGTATGCAGCAAGAATTGCCTGGAGAGCTTACCCAGGATGAATATTCTAGACCTCCAATGCAACTGATTTGGGTAGATCTGGACCCCCAAAATGTGCATTTTAGCAAACTCACAGGCTGTTATCAATACAGATGAATGTCAAAACAGACTTTGACAGTTCTGTTCGCCTATCTGGAAGACTGCTCTTCATAGGTTGCTATTCTTCAGCATCAGTCCTGCCATACACATCACTCTTGCCCTTATCTCAGGAATTTTAGACTGTGTGGACCATCAAATTACTTAACTGGCCTCACATGCTTCTCCATATTGTTATCATACCTAGAGGTAGTTGAGTAGAGGGGTTGACTCTGAAGAGCAAATAAATCACTGACCCTGAAACTTAAATGGGTCTTATTTATATCTCGATTGGAACTCTATACTGTACTTATCTCAGTCATTCCCTAAAACTGAAATTAATTATAACTCAACTTTGCAACCTCTAACCATGACATTTTGGCATAATAAGCAAAATATATATCATTAAACACCTTCCATTGAAATCAGCATATTCTGTTGTAAAATAGCAATCTAATTACCTCGCTGCAGCTCTAGGCTGTGAGGTTTGGCTTTATATAACTTTTGGCAGAACATATGTGAAGATGGTGTGAAATTGCTTTAGGGTATTTTCCCTTTGTGAGAAATTACAGGTTTCATAATGCAAACCAATTATTTTTCAGGAGTTACTGAACTAAAGATAATAGTTACTCCCTAATATTTATAATATTCATATAATATAGTATGGATATTGCTGTATTTATCCAACTTCTTATGAATCAATAGAGTAAGGATCGATGCCAATATGCTTGTCATTTTAATAATAATAATAATAAAAGAAATCAACAGTGCATATTTAAGAATTTGCAGTAGAATGAAAATTATTTTCTCACTGTCTCTAACACTCTTCGTTGTTATGAGTGCCAGGAGAAGAAAATACTTTCAGAACTGGACAATATGAAATATAGCACTCTTGTCTTTGAACTCATATCTAGGCAGCATGATGAGTGCAAACATTGACCTGTCAGTGATTTTAAATATTTGTTTCTTTACCATGTATATATTTTACAATTATCATCTTATGGATTCAAATGGACCTACCATTTTAGATGTTATGGAAGAAAGGCTGTGCTTATTCAGGGCATAAAGTGAGTGGAAGTGATCAGGTTTTTTTCCACTTCCTCACCATTAGCATCCTTAATTGACACCTGTGGTCGCATACACTTCCTGTGGAGAGTGGTGTGGGTGTGGGCGTGAATCGGTGGGCACATGTAAGCTGAGCATATAAGGGCAGAGGCAGCAGAGTGCAGTAGAGTCCAGTGCACAAGAGACCACAAGAGAAAGCCAGAGTCCAGAAGAGTGGGAATTCGTGGGGAGGCTAGGAAGCTTAGTAGGCCTGCCTGCCTTCCTCATTCACTGCAAATCGTGTAAAAATTGAAAGTCTGAACAGACCACTGAGAACTCCAGGACTCTCCTTCACTCTTCTGCCTGGATCCATAAAGAAGTTCCTGTGGCTTCCTGCCGCAATACGGAGACTAAATTTTGAGGCTTTCTTTGAAACTCCATTGTTGCGTGATCATGGACACATCACTTAACTGTAAGTTTTTATTTCCTCTTCCTAAAATGAATAAGTGATTGCTAAAATTGTTTCTGATTTAAAATGACACAAATACTGCCAGAAATCCTGGCAGAAGAGAGATATTTTGAAGAAGACACAGACTGGGAAACACAGATTTGAGAATTTGAGTTAATAAAAAATTGCCTCTAATCCTCAATTTCGTACTAAAGTAGAGATAGCTATTCCATTTTGTGTGGCTGTTGTGAAGTTTAATAACAGTAAAGCTAAAAACAAGTGTAAATAGTCCATAATGTAGTTCAAAAGTGCAAGAAGTATGCAAACACTACCAATATTATCATTACTATTACTTATATTATTTTTACTTTGTTTTTACTATTAGAAAATAGTGTTACTGTTGGACTAACAACACTCAATTTAATATGTATCAGATTTTAGTTGTCTGAGTATCAATGATTTCAAATGTCTCTAAAGCTGCACTTGTAACTTTTCTAGAACTGTGTGTATCCTAGAGGAATTCTTGGACATCTGTTTCTAGATTGAGGCAAATATTAAAGCTCTCATTCATCTTGCATTTTTGCATCACTGTATTGCCACCAGCTGGAAACAGAAAGGACAGAAAACAAACAAACAGAAATAATCAGATCGGTAGAAAAGTTACTTTCTCAAGATAAGTTTTAATTTGCAGGATCACAGGCTTGCCAAGAAAGAAGCAGGGCCGGGTATTCCTCCTGCACCTGTGTTCATCCTCACAAAAACTCATTAGCTGTTTAGTGGTGCCAACATGAATGAGGGTATCTTTACAGGAGACCATCGCTAAGTGTTCCATCAACACGTTTTTAGTTCTAAAATAACAGACTCCTTCAACTTTAAAAAGTAAAATAGATAATAACAAATCCTTAGGTGTTAGTGTATAGTTGTGGAAAAGCCCTTTGGGAGGGCAGTAAGGGCAGCCGGCTCTTTATTTTGTAATTAGCAAAGGCTAAATGACTGCAAAGTAATTGACAGCTCTTTAGTCACTGAGGACAGGAGCTAAATTTTGATTTAATATATTGACAACAGAGCTCTGGGATTGTGAGGTCTTTAAAAAGAAGCCACAAATCAATGAGTAGGGAGATCTGCTTTAAGTGCTTTGCTGAGTATAAAACTTTGAACCCAGAAAGACTGAACAGAAATTTAGTTTAACAGAGTGAGTATTCTTACCAGTTAGGATAGATTTGCCAGGGATTTTTATCTTCCCCTGTACTTGTTTTTCCTCTTCCACGTATACTTATACCTCTCTTCCTCTGCCCAACCCAAGAGCAAAAAGGTAACTAAATTCAAAATGAATTAAGGATTAAAAAAAAATTACTTAGGACCCTCTCTGGTTGTGCAACGATAGACATAGCACTCAATGCAAACTAGCTGCAGCTGCTTCAGTGCAAGTTCCATCCCCACCCCCATAGGTGACCCACATGGCATAGGAAGACCTCTCCTGACCCACCTGCTGCTCCCCTCAGCAGGCTATTTTGTCAGTCTTCCTGTTCTGTTCCCCTCTCTGGCTCTGGTGAATCCTTTCTCCACCCCTGCATCTCTGGCTTGTACCCCAGTTCTTTATGCATAAATAAATAAATATTTTTAAAAAAGTTAAACTAGGCTGGCTCTTACAAATTAATTGCACCTGAAAGCTTTTATCTATATATTTACATTTAAATATATCAAATGAGAGAAGATATATAGATGATAGATATATGTACAGGTAGGTAGGTAGATGTGGAAGTAGAGAGATCATGTGAAAAAGAATGTTGATTAAGATGACTTGTGTACTTTCATATTTATATTTTTCTTCCTGTATGTGGCATTAGATTTTAGCTTCATTGACAGTTTTCTTGAAGAGGTTGTTTTCATTTACACCTACAGTTAGTGATTTAAGTAGTTTTGATATGTACCTTGTGAGATGCAAGGTTTGTATTAATGAATGCATAAATACCTGCCAAATACTGACAGAAATTAGTGTAACTGATGTTAGAATTTCTTCATTTTGGTTACTTACATCTTCAATTTTTTAATCATCCTTTATTACCTTTTTAATCAAATAAATAGATGACAATGATATTCCAACCTACAGTCAACACTTGTCATCATATTTGTTAAGTTATAATGCATCAGGAGCTGACTTGTTGCGGAGACTAAAGATACGATAAGAAAGTCTCTGTTCACATAAATCTAACACCTGGGAAAGGAAGTAATGAGTGTTATAATATCAGTATATATAAAATTTAACTAAAACCACCAATGGGGATAATCTGCTTCTCAAAGTAAATGAAATGCAATGTAAGCCTTGAAAAATTAGTAGGAAATTGACAAATACATCTACCTGAAGAAGACTAATGTAAGAAAGAAAGAGTCATAGACAAATGCACACATATAAAAAGCTGTGGCCATTTGATGAATTGTTAATTTACTATATGGTAGAATATAGGTTCAATGATAGGTTATTTCAGAAGATTTACAAAGGAGGTATGTAGCAGGTTAAAATGGTCCATGCCCATATTTCAACAATATTAAGGAATTAAAATTTATACAAAAGGCACTCAGGAATCATTGAATGATCTTAGGTTGGAAGTGATATGATCAAAGTTATCATATAAAAAGATGAAACAAGTGAGTTATGTAGAGTGAATTGGTAGACAGAACTATATGTGATGTTATTAAAATCTGAGTTGATAGAGTCTATGCCATGAAAGAGGACTATTGGAAACACACATACAAGAGATAAAAATCTGGAAAATTTTCTGACTGGAATTTGGAGCATGATAGGGAAGGAGGTGTTTGAAATATGTCCTTTGTGATTAATTTGTTTGAGTTGTACCATTCCCAAGAATGATAAGATACAAGGAAAGGCACTCATCTGAGAAGAGAGGCATATTAGAGTGAAATAATTGGAGATATATAATTGACAGTAAAACACATGGGCTAGGAGATTCACAAATAATGTGCTGGAAATAGAGTCTTCAGAGCCAGCTAAATTTTTTTTTACAAATTCATTTATTTGAGACTTAGGTGGGTTGTAGCTAAAGTCAAAAATATGGATCCTATTATGCAACGGAATATATTAAAGCAAAAAATGTGAAGGCTAAGTAGGTGTTTTGAGGGAATATTAAGGACCTAGATGAAAAAAGAAGCCAGTGAGGGCAACATGAGAAATAGTTTAAGGTGAGATGAAAACATACAACACATTAAAAATCTCCCAAAAGATTAATCAACAGTAACAAACAATATTTTTTGAATAAGAATTGAAAAAATACATTGAAATTGGTTATAATTTAAGTATGAAATTGCTATTTTTTGTAAAATAAGTTTTATGGACCACTATTGTTTTGTGAAATAAGTTAATGGAAAAAAGACTCTAATACCTGGCCTTTGAATTATGACCTATTTTATGGAATCCCCTCAGTCAACCTAAGTATAGTTTTTAATTTTCCTCAAACTTTTGTCTTGATTTTGAAGTTGGTCTGTGGGTATAGGACTCTAACCCTTCCTCAGAATACTGTATGATGGGCACATACAAGAGCAATTTGACATAGTCTGTTTCTACTTTGTTGAACATATAGAAATGATAATTAATACTTCTATATTTTTAGAGAATATTATTGTCCCAAATGAGCCAGGATACTGGGCATAATTATAACATTTTGTCAAATATGTTTGCTTTCACAAAATTACTGTGAGTACTATGTATTTCCCAGTTATAGAACAGTAATTATTTGAAATGCTGAATGAAAAATTTAAGCAGAGGTGTCAACCATTACTCAAATGTGAATTCAAATACAAGCGAGCCAAATCAATTTTGAATATTTTTGAGTTGTAAGGTAATGAGAATTATAAGAGTGAAGTATGCAAATTTGCATTCACTTCATGTGTTACAGTACAAAAACATTTTTTTTATAGCCCCAAGGTAAATGCTTAAAAATAAGGTATTTCCAGTCAAGCCATATATCGATTGAAATGGGCCTATCGGTTTTCTTATTTGTCCTTTTGATGTGGATTATGATAATTGATTTTTGAATATTCAATCAGCCTTGCATAGTTGAAATTAATTCCACACAGAATTGGGATGTAATTCTTTAAATACTCTGTTGAACTTTATTTGCTCAAATTTATTGCTCAACAATATTTTGTGAGGATTTTTTCATCTATATTCATGTGAGATAATGGTCTGTAATTTTCTTTTTCATTTCTTAATCATATCTTAATATGATTTCAGTATTAAAGATAAAACTTACCACACAAAATGCATAAATAAAAATTCCTCTTCTATATTCTGGAATAGATTGTGGAGAATAGGCACCATTTCATTCTTTAATATTTGGTATTATTCATCAGTGAAACCATCTGGGTCTAAAGAAGGCTATTAATTTTTTTAAAGATTTATTTATTTATCTGTGCATACAGAACTGGGGTACAGGCCAGAGGCTTAGGGGCGGTGAGAGGCTTCACCAGAGACAGAGTGGGGAGCAGAACAGGCAGATTGACGAAGTACACTGCTGAGAGAAGCAGCGGGCGGGTCAGGAGAGGTCTGGCTCGCCATGTGGTCTCCTCCGGGGCAGGCTGCAGGCGGGGAATCGAACTCATGCGGAAGTGGCTTCAGATTCTCAGTGCTGTGCTTTAACCCGCTGCGCCACCAGGGAGGGCCAGAAGGCTATTAATTTTTTTTTAATAGTTATGGGCTTACTCAGATTATCTGTTACTCTCTGAATTTTGATAATTTTGCCCCACTCAAAGAATTGGTTCATTTCATTTAGAATATTACATGTCAGTATAGATTTGGTCATAGTTATTTCTTCAATATTTTTTGAATGTCCATGACTTAATGAGGACGGCTTTTTCATTTTATGGCATTGGTAATTTGTATCTTCACTTTTTTTCTTGATCAGCCAGGCTTTAGTTTTATCAATTTGATGGATATTCTCAAAGACCTAGATTTTATTGCCATTGATTTTCTATATTGCTTTTCAGTATTCAATTTAGTGAATTTCTGTTCTATTTTTATTTATTTTCTTCTGTTTGATTTAAATTTAAATTGCTCTTTTTTTTCTAGTTTCCTAAAGCAGACCTTTAGTTTGTCAATTTTATCTCTTCCTTCTTTCTTAACATATATCAAATGATTAAATATATGACAGGTTGTAGAGATACCTATAACATTATTGAGTTTGATTTAGACACCAGAGAGAAATACTGTTACATTTCAGTGATCTTGCTGGCAGAATGACACACAAGAATCAGAGAAATTTGGAATGCTCTGACTTTGGATATTACAGAATTCATCATAATATTATTTCATCTAGATATTTTATGAATGGTCAAAAAAAAAAGACACTAGAGTGTAACTAATAAATCCTGGCTTTCTGATTATTGGATTGTTATTACATTAAACATTATTATCACCTTTCCATCTCCAAATAATGTAACTCACTGTTCTGATTGAAGCTATATACTGTTCATGTTATTTAACTTATAAGTATTTATTTTTTACTTCCACATCAGTTTCATGAAATTTTATCTGTTATCCATTGACTAAAATTATAAGAAATATTATAGCATTTATATTTGTAATACAATTTTTGTAATATTACAAAAGATAATTAAGGGAAATATATAATAATATGTAATAAAGTATACTGATTATTAAAATAATTTATGGCATCCTTTCAGAAATTTGAAATACTAATAGAACAATGACAAAAATCAAGTATTTTAGTAATGTGCTCTGACTGAAAGTGCTTTATTAAATATTCATTTCCCATTAACTTGTCACAATTGTAAATTTACACTGTTTACATTTTTCTCACTTATATGAATTTTCCCAATTTTCATGAATATTTCTTGTAATATGTCTGAAATACAGAAAAGCTCTATCATCTAATATGCAAAAATTCAAACTCCCATTTCCTCTTGTAAAAGATGAGGCTTCTACTAGAAATGTGTT
>NW_004567132.1:18854572-18864827 GCF_000260355.1 Condylura cristata | reverse complement strand
AGACACCATTAGTTTACAACACTATGTATAATTTAGTGATATGCATATAAACCTCTTAGATTATACTGATTTTTGGTTTTAAAATCATGGTGGCATTTAAAATTGTATTGGAAAGTTTGATAATTTTTTAATACTTAAATAACATTATAGTTATTGTGCCTTGATGAATTCAATGAGCTACACTCCAATGGCTGCAAAGGTTTCTTCCATTATAATTGTCTTTTTATTAACTTTCTACCTATCCTAGCATATTTTATTTCATATTATATTAGAAAATCATTTCACTAAAACTCTATATTACTATGAGTTTGTTCATAGATTTATTTCATTTATTTTGATTTAAAAAAGTTAATACATGCATAGGTTAAAAAATATGACAGTAAAAGTCATTACAACTTGCATGTTTAACATCTCATATCCTGTTTCTCTCCCTCGAGGGACAAATATGCTTTTGTTGGTATTAGCATAATTCTTAATGCATTAGTTTAATTCTCCCTATATTTTCCTTTCTTTCATTAATCTAGACAATATGTATATCAACGGTAGAAAATGAGAGATAGGATAAAGGAGGTGGGAAGTAAGCAGCACATTTATATGTTTGATTATTTTGTCAACAAATATAAATTCAATTCATTAGGAATAATCTAATGAATTAATAAAGAATATTTTTAGTATCCAAGTTAAAAATGTCAAGCTTTTATAGTATTAATTCCAAATTTGGATTTAAAAACTAGAGCATTTTCTGAAGTACTAAACTATTTAAAGGAAATATTTGTTTCTCAACCACCTTGCTGAATATATATAACAGTAAAATGATATTTAAAGGCAAATGTTTAATACACATACAGAATATGTATTACACCCTGCTTGCCTGAACATTAATTCTTATATTTCAGTAGAATATAACTTAAGTTGTTGAATAACTCACCAGCTAAATGAATCTAAATTTTGTAGCTTTTAGTATCCACTTTGGAATTGATTCTTTCCAGGGGGGGTAGAATTTCAATTTCATATACTACAAAGCTTCCTACTATGATTCATTGTTTCTAGCTATTATTAAATACATATCACTATTATTAATTAAAAATCTATATTGAAAAATCACATGTATTTTGATCCCCATTCCTTTATTTATTGATTTATAATTGTTTTGGCATAATGTATTTACTTTTCAACAATTGGAAGCTGTTAATTCACACATGATTTCCATACACAAGAAAAAATTTCCTTATTGAGATGTGGTAGAGCCAGTCTTAAGAATGATTATGTTGCCAAGATTTCAAAATTTATTTGCAGTTGACAAAAACAACTCTGCAAATTCTGATATTTTTATAGATTTTAGGATAATGATAGATGTTGAAAATATTTCCCTTGGTAGGAATCTAAAATGCTATTTAAAGAGAGAAATGATCAGATAGAACCAAACCATTAACCAGCCCTAGTAGATGTGAGTCTATAGAAGTGAGTCTACCAAAAGAGGGGAAGGGGATAGCCAATTGTTGAGGGGATACATGGAATGTGGGTGTTTTGAAGGTAGATGTGGTATGGTGACATATACTTTGAAAGGTGTACTTCTTTATCTCTAATCAGAAAAGCCTTTATATAATACCATTCAGTAGGGGAAATATTATAACCTGAAATTGTAATATATAACATGAACATTTGTAATTAGTTTAATTGGTTTATAGATGTTCACTATGCATGCTAATAATAAAGCAGAAAAAAATGAGTATGTTTTCTCTAGTCTCATAAATACTGATTACAGAATCACATTTTTTAAAAATAAATCACCTTATATTATTACTTTTATTTCCCCTGACAATCCTGAAAAAATATATCTTCCACAGGCATTACTATAAAAATGGTTAATGTTTTTTGAGTGCTTACTGAAATGTTCCTGTCAAATGAACCTGCCATATGTTCTACTACATACATTAAATTTCTCAATTCAAGCATCAAGCATGTTCTGTGTTCAGATATTTATGTTTATAAAGATTTTATTATAAAAAAATGCTTCCATAGTCATACAAACAGGAAATGCAATTAGATTTAAAACTTAAAACATGAGTGCAATTAAATTTAAAACTTAAAACATGAGTTCCCAAAGTTTTCTTAATCTATTGCCAAAATATTGAAGTACTATAATACTTATAAAGATAGCTAATGTACATGTTTGTATGTACATATTTGCAGTTTCTGTATTTTTATTGTGTAAATTTTGGGACTAAAAAAAATCATCAGTAAAGAGACTAATTTCACATTGCTGAACTAAACTACCGTAATGTTCCTTCAGATAAATTACACTTCATAATTTTCAATATTTTAAAGATTTGAAATTTTAAAAAATGAAATGTTTACTTTTGTAAAACTCTAAAATAGAAAATTATAAAAGACAAAAGTGAAAATTTCATATTTCTTTCTGATCATGTTTTCTATACAAACATTATTTTAGTATATAATACACACAGATATATAAAATGTAGTGCTTATGACCTAATTATTATTTCTTACTACTACTACTAATTATGATTATTATTTCTTATAATATATATTTTTTTAATTTAGGGCCTCCCTGATGGTCTCAAGTGCTATCAGCTATTACTAGCCACATGGCACAGCAGACCTCTCTTATCTCACCCACTGCCCCCCTCAGGATTTTATTTCTGTAGATCTGCCTGTTCTGCAACCCACTATGTCTATGGTGAATCTTGTCACCCTCCACACCTCTGGCCTATCCTCAGGTCTTGTAAAACTTTTAAATAATTGGTAAGGAAGGGAGGGAGGGAGGGAGAGACAGAGGGAGGGAGAGAGGGAAGAGAAGGGGTTGCAGGGGTTGTAGTCTGGGTATATCACTGTAACACCAGGCATTTTCCAATAGCTAGTTTTCCCTTTGACTATGTTCTCCTTTCTAATGGATAATAAACCAGTGACTATAAAGTAGATAATGATGAAAGTGGTCTGTGTCAAGTTCAGGTAATAATGAAATGCAGTGGCTGGAAAAAATGTTTATATAAAATAAGAGTTGACTTTCTTAAAATCACAGTGAGCTAGTACTTGAAATAATTACTGTGATAAACAATCCTTTTCCCTGCCAAAAATGTCTTCTGCATTCCTGATACCACCTCTCCTCTATCTCTTCCCTGTTCAAGCTAAAGGGTGTATGTAGATTTGTTCTTCCTAACTCTGCTATATGCACCTCTAATCAAAATTATTTATTTTTACTAATGAATAATTTTGTTTATATCCTATTTTGTTCCTTTTCCAGAAATGCTTTGAGGTTTGTTAATTAGATATTAAATATTATTAAATATTAATGGACATCACACCTCCAATACTGATAAAGACTTTCTTTTCCTATATGTGTGACACTTTTCGTTTCAGTTTTTTTAGGAATGAGTTGCTCAATCTCTATAGTCACAAGGCTATTCTCTCAACAATGACATTTATTTTAAAATTCATATTTTGATCAATACATGGTATAGTTTTAAAATTTAAAACAACCTCATAGTATTCTGAAGAATATATATATATATATATTTACTTTTTGAAGCTTTGTTTATGCAAGGGGGGGGGATTGAAGGGGAGGTGAGGTTGAAGAGGAGGTAGAGGATTCACCAGAGACAGAGAGGGGAGCAGAACAAGCAAAATGACTAAAATACACTGCTGAGAAGAGCATGAAGGCAAGACAGGAGAGGTCCATTTGCTGTTCCATGTGGTTCAGCTTCCTGGGCAGGGATCTAACTCATGTTGCAGTGGCTGCTTATAACTTCATAGTGCTGAGACTTAATCCCTTTCACCACCACCACCAGGGAAGCCCTGATGAATATTTTAATACAGATATTCGGAGTGAACATTAGAGGGAGATTTGAAATTTAAAATTTTAACAAGTACCAGAAATTATAATTAGTTGTAGGGATACTCTGGTATCCCTTAAATATAATAATTAGGGAGGGAGGAGAGAAAGCCTAATTCCTCATAGACCTAATTATACTCATGGTGTTGGAGAAAGTCAACAAACAGTCTAACAGTCTAGAGAAATGATATTTGTTCAGGAAATACAACCAATATACCTAGGACAGTTCCTCTTGAGCTTTTCACCTTCTATATATTTTCCAAGCAAAACCTAAAAACTATCTCCATACATACTTGCTATAAGTACATGAGGTGATTTCAAGATCAAAAAGGCTGAGAAATATTATGTGCTGTACTTTTCCACCTGTTCTCGCAATTCTTTCATTTGGTTGTCATTAATGCGTTAAAGAACTACTGTTTCTTGGAACACCATTTCAAAATGACTGTTCAGGAGCTGGTAGGCATGTGTTCAGCACTGAATGAGAATGCTGTCAAGATCATAGAATCTAACACTCCTTTCACTGAAAGAGAAGAGACAAGAAGAGATTGTTTAGGGTGTAATTCCCAGATCACTTGCCATCTCTTATTTTCTAGCATCCTTGGGAGACTGAACTTTTTTTACTAAATTGTGGCTAGTCCTTCATTAATACTTAGAATAGGACATGACAAGATAGTCCTTAAGAACTTAGAATCTTTGTCTGGTCTCAAAGTATGTGACCATTGCTGACAGAGTTTTTAAGTATTATGTCAGTTTTGGTGACTAGGGGATAGTTCCGAAGGTGTAATCTGTGGACAATTCATATTTAAATTGCCTGGGTATATTGATGAAGCTTCAGGTTCCTTTCTGTATTAAATTGCATTGTCATATCAGGAGTCAGGACATATGATACAACTTTAATATCATCTCAGGTAATTCTTACACTTGCTGACATTTCAGAATCAGTGACTTCAATTACTAAATAGTACTTATTTTATAACAAAAATTGTGTTTTGAAATTCTCTATTCAAGGGGAAAATTCTGACACAGTTATCCCCTTCTCTTTTTCTGACATGAATGATCTGACTCAGAAGCTTAAATTGAAAAGCTAACAGGTATAGATATTTTATATGGAAGAGATTCAAAGATTTAAGTTTTAAGCTTTTCATCTTGAAGTCAAAAAGCAGAATGGGACTGTAACAGATGTCTGGGTAGCAAGATTCCTTCATGTCCCATCAGCTGATCAAGAAAATAACACTATGTCACTGAAATGTCCACTTAGTTCTCAGAAAATTATGTCCTGCAGGCCAAATTCAACCCACAGTCTGGTTTTTGTAAATGATTTTTTTATTGGAACATTTCCATGCCCTTTCATTTACTTATTGTTTATGACTGCTTCTATGCTATAATCGCAGAGTTTAAGTAGTTTGCACAGAGACCATCTGGCTAGCAAACTTAAAATATTACTATCTCTACCTTCATAGAAAAATCTTGCAAATCCCTAGATTATGGTAATTTTGTTCTATATGTGATGTCAATTTAGAGGGATGGTTCCCTCTCATAATAACTGGTTTATGAAAGTTATCCAGTCTTTTCACTTGGTTCAAGTTAAACACAGAACATGGGTGAGAGTCAATGTTTCCAGAAGTCGGGCATGGAAGATAGGGTGAGACTTAAGGGTCTCATTGTAAACCATAAGGATTTAACAGGGAAATAAATCCTAAGTATTTTTTATTATTATTCCCAGAATATCTAAATATAATCAGCTATAAAATTGGCTGAAGATTGAATTTAAAAGGGTTCTAATTGAAACAATCAATTATTTCCCTATAGGTTTCTCTTCTCTGAGTACAGATGGGTAGTTTAAGGGTTTGCCTTTTCAAATGGTTATGGAATTCAACCCTCACCTTTGAAATGGATATACATGAGCATACATGTCAGAAAGCCATAGAGTCAGTCTTGCAACTTTTACCAATCAAGAGATTCTGTCCAAATGTTTCCTGATTTGCACTCTTCATGCCTGAGGAGAGATTGTCACAAGAAGTTTGTCATTATGATTATGCCAACCCACTTTTTTGCAACTGGTTAGTTTCTCGCTAAGTATTTGATATCCTATTAAGAGAGAGGTTGAAGAAATGTTTCATGCCATAGAATTTTGCAGTTAGAAACTTTCTCTTCACTACTTGTGAAAAATAGCAAGTGTTTAAGCTGATCTTACTATCTCAAATATACCCAAGGTCTACAGCTGCAATTGGAAACAAAGCCAATAGAATAAAAATGCTTATTCCTCGAGAGAAAACTGTTCTACCTGGCAAATTAGGATAGTCCCATCACAAACTTCTGTTTTAACAGTTGGTCACTCCAGAACCAAATGGCAGTGGGCCATTGTAGGCAAGGTGGGGGTTATTATTATACTCATATTCAAAAATTTCACTTTGTATTATCCTATTCATAGAGAGTGAGTTGAACTTATTTTTATAGTTTTTTAATGAAATATTCATTTTTTGGGTAAGATTTTTACTTATTTCTTTTGTTTGAAAGACTGGAGTATAGGCCAGAGGTTCAGAGTAAGGGTTAACAGAATTCACCAGAGACAAAGTGGGGAACAGAAAGGGAAGATTTATTAATGGAAAAGAGGAGGAATAAGCGAGGTCCACTGTGCCATGTGGGTTAACTCCCTGACCAGGAATTAAACACAGGCCATTGTGGAGATAGCAATGAGACCCCTAGGCCACCAGGGAGGCCCATGAATATAGTAAATTTTTTCAAAGTTCACTTTCTAATAGTGGGTCCTAAAATACCATTAAATATATTTAAAGCTATCAGTGAAGGCCTTTATAATATGATAACCCAAGTTTGAGATTAAAGGGTAAATTATAATGCTGAAATTGTTATATTTAAAACTTGAATGGATTATATAAGTGGACAATGGGTGCTCTGGTTGTGGGTGTGGTGTGGTCATAACACCTGAGGGAGATCCTAGGCCTCCAAAATGTAAATGATATTGTAACATCACCTCAAAAAGTTAAAAATATATTCTTCTTATTTTAGAATATAAAACAATGATCCTTACCTTGAAATTCCTGAGTGATTTTTCCTCCACTTGTGAATAAGACTCCAGAAAATATTATTTGAAATAGAAGGATGTTTTCCAATGGCCCCTTTTCCTTTACTTAAAAAACATTTTCTCGGCCCTCCCTGGTGGCGCAGCGGGTTAAAGCACAGCACTGAGAATCTGAAGCCACTTCCGTATGAGTTCGATTCCCGCCTGCCTCCTGCCCCGGAGGAGATCACATGGCGAGCCAGACCTCTCCTGACCCGCCCGCTGCTCCCCTCAGCAGTGTACTTTGTCGATCTGCCTGTTCTGCTCCCCACTCTGTCTCTGGTGAAGCCTCTCACCGCCCCTGAGCCTCTGGCCTGTACCCCAGTTCTGTATGAATAAATAAATAAATCTTTAAAAAAAAAAAAACATTTTCTTATTATATAGGGTATATAGTTGGTAAGTAGTTGTCTTTGTGGATAAAATCAGAAATATTGAAACAATGAGTGGAAGGAGAGCAACCTTAAGACTAGAAAAATACTTAAATCAGTGTCATCTTTCTATTTACAATACTTCTTAAACATTTACTATCCTAACTTGTCGGCACAACAATCAGCAGAATCACAGAACAGACTCATCTACTCTGTTTATTCCCATTTTTGAATTATTATTTGATGCTTATAAGATTAATAATATCATATGGAACAAGTGAACATAGTTTACTTACGTGCATTTCACCTAGTAATATTTTTTTCAGTTGCTCAATATTATGAAAAAAAATCTATCATTTGACTTTTATATAAATCTTCTAGAGCTAAAATTGTCATTAAATTGCATATGACATATTTTCTACATTATTTCTTTCTTAATATAGAAACATACTAATATGCAGATCTACTCTGAAGTCAGATTGATGTATTCCTCCTCCAAAGTTTTGAAATAAAATAGAACAGGGTACACATGAAGCATCTGTCTGGTCTATTTGGAGACACATTGTCAGAAAACAATGAGGTTTTCCTGACATCTGGGAAATCTGAGTTCATTTTAACTTCATTAATGATGCACATTTAGATATTGGGCAAAACAGCCCCTGAATAACTCAATTACAATATGTATTAATGGTGATAACAAAACTCTTTCCAGGAAGGCAAAAGAATATGGCACTAAGTATGCTAACCCTAGTAATTGCTTTAGTCTGAATAACTTCCATTCAAATAGACTGATGTACTTCCAGATTGCATTTCATTAATTTCTAATCAATAAACCATTAACAATGCAGAGGACATTATTATTAAATAATCCAAATCTTATATTTTCTGGAGACTTTTATGACTTGTCCTTGTGATAAGCTTTATAATTATCTAGAAATAGAAGAGCTAAATTATCTTCTGAATATATCAGTGAGGACACAAATATATGACTCAACCAGTTAGGGAGTATTTGTCATCTTTCATTCAAACACAAACATAAACTCTAGGAGCAATAAATTAATGTTCTATGGCTTTCAGTGATGTGGAAAAATCACACTGTTTTATCACCAAAGCTTTATTTTATGGAAACTGCAGCATTGACACATTTAAAATTCTCAGCTAGTCTTACTCTTCTTCAATACAAGGACAACTATGACTCATTTTCAGGCATCAGTTATGGTCAAAATTAGAAATATTGAAGTAGAGAGAGTTTTATTAGCATTTTGAAAGTAAAGAATAGTGTTCAGATATATGTTTGAAATGATTGCACACTTAGTTACTTTTCCACATACAATTATTCCCTTACCTTACTACTTTATCTACACTTCTGTTTATTTAGCAAACATATTTATTTACAAAAAGCAAAAAAATAAAAGTAGCAAAATGAAATTTGTTACTTCATGTGGGTAAAACTAAATATAGCAGGGGGCTATTTTGAAAGCACATTCAACTACAACTGCTCTTAAGAATGTTTACTTTTTTAGAATAAGTAGGTCTTATTTCAATATTTCCTATTTTACATTAAAACACTTTTACAGGGACACAAACTTAATTACAATTAAGATACATATCTTCAAAATTATTTGTAAAAGCTATTATATGAAAGATTGGACTGCAATCTGTTCTGAGCGAACAGATTTTACATCAAGAAGATGATTCTCTATTGCATTGATCCATCAAAGGATTCAGAACTTTTCCCTAACCTTTTGAATTCAGATACAGCACTCATATTTGTGGGTTTGAAGGCTAATAGAATTTTCTTAAATAACTCCCTTTACTTTGCTAGATGGAGTTTGGAAGCTATAAGCAGGGGTGATTTCTGCCAAATACTTGGTTAAATTGAACTGCTTAAATGTAAGGTGATATTGTGTTTGTGACCAATTCCAGCCCAATATCAGAAGCATCTGGTGGATATGCCTTCAGGTATAGATGAACTAAAATGCAGCAATACTTATAATCACCTTTCTGGTCACCTTTTCATGATATTCTTTTAGTCTACGCTTCAGAGCCAGTGGTTGCTCTTACTCTTTCTTGGCAAATCTGTTTAAGGGTTACCAAACTCTATGGATATGCTCGGAAACCTGATTGGAGGGGTTACTATTCTTTCCCATGGACTGTCATTATTACTAGTCTTTCGCATTTGGGAATTTGTCTCTCTTTGTTTTCATAATGGTCTCTACTCTTCTCATTCTTGTCATGCTTATAATACCAAGGTGACTTTTTGATGTCTATTGATTTTACATTATTTTCTTCTATCTTATCTCTTCTTTCCCCTGCATACTTCTTTCCCTTACCTCTAAACTCTGGTTGTCATGTACTTAGTCTGCAGTCTTGACCGTTTTCTGCTGAAATCATTCCTTTTCCACTAGTTTCTAATATTACTACCCTTTAGTTATTTATATCAAAATAAATGGTGTGTTTATGTCACAAGGCAATTTCAACCAGTTCAGTGTGTTCAATGATGATGATTCTGTTAGATATGAGCAAATTATTACTATAGGAAAGTGACATATCTTACAGATAAGTCAGCTGAAATACAAGGAGACTGCAGATCTGCAGATAAGGGAGAGCCTGAGACATTTCCACTTCCTGTGGTCACTGAACATCACCAATTCTCGGCTAATATTTTTGCCATGTTTCTGTGATACCCCTATAGCTGAAATTTGTCTCATCTATCAAGTCTGACTGAAAATGCTATCTCTTTGGTGAAGTGTTCTGTGAACTATTCAAGCAGAAAGAATTGTGCTCTCCTTGAGGTACATTGTTCCAGCTCCTAGTGGAGCTGGTTTTACATGGTATTATATTTAGTTCTATATGACTTTATATCCATTGTGTGGGAATTCCAAGAGCATGAGAACCCTGACCTCTTTTTTTTTTTAATTATTTTTAAAGATTTTATTTATTTGTACATATAAA
>NW_004567132.1:18839209-18854289 GCF_000260355.1 Condylura cristata | reverse complement strand
ATTCAATGTTGCCTCTAATTGCTGAGTAAGCGTAAGAGGCAGGGAAATGAGTGTTAATGTATTTTATTAGCTGAAGTACTGTTTATTTTTCCTCAAAAGCACTCTATTTCTCTCAATTGTAGAAAATGGTTAGATTTTGGTATAAATATCAAATATTCACCAGAGAGAATTAAAACCATCAATCACTTAAAGCAAACACAGCTTTTGTAAAGATATAATCCCTGTAAGCTTCAAATCCCACAGACAACTTAACTTAAAATATGTAAAATATTTTAAATCAAATCTATAAAATATCATGTATTCTTTACCATAAAATATTAAAAAATCAATTTATGATTAATGGCATTATTATGAATCCCAAATCTCATTACTAAGTTTTGCTGAATTTACTTGCAGTTCAGTATTTAAATATAGTAAGATTAAAACTACTCAATGAGTCCTTATAACTTGTGGCAAATCATTATTACTTCCTCCAATTGCTATTGTAATATTATTAATCATAATGAATTTCTTTGAAATTCAGTGGAGCAGCAATATATTATTCCATATGCATTTCCACTATAAATTAGCTCTTGTGACTTAACTGCCTAAAAACTATTATTAAGTTACTATTAGCACCTGCAGAATCATAATAAGAACAAGGCATTGATTCCAAATGAAATTACTTTGGTCAGTTCTACTGGAAATGGAAATCAGATAAATTAAAAAAGATGAGACATCCTAAAATAAAGCATTTCTAAATAGTGTAAGATTATTAAATTTCCTTTGCAAATAGGTTCAGTAGACTTCAATGAGAAAAGATTAAAATACAAAGACATTTGTCTTCACCTGACAAAACCCAAGAGAGTTCAGTCATGTGGGTTACATACATCTCTAGTCTAATTAAATGGTGAAAAGGATTTATGGGTGCAATAGGACCATAGCCCCAAGGTATATTTGTCATCACTTCTATCTGTAAAGTTTCCTTCTCACTATTGCAGCAAGTAAAATGAGGGCTGGAAGAAACAAAAGACAGTCATTGTTCTTTCACTGGAAGGATTTTCCATTTTCTGTGGTGAGTTATTTGCTGTTGGAGTATAGCTTTCACATCTTACAGTATTTGGGAATCTCTGTTGTAAGTCAAATCTTCTTTCCTCTCTATCCTGTTGTGACTAGAATAGATACAGGACTTATGAAGGAGAAAAAATGTCAAATACCAACTCATACTATAGGTTGAAAAAGATGCTCTAGTTTAGGACATAAGGGTAGAACATTGAGGTGATTGTATAGCATATACACATACAGATATGAATATGATGTTTATAAACATAACATGAATATATTATACACATATATCTTTTTTTCTTTTTCATATGAGAAGTCACTTTAACATGACTTTCTTTGGCTTGGTTTTTGTAAAAAATCTAGTGTGAATGTGCCTAATTTCTTAACCTTAATAAAACAGACATTTTCAAAGCCAAATGTAAATGATACTGTGACAAATGAATGTATTATAGTTACCATATTTCTACTCCTTTCTGATAGGAAGCTGCCTTGTAAAAAATGTTTCAAAATTAGAGTGCTATTTATATGTGTGCGTCTGTATCTGCATACTTACATGCACAGGTGTGTGAAGACGTCTATCAATTTGTCTATATATCTGTATAAAGACATTTTATTTCTCTTTTTTTGTAATCTGATTACATACATATTGTAGGCACTAAGTGAGACTTCAGTAAGTACAAAGTCAAAACCAGTTTTGTTGTTGTGATTTTAAAAATACATTATTCTGTAATGCTTTTTTAAAAAAAATCTATGAACACTATTTCACCACTCAAAATCTGACTGCTCGGCATATTTCATTTTTAATTCCCAGCAGTTTTCAAATTATACTACTCAATTTTCCTGTTCTTTTTGTTCTTGTGATGCATCATAAGACTCTTGAAAAGGTTTCCATTATGAATCCATAGGTATTTTCCAGTGCCTCTTAGATACTTACGTTAAAAATTCTGTTATCAAAATGCTCCTTCATATTCAATAGAAAGCTACTCATTATACTGTATTATGCCACAACTCCTCTTTCTGCAATCAGCTGTACTGCACATTGCTTCGGAAGTTTACTCTCCATTTTTTCCAACATTGCCCATGCCTTATAGAGCCATTTTCAGTCTGCTAAAATAAAACATGACACATTTTATGATGGTGGCATTTTCACAATTGTTTCTACACTGAAAAAGTTGTTACTCTGAGACCAATAAATATACATTAAAGTGAATTTTACTTTCCACAGGAAAATATAAAAAGTGTCATTTATTTAGGTATACACTAGTTCCTCTGTCTTGTGAACAATCCCCTTGGAGTTGAAGTTCTTGTTCTATCTTCTTTTTACAAAGGTAAAAGGAAAATTATCAAGTGATTACATTGGATAAGATTTTCCTTATTTAATTGCATTTTGTTTGCAATAATACATATAATAATAGCTTGCTATTTTTCCTATTCATGACCTGGAAAAAAATCCTAACAAGTCCTATTAAAGTTTTAAAATTCCCAAATTTGGCTCCTGACTCCAAGGGTAATTTCTACATTGGCCTCTTCTAAAATCCTGGTTTCCTACAAGCTTCCCAAGTAAGCCCTGTAGAAACCTCAGAGGTTTTGAATTGTTTTCTTATATCTGAGCTCAATAACACTCTTAAGTGTCCCCCAGTAATACAGACTTTCACCTTTAGTAACATATGTTTTTGAAGATTCATTCACTATGAAGATCTCTTTATTTGCTTTGGTAAATTTCCTGCCAATTCTACTAAAATAACCCCTGGGAATACCTGGGAAGACCCTTGTTAGTTTACTCACTGAATACCATATAAATGTAATCATGTTTTCAGTAATTAATAAGACTATGCTTTCAGAATAAAAGTGAAGAAAATTGTATCGGGCTCCTTTTATCTTCATTTGCCTCCCACTAATTCTGTGAGTGAACCTACCCATACTTGCTCTATGATAAGTTATTTTCCCTCATTCTCATAAACAATGCATTAACATCTACTCCTTCATTCATCAAATATTTATCAGGCGATTACTACTTCTTCGGCACTGAGAAAATTGCTGAGACACAGCTGGGAACAATTGGTTATATCCCATCACAGAGCTTTCAGCAGTTTTGTACAAATAAACAAGTAGAGAATTAAAAACAATAGTGTTATAACTGTGATAAAGAAAGTACAGCACAGCAGAACTCTGAAGAAGAAATTTCACCCAGATTTGATTGTCAGGGAAGGCTGCTTGGAAGAGGTGGCATGAAACTGAGTCAGGAGTTGAATGTAGAAGAATTAGGGACATAATCAAAGACTATAAGCAGCAGACTCACAGAGGGATGAACATACATGGAATTGAATGGTTAATATGTTTAGAATGGACTGGGAAGATCAGGCATGAAGGCCAACAAAGAACAATTGTATAAGACCTCTGAGGCTCAAGGTTCCATTGTAAAGATTCTAACATGTAGACTCAATGTTCATAAAACTTGGAATAGAATCTAATGGGCATATAACTTTGTAATATAAATGTATTCACTTCTTTTTCAGGCAGAAGTGATCCATGTGAGAATGTTTATTGCAAATAAGAGCTAGCATAGTGAGTGTTTTTTGTTAAGATTTTTTTTTTTTATGCATACAGAACTGGGATATAGGCTAGAGGTGCAGGGGTGGTGAGACAATTTACCAGAGACAGTGTGGGGAGCAGACCAATGAAGTACACTGCTGAGGGGAGCAGTGGGAGAGACAGAAGTCTGCTGTGCCATGTGTGTCACCTCCCTGGCTGGGGACTTAACTTCTGCTGCAGTGCTGCAGATAACTCATAGTTGCTGTACTTTAAACTTTTGTGTCACCAGGGAGGGCCCCAAAGTGAGAGGTTTAAGTATCAGCAATACCTATTCGTTGTTTTTTGTTTTTGTTTTTGTTTTCTCATCAGGAACAAAATACTGGTTCTCTCCAAAAATAATACACTATAAATTTGAATGCATTTAGAATATGTTTAATATAAGTGTAAGCTTAATATTTGCTCTGGAAAGTAGTGACATGTGATTCAGTGTACAAAAAACATTGCAGCTCGTATGTGTCTTGCTAGTGAATGCTCATGATGCAGCTTTTCTTCCCTCTTTTTATTTCTGAAAAATTTCCATATATTTTATTTTACCTTCTCCTTTGCCATTCTCTTTTTCATTCCTTTCTTGCATTTCATTGAAAGACAAACCAAATCACTGCCACAAAATCAAGAGAATGAAAACAATCATTTGAGCTGTTGGAAGTAGTGATGGGAAACACCTTTGTTTATGAGGGAAACAAAAGTGATTTGAATTCATTAGGTTCAGAAATTCCATGTGATGTTTAATTTCCTATCCTTGCAGAAGAAATAAAGAATAAGGGAGTCTAACTGATAAAAGTAGGGGATTAGGTCTAAGTTCTGGATTTTAGAAGGTTATCCATGTAAACCCAGTGCAATGAGGGTGAGTGGACCCCAATATGTATTCTGTTTCCACTTCAGGAACTCTGCCTGAGGTCTAGATAGCAAGTGTAATCTGGGATCTGAACATTTTAAAAAGCAAACAGTATTTAAAGGACTAACCCAGATTAGCCTAGAAATAGTAAATTATTTTAGTAGCAAGTTCATGTTAACAATCAATGTTGTCAGTCAGGTACATCTAACAAATTCCCCCAAGATATCTTTTCCTCTAAATTCATTGAGAAATGTGGAGATTATGGATGATCACTGGCCAGTCAGAGACCACTTAATTTATTAAATTTTGTTAAGAAAATATCACTTAAAAATCAGATCATGTAAAACTGTCCGAAATTCCTGTAATAATATTGGATAAATTTGTTCCAGTAATTTGATGTTAGAAGAGGATTTATTATTTAGTTTAATCAAGAAGGATGGATGAGATCTTTCAGAATAGTGTTGAAATATTAGCTTAGCTTCTGATGACCAAGATGGAGTCACTAGATAACCACCAAAAATGTGTATCCTTCTCTATAATAGGAGTATATCACTGGAGGGGGCCTCCATGGTGGTACAAGGGATAAAGACAGTACTATCAAGCTGCTGCTAGTCACTGCAGCATGAGTTCCATCCCAGGGGAACTGACCCACCTGGCACAGCACCTCCTCTTTTGTGCTGTCCCCCTCAGCAGTGTATTTCAGTAGATCTTCCTGTTATGCTCTGATCTCTTTCTGCCAGGTGAATTCTGTATAAATCAGAAATAATAGGCTATGATTTGATAAAATTACATAGATCCAGCTATTACCTTCAAATAATGCCTATGTTAAAATAAAAGATATATGTGCTGCATAAGCACCAGCAAGTTTTAAAGAGAGTACAGCCACCACACTGATTCTGGTACTATTCATTCTATCATTTCAAAATGGAGAAATGTCATCAAAATACTCTGCGGGTCTTCCACTAGAAACTCCATCCCTCATCAGCATCTTGTCTTTTAGGTAAATGACTGAGATTTTGATTTATTCAGGTGAGCACTTTCATGTAATGACTATTATTGATATTGTGGCCACTGATTTGAAGATATTCTTTCTCAGTATATCAAACAGCCTCAGCTTCTGCAGATTGAAAATATGTATTGTGTAGTTAGAACAGTGAGGTTTGCTTTTGTACTGAATATATACAGACTTTTTATTCCTGATGTTATTCTCCAAACAAAATGTCTAACAAGTATGTACATAGCATTTATATTGTCTTTTGTGTTTTAAGTACTCTGGAGGGGGTTTAAAGAATGCAGGAGGATTTCTTAGAGTATATGCAAATACAATACCACTTTATGTTCACAACTTGACTTGAGCATATTTCAGTATCTAGAATGGTCCTGAAACCAATCCCCCTTCAATGCTGACAGATGATTCTTACAATATATTTTAAAATTTTAGCTTTGATATTCAAGTGGTGAAGGGAAGGTAAGCATGTGCATTTGGAATGAAGAGTTAAATTTTTCTTCAACTTTCTCAGAAATGTCAGGGTAGACTCTAAAACTAGTATTTCTAGATTCACTATTAAATACCCAGCAATAGTAATTCACTGATTCTGACACAAGTGCTGTGCTCAGAAATTTCTCCCTCTTTATTTATTTAAATCATCACTCTCTGATCCAGTCAACACCTTGTAACTGAAAAGAGTTTTATCTGGCAGCTTTCAATCAATATCATAGACACTACTAGGAAAACCCACGGATCAGAACCTGTGTAGTATTATTTAAAGCAATGCATCCTAGAAAGGGTGTAATTATTAATACCAGAAACTAATTTTAGTAATACATTCTAAAATATTAATAAACACTCCTTTCCTTTTACAGACCTCAAATCTATTTATCTTCCTTTAATTATTCCAGGTAGTTAAATATGCAAAATCTGTTTCTCGCTGCAGTAGTAGAAAAATGATAATATTCTTTAGGTGAGTAGCTATTTATATGACAGTGTGAGGATTAAAAATAATGGCTATTTTGGACCATAGAAAAATAGTTTAATATGTAGTAATAGGAAGGTTTTATTGTAGCAGAATGGGAAAACATGCAACTATTGTTTAAGGAGGTATATCTCTCATTGATTACTTACTGATTAATTTAATATGAGGTTCAGATAAAATGAATTGAGGATAATCCATGGATTTTCAAAACATGGTATTTAGGTATATTTATTGCCATTTATCACAAGTTGATTTACTATACAGTTGATGTTATTTATCGTATTGGTCAAGGTTTGTAACACTAAGTTAAGATTTGAGAAGCTGAAAATTATGAAGACATTTCATTTATACATCTGTATAAATGTATGCATATCTATCATTTGAATATAATTTACTATGACTTTCCTTTTTTTATGTCTGTGTATATTTGTAGGCAGGTATTTAAATAGAAATAACACCTATGTGAATGTGTATAATGCATGTGTGCATTTCTTTTCCTCAAAAGGCAAATGCCCTAGGGCATTAATACTAAGTCATTGACATACTAATATGAATTAGCTTGCTTCCTTTGCTGCTTCCATGCTCAGAAATACTTTATAACATTCCACTTTGATAGGGAAAGTTATTCACCTATAGTTTAGACCCAGAAAAAGGGTACTATTGGACTGAAAACAAGTGTCTTTTCTATTTCATTATTTGTTAATGGAAAGTTCTGGTTACATCTATATGAAGTAGATTTTAAAGCACTATCAGCAACTGATATTCTTTTCAGACCTCCTGAACTTTGTTAATAAGCCAGAAAATGTCTTTCTGTTTATAAAAGAGACAACTAAAGTCCTAATGTTAGCCTGAATACAAAAGAAGATATTTCTCTCCTCACTTTTAAATTAATTATATTCCTATTTATTTACTACAATTTAGTACAGTAACCAAACTTAGTTGTGAAGAAAACAGAGAATGTATGCATTATAGGGTGAAAATGTGCCCAGGTATAAGTGGAAGATTCTATGACTGGGAAAAGAAGGTCCTGGGGTCATAGTTAAGGGCAATGCCTGTCTCTCCACAGTTGGTTGAGGTTCTGAGCATACAAATAATGGTAGGAAGCCTTCTTGTGCATGAATATATTCACCCCTCCCTAAAGAAAACAACCTCAAAGTTATAATTCATGTTTTTTGCTCCCAACCTAGCTACTCTGGAAGTGGCCATGTCTGACTGTGAATGTGCCTTGGCTCAAAATACCTGTTTCTGCCTCAGCTAGTATACAGTGTGAAAGAGGAAGAGGATAAACATAATAACATTTATATAGCATTTATTTTGAACATAGGGAAAATGTTCAAATGAACATAGGAATGAAATGGTAATTACTGTGATTTTTGCCATCTATCCTCAGGTAAAGTGACTTGAGCTAAATATCTTGTTGGGATGTATTCTATAACCTTAAATTTCCTACCTCCTATCCATATCTTTTCTTTCTGCCTAAAATGAAGTCTCTTGATCATTAAATTATTTAGTGGAATTTGAGCATACTAATTAATCATAACTCCTTCATTTGAGTCATTTGAAATTTAAAATAAGAATAAGATGTGCATTAAAAATATGACATTTATGACTGGCAAATATAGACTAAAGAAAGGATATACAATCAAGGTCCCAATGGGATTTTATTCTTTGTTCCTTCAAATCATTCTTATGACCCCTCAGTGGAGACAGTTGCATATTTAGAGAATTGTGAACCTCACCTACCAACTGAACTTTGTCCATCCATTTCTGAATCAGGTAATAATTATCCTCAGCTATAGAAAGAAAGATAGGAGGCACCAGAAGATTGGGATAGGAGAAAGATAGCCTGAGAAATAGAGTGAAAAGAGAGTACACGAAGTTAAGCTGTGGGCAGAAGAGAGTACATGAAGTTAAGCTCTGGGCATGCAAGCAAATCTTGCTGCTACTCATGAATCAAAGAAGGCATTGCAGGGTATATCAGAGACAGTGGTACAAGAAGTCAAGAGAATGTACTATGGGGAGAGATTTTTCCTAACCTAGTTTCCTTCAATTTATTACAATAGATTATTTTAGCATAATATTGATAGCTATGAATGTATTGCTATCATTTATTAAAACATGTTTGTTTCTTAAAAATGTCCAAAATATAGATAACTACTTCTGTTCAGTAGCTCCCTTATGCCTATGGTGGAGATTGGAGATACCACAATAACATAGGTTTTAAACTTTAAAATTTTCATTATTTTTATTTAATATTAATTTTTCCCCCAAAGAACCTTTTACTCTCTCAATTATCTCTCTCCCTTGTTGATTTTGTACTATAGTACTATAGTCTTTTGTTTACATAAATAAGACACTGTCATAAAACAAATTTGTACAGATTCTTCAAGCAAAAATCTAATATCTCAAATATCATACAGGGTATGAGCCTCAGGCAATTCAGACTTAAATGGTGTAAATATCATTAGGGGAGAAAAAGTAGGATACTAGAAATGATTTGACAGCTATTTTAAAAAAAGCATAAGAAAAATAAGGTTATTAAATAGTTTTATATATCACTGCACAACTTATCAAACATTTTAAATGTTTTCTCATTTATTCATCACAGCACTTTTTTTTTTTTTTTACCAGTTTTTATACCATTGACCATTATTTTATAGAACTGAGGATGAGGGACATGGAGGACACATGATTTCATCCAGTGAGGAAACCAATCCAGACTTCAAAATCTGGCTCTTTACTTCCACATCCTTTACTCTTTTCTCTACAGAATGCTGAAGTCACTAGTGGAAAAGCACTCCATATGTCACACAACATGCCATAAGATTATCCAGCTATTTTGAAGAAAATCTCCCAGAGAAATCAATGACCAAGAGAGAATTGTAGATAGCAGATGGTGTCATCAACACACTTCTGGTGTAGCATCTGTGGGTACTTCTGTGCCTCTAGATTGGATTGTACTTACATCAAAAAAGCCAGTTTGTGTAAAATGAAAGAAAATAATAATAGAATGAGAACAAATTTTTCAGAGCAGACACACTTACTAATTTTGGAACTGCTAATGGATATTAGCCATACTGTGGAGTGTGTTTGTGTGTGTGGTGTATATGTGTATGTGGCCATGCTTTAGCATCAGCAGAGGTTTACCTAATGCTCAGCAAATGCTATGAAGCTTAGAAGCCCAGAGGCCAAAGGGCCCCCAAGAGACTCACCTAGAAATCACAGTAATGGAGTTGCAGAGGTAACCCCCTACCTAATTACAGATGGTGCTCAAGGCAAAATCCCATTAAGACAAGTTTTATGAGTTTGTTGCGGATTGGCTGTTAGAAATTACACCATTAGTACACAGAGCCTCAAGTCGAAAGATTGCTGATCTCTGGTCTCTCTGCAGAGAGATAATAAATATAAAGAAGAAGAAAGAAAGAAAGAAAGATCTCGTAGTAGTTCTTTACTTGAACTGGGTATCATTCTAAGAAAATGTGGTTTACATTAAATACAAATAATTAAAAACACTCTCATTGCAAACAACATACGTTTTAGAGCTCTACTATGAAGATCATTCACCATATTTTTTTTTCATTCTTAAAAACAAGCTAAAAGGCAAAATATGTGAGATCTCTTTGATTTTCACTTTGAATCATATGTTAGTCAAATCACTGATGTTTGAGCATCAGTGATGCTCTGAGGCCTGTTCAACATTAGATCTGTGAGGGATTTATATGAAGAGAATGTCTGCCAAATATTAACTTTGTCCTTTAGTAAGAAGTGTTTTGTCTTAATCCCAAATGACCAGAACCTTAGTGAATTATACTGGACCACATGGGTAACCTAACACCTTAGTTGACTTGTTTAACTTTGAATGGCAAGACTAGAAGCATGACTTCTCTCCTACTTTTTCATAGGCTATAGTAGAACACTTTTAGACTATCTCATCTTAATGCAAAGGGAGTCTCAAAGGAAAAAACAAAGTAAAAAGCCTAAGAACTACAGAAGAGCAGGCCTGAAATTCTGTTTGTACTTCTCCCTTCTGAACTTGACCCTGATGAATCAACACATATTTTCCGTGAAGGTCCAGACAGTAATTACAATCCAGCTTTGTGGGTTGTAAGATCTCTATTGAGATGACTCAGTTTTGCTATTGCAGCATGGATAACGTCTGAGACATTGAGACAGAGACATCATCAGCTAGATTGAGGAACAGGCTGCATGTGGCCTGAGGGCCAAAATATGCTGCCATCTATGTACTTATGATGTAGGCTGCCCCGCTTAGCATGAACAGGTTTCACACCATCTCTTGATGAAGGAATTGCAAAGAAGGCAAAGAAGATACTACTGGCAAAAGCATTCCATAGAGAAAACCAAAAAATAACACACAACCTCTCTCTTCCTTTCGTTAATATCACTCACCCTTCTTCACTTTATGGCCTAATTCATTTAATTTCCTTGAGACACACAGAGCTATTGCAAAGAAGTGTATCTTAGATTTTAAGTTAAAACATGCAGCAATGATATCATAAGGAGTTTGTTCCTTGATAGTAACCTACATTTATAATTTGATAACTGTTCACCTTTGTGATGCATTTCCTCACAAAACCAAAATCAATTTACTCTAAAAGTTACAGCATACTATATAACATCAAATTTTGAAGTTTTATGTAAAAGTGAGTATAGTAACATAGAATCAGTCATAGGTATATATTTGATGTGATTTTATCTTAAAGATGACAACCCCCCATTTTTGCTTTTTGATGGTCCCTGTTTTTATTTTTTTCAAGCTTTTAGTCAAAAAGTGAAAGAAAATTGTCATGAGTTCACTCTGAAACTTGACAAGCATTTTTATTCCTTAGTGTTCAAAGTCATTCAGTTCACTTGAAAAAAAAAAAAAAATCTTACCCTGGGCTGTAGTTTCCTTTGCCTGTTCCTTTACAAAGAAGGTAAGTCACCTTCCTTGAATGACCATCTCACCAGCACCAGCAGCTTCATTCTGTTCCTTAAAATTATTTGAGGCCTGGCTGCCTTTAAAATGCATGAACCCACATTTGCCCTCAATGTTCCAGTCTTTGATCTTTCACCACTGATTGTTCTATAGCATTAAAAATCCTCAAAGCTCCTTCGAAACAGTGGTCAGACCCATAGGCATACTGTAGAATTTGATCTTGAAATGACAGAATTAAATGCCTTTCCATCTCAGCCTCTCGTCCTGCACTTGTTTAAACATATTCATAACACTTTGGAATGGCTTTTGCTGTTATTCGGTAAATTATACATGATACCACTTTTAATGTTTTAAATGAGAGAACTGACAGTCAAAATAGAGAATTCCAATTAACACTGAATTTTTATTTTATCAATATTTTAAAGGATTTTAAGCATCAGATATGAGGTGTGATTCTAAAGTGTGACTTCTGTCACAAACCCAAATTTCCACATCCACATGGCTCCTATCCTTCTATTCAATTCAACAAACATTTATTATGTAACTCTTCTATGTCTGATGTAAAGCCATATAAAACTTGGAAAGCCACATTCTCTGCCTTCCAGGAGCATGAAATACAGAAAGACAATTAAGATATGTTTTAGAAAATTAGTTTATCTGGATCATTTCAGTGCAACTGATTTTTAAGAGCAAGAACACAAAACTAATAAACCATGTGAGAAAATAAATTGTATTACTTACATTAGAGGAGAGTTACCCCTTTAGCAGTGTAACTTCACTGTCTCCTGTCCCAAATGTTGAAAATCATACATAGAAATATACATGATTTGAAATGACAAGGTGACCAAAACATTACATTGAATTAGTAAACTGAGAATGCATAACACACAAAGTAGGAGACTAAATGATATGTGTTTATTTGCTGCCTAACAGTGTGTTGACAAGGAGCCCATTATGTTGTAAATGATGAACACCCAAGTAAATTATTGGAGGAGAGCAAAGAAACTGATTGACTTTTGAAATTACCTGCCTATTGCAAACCAAGCTATGGGGAAGGTTGCTTAGGGACTGCCAGTTTGCCATCAAGTCTTTTCTATGTCATTGTTTAACTCTTTATCTCTAGCATTTGTTTCATTCTGTTTTGTTTCTTGATAAAAGTAGAACTTTTTATCAGGGCAGTTTTACATCTGGAATTTTTACTATTGGAAAGTATTTTAGTTTTCATACTCACCTCAAGTTCTAAAATCCTGGTGAAGAAATTTGAATTGCTCATATTGGGACAGGGTCACAGCTCAAGCAAATCAGCTATGTACATAAACATGGTAGACCCTCTATGGTCATGTAGCCAAGGGAGGGATTCCAGAAAAATTGTAACTACTGATAAAGATAGCAGCAGAGATCTGTCACAAACAGGAAAAGTAAGTATTGCAAATGGCTAACAGCCATAAATGCAAAACTCTAAATAAAGTCACCATAAATATTTACTGTTTGAATTTGAACTTGTAATTTGAATAAATTAAAAAATAAGTTAAGCAGGTGGAAAATAGTTTATCTCCAATTCATAGCCCTTGCACATTTTTCATATGCTTTTGTTTTGGTCTTGGTGAAACTGGGAGGAATGTTCATTTTTACATGAACTAATGTAAGATTTGGGGAATTTTAGGATATGAACTAATATATAGATAAAATGGAGACATGATCTCTGTTTTCTTGATGAAGGCACAATTATTGTACTGAATTTATGAAATGCCAACTCGAACTCAGTTCTCCTTTACATCATCAGTCTACTCTTTAGTAATAAACAAGGATGAGCTTACATTCAGAGGAACAAACCAGAAAATGCATGTTTGTGTATATCTTTATTGGATCAAGTATAGAGTGAATTACTACTCTTGTTGATTGGCAAATACATAGCTTTTCTTTATAAGACTTTATTGTGGTTTTATTTATATATATATATATTTTTTTTTAAAGATTTATTTATTTGTGCATACAGAACCGGGGTACAGGCCAGAGGCTCAGGGGCGGTGAGAGGCCTCACCAGAGACAGAGTGGGGAACAGAACAGGCAGATCGACGAAGTACACTGCTGAGGGGAGCAGCGGGCGGGTCAGGAGAGGTCTGCCACACCATGTGGTCACCTCCGGGGCAGGCGGGAATCGAACTCATGCGGAAGCAGCTTTAGATTCTCAGTGCAGTGCTTTAACCCGCTGCGCCACCAGGGAGGGCCGTTTTATTTATATTTTAATGACAAATGTTTTTAAGATCTTAATCTGTCATAAAAATGCTCTTAACTACATTCCATATTTCAGTAATCCTCGAAATACTCACTGAATGGCAAATGTTACTACTGTAAAGGAGGAAACAATTAAGTCATCCCTCAATTTGTAAAATGTAGAACTTAGAACAAATTCACTAACCACAATAATTTCTTAAAAAAATCTCAGACTAGGCCCTCCCTGGTGGCGCAGCGGGTTAAAGCACAGCACTGAGAATCTAAAGCCGCTTCCGCATGAGTTCGATTCCCGCCTGCCCCGGAGGTGACCACATGGCATGGCAGACCTCTCCTGACCCGCCCGCTGCTCCCCTCGGTGGTGTACTTCGTCGATCTGCCTGTTCTGTTCCCCACTCTGTCTCTGGTGAAGCCTCTCGCCGCCCCTGAGCCTCTGACCTGCACCCCATTTCTGTATGCACAAATAAATAAATCTTTAAAAAATTTATATTTATAATTTGAGGATAAATATGACAGCTGTATGGAATACTTTTGAAAAGTTTTTATTCTTTATAACGTGTTTGCATTATGAATACTTACAAAAAGACTTCTCCCCAAATATATTGTGAGTACAGCTAGTTCTAATACAACATATGTATTCCTGCAAATCACTGTACTACATAAAACTGCACAGAGAAACTACAAAGTCTCTGGAGGAAATATGTTTGCATAACAACACTCAAGAACTTATTCATGACACTTTTATGAAAAAATAGGAACCTATTCAAGCCTATGACATTTTCACACATAGTTATGGCTAAGAAATGAACTAGTATTATCCTCTAGATTATCCCATTATCTTGAAATGGTCTGAAGCCTGATTGTGGATGTAGGCATCAGAATCGATATTAGTTTTTTATTGCTTGCATAACAAATCACCATAAACTTTGTGGTTTAGAAGAGAATCCATCTTATTTTGCAGTTCTGTAAGAGAGAAATCCAGCACAGTTTAGCTAGATCCTCTGCTTACGGCCTCGCAGAGAAAATCAAGATGTCCACTTAGATTGACATCTCTTTCAAAACTTTACCGCTTCCCAGCTTGTTCATTTTGCTAGAATAAATTTGGGGTGACAGGGCCTACATATCAGCTCCTATTGGTCATCCTTTTCCCTAGACAGCTTTTCATCATGTTTTTTTGTTTCTTCAGAACCAATAGGAAAGTACTTCTGACTTCTTTCATCCTCATTTTAAGGGCTCATATGATTAGGAAAGACTTTCCCAGAATAATCTACACTAAATCAGTTTAAGTTCAAGTTGGTTAAGGAACTTAACTGTACTTTATCGTTACTATATAATGTATCACAATCATAGCAGAAATAACCCATATCTACTGCCATGTTTTATTAAGAAGCAAGTTATTGGCCTTCCCTGGTGGTGCAGCGGGTTAAAGCACAGCACTGAGAATCTAAAGCCGCTTCCGCATGAGTTC
>NW_004567132.1:18836511-18838998 GCF_000260355.1 Condylura cristata | reverse complement strand
AGCAAGTGGTGATACTAGGACATGAGCTACCAGAGGTCATCTCTAAAATGCTCATGATAAAATAGTTGCAATTCATGGGTTAGAAAAGGTGGAAAGAAGGCTATATGAAATAGAACTGAAGATTTTAAGACAAGATTTGTGTCAGTGCAATACATAAAGAGATGTGAATTAATTCTGTGAGGAGCCAGTGAGGGGGTGATTGATGTTTGAGGGGTTTGTTGGTGCATATTTTGTGAATTCATACTTGCTGACTCAGTTCTTTTGGGTGTCTGCAACTGGTCTTTCAGATGAAATCTTGCATAAGCAAGTGAGAAATCGGTATCGTGTTCAATTGTCTGTTAATATAGGAATCATGTTAGGACGAATTTGGATTTTTTAAAATAGCTTTATATGTCTTTCTATCACCTGGAATACTTAAAAGGATGTTAGTATGTAGTGGAAGGTCTTGTAATATCTTTTCAAACTGAATACAAGTAAAGCAGACTTTGGAATTTGGGAAAGATACATGAATAGACATTAGTTCAATTCATCAAGTTGCTGCTAAATTGTGTTCTTGGCTCCAAATAGCTAAAAAGTGAGGGTAGGGTGGGGGGCAAGTGTGTTGAACTGATAATCTAGCTACATTATCATATATAAAGCAAATGAGGAGAGTTCCGGGAAATATATTGTAAAGGCAGCATGATGTAGTTTGGATACCCGAGTTCTAGTTTAAAGATTAAATCTATGATTTCTGTGTATTTTGTCTTGGCTTCAAAATTGAGTATGTTTTTGGGATAAATGAATTTTTGAAAGCAAATGAGCTCTCTATCAGACCTCTTCTAAAGACAAATAGGTTTGTCTTTGTATCTCATGAACTATTTGAGAAATGCTGCCTAGATAATCAAGTCTCAACTATGGTTAAAATTTTCCAACACATCTATCCAATAAGCTTCTCCCACCAAAAGATAAGCAGGAACCTAAGCAACAAGTTAAGTGCCAAAACAAGCTGCATGGAATATATTTTATGCCTGTGCAAGAGTAACATTAAGGTGGCATCATGTGTATCGTATCACCCATTGTGATTATTTCAGAAATGTGAAAAGATAAGTCATTCCTATTTGATAATAGTGATGTTACCATACACTGAATTCAAGTTAACTCCTACATTGCTACTGAAATATGTAAACATTGGAGAATTCTTATTAACCTTTGTGAAGTACAATAAAGAAAAAGCATCAAAACAAATTTGAGAATTTAAGAAATATACGAATGCAGTGACTTTAATTAAAGGAAGTGTCAAATAAACTATTATAAATGCAAAAAGAAGCTTTCCTAGAACTTATGGGATATGTGTGAGAGAGAGAAGGAAAACTTTGTCCTAAATGAAATATATGTGAGACATGAAAATAATGCCATAGCAAAGAAATAATTATGGAAAAAATGTGAAAATGAGGTCATGTTTGTTAATAATTATAGGGAAACTGTTAAATTTATTAATGAAAGTCAGACTCTCAAACTTGTTCAGAATAACCACTAAATGATCATTGAGAGAAATACAGCATAAAGCAGATACTATTGAAAGTGACAGAGATGAAAAAATGGGCAAGTAGGCAAGTAAAAACAGAAAAAAGTGTCAGTGATTCTATTAGCAGATACTAAACAAAGCACAATTTTGGTGAAAAACATTTATGATTCATTTAACAAATATTTATATAGTCCTGACTCTAGCCAGGACAAATGCTGAGGGCCTCATTAATCAGGTCCAAAGAACTTTGTAGTTCTAACTTGCCCTCTGTCATGTCTTATCTACCAATCTAATGACCAGATTTTATTTATCCTTTCCTAAATAATGCTAAGCTTCAAATGTTGCTTTCCTATTGGCCATGAAGTTCTACCATAAGAACTTTTTGGCTTTCCAAAAGAAGAAACTATAATTAGGAATATGCATACTCCCTGATAATATCTTGAATTACATATTACAAGTTTTAACAGTCACTGAAGAGGTGAATTTGAGGTTAGCTAGCTTATGCAACAAACTGACAATATAATACTCTTAACTACTCATGTCTACAGTTTTAAAACTTCTGGATTTTAAAACATTTTAAATAATCAGAAGGAACACAGATCAACTTAAATGATATGAGATAATCAATGAAATTTGAATGCTAACTGGTGTTGTATTACAGAATGAATTTCTGTGAAGTTCAATGATGGCATTATGTTCTATTTTCAAATAGGTTTATCTTTCGACTCTAGATGCAGGGACAGTGGGGAGCATGTGGAAGAAACAAAGACTTATCTGTGTTTATTATACTTGAGTGAAAGCCTCTGAAGGATTCAGTAATTTTTCTTTAATATATAGTTTTTAGGGGCCTCCCTGGTGGCACAATTGGTTAGGACACGGCACTGCAAGCTAGCCACAACCTCTTCAGTGCGAGTTTGATTCCCCACCTCAGAGGTGATCCACATGGCATGGCAGAACTCTCCTGACCCACTCGCTGCTCCCCT
>NW_004567132.1:18747368-18836404 GCF_000260355.1 Condylura cristata | reverse complement strand
ATATATATATATGTATATATACATATATATATATATATATATATATATATATAGTTTTTAAATGTTCTAGGAAAAATGAAAGTGAGCTTGAATAATGAGCATATGAGCACCCAGCTCTTAGTTTCTAATGTCTAGTGGCAGAAAGTGAAGAAGTGCCCGGAAATAAACAAAATAAATGTGGATATCTCAAGGGACATGGCAGTCAACATTAAAGAAACACAGTTGCCAAAGTTTGAATCATTTGAGTGAAAAACAAATAATACTACAATCTATAATATAAAATAAATGTCCTGAGTCCACAGTAATCTGAAGTTCAGATGGATATGTAAATGGTATAGCCAAAATTCCAATTAATTTATATAGATATTGCCTACTCAAAAAAAATAGACCTTAGACTCCTCAACCCTTGATGTGCTAAATGAATTTTCTTCCAAAGGAAAGAACATGAAAAAGGAGAAAATCACCACAGTCAAAGAATCTGGATAATACTACCTCTGACAGGTGACCAAGAGTGACATCACTGATGATAAGGTCATCTTAAAAAGTGTACACTTGAATCAGTGTGATCAGAAGATCACTTCATCTTCTTGTCTTTCTACCAGAAACCCAGGGCCCAAGTTTAACCTTACAAAACACGTTAAAATTTTTCAAGTTGAACGACATTGAATATAGTTAATAACAATAGGCCAAAGGTGACTTAGTTTTGATAAACATACTAGACTAATGTGTGATGATAAAAGTAGGGAAATTGGGTGAGGAACATATTGGAGCATATTGCAACATTTCTGTAAACCTAATACCATTCTAGAGAAACACTATGACATGTTCCAAATATATAAATTATTCAAAATGTGATATAGGACCTAGAATAATGCAGTTTGGACCAATGAAAAGAAGGCAAAGACCATTTGTTAAGAATCTATCATGGGCTAGAGACTGCTTGATGCTTCATTTTACATACTATATTTCATTTGTTGATTTTGCTTTATTCTACATTTAGACACACAAGGAAATGCCTCTAAACAAACAACTCCAAATAGTTACTAGTCAGTTCTCCCAAATTACAGATAAATCAAATTGACAACTTTTGGATGTCATTAGGGTCTACATATCACCTACTGTGACAGGTATGAAAAAGAAATCTTCTCCAGGTCTAAAATAAATTACTAAACCCTCAATGTCATTCTCTCATACAAGTGGGAAGCCTTCAGAATTCTATGAGAAATTAAACCGTTAGTTTGAAACCAAGCATCGAAGCCTGGAGATCATAAAAACGCATTTAAACCTCTGCTAAATGACTAAGTATTTGGAAGGAGTTTCCAAAAAGCTAGGATTTAAGGCAGCTTTTCTGAAACTAAAAGACACTATATCAGAGTTTATACTTTAATAGAAAAAAAAAGTATTTATTTATATAGAAAAGAAAGCAAAAGTTAGAAAAATGTGCAATGACTATAAATCAGCATTTTCTCAAGACTATGATGTCATACGTCTGCTGAAGAAAATAATTTTATTTTCTGTAGCATCCACAATTTTTCTTTTGAAAAGTTATGGAGAGAAATCTTATTTGCAAATGTATTTTATTTGAATTCAAATTTAACATTCAATGTGTTTGTTCAGAGTTCAATATACCAAAGACTGGGCTAGAGTAGTGGAAATAAAAAACATTTCAAGAAAATATGTACAAGTAAAAGAGCATGAGATAACATGCTGTTTTGGAGATAATGTATCTATTACATCTACATAAACTGGAAGAGGACCAGAAAACACAGGACAAGAAGACAGACTTTCTGTCATATCGATGTTCATCCTGAGATCCAATTCTATGCTTATACATAATTTTTAATCTTCAAATTTCACTTATATGCCTGTTGTGCATGGGTGCTTAATCAGTTAAGATCCATTTAGATGGAACAAAGAGAATAACCAAATAACATAACTTTCAAACAGAGTTTAATAATGTATTTCACTTAACAAGTCATTCACAGGAAGGTGATTCAGAGGTGGTAAAGACAAAGTTCAAAGACTTTAAGACTTTTTATCAACTTCTACAACTCATACAACTTCTCTCTTAGTCATAACAAAGAGATTACAGCTCTAAACATCAGAGCCAAACACAGCCCTGCAAAGGAGAGAAAGTTTGCTCAACCTTGTGTGTTCACAAAGAAGGTTCCCAGACCTTGGCTGCATCCTAGGAGAGTACCACTTTGAAAAATATTTGAAGTTCAGAATATTCTCTCTAAAAGGGGGAATCATATTAGTTTTACAAATAAATAAAAGATTTTGCTTTGTAAAATATTGTTGACTAGAACTAAAAAATGGAGGTTTCATATTTCACCATGAAATTCTATCAAAACATTCACTTCAAAATATTGCAAAACAGCATACAATAATATAAACTAGAAAATAATTACCTACTATCCCTCAGTTGGGGCAATAGATAACTCATAAAACATGTTTCAACTGCAATAGAGAATAAAATACTACAATTAAGTCTGTCTTACTCTGAGAATGAATGAAGATTCAAATAAACAATTAACTGATATTAAGATAAATACTGTAAATATATATATAAGATCAAAGACAAAACCACATCATTTTCCTGATATTTGCATTTTATTTATTTCAACATTAATCTTTCATGAAAGCTTTTAAATAATTGTGAATAAAACAACACTTTAAATATTAGAAATGTATTTATATCCAGTATTCAAATCTAGCGGCAAAAATCTAGAATGTGCTCTACTCCAGAATAAAAAATAAACAAGTCTGTCTGCCATAACTGCTAGTTTATATTACTACATGTATATAATTGAAATAGGAATAAATATATAGAGAAATAAAAAGGTAGATGACAAAATATTTATTTGCAGATGTTAAAATAGCTTATTATTTTCAAATAAAAACACCCTATTATTGTTTAGTCCATACATTTGAGAATGCTTGAGAATAGTCAAAAGGTACAGATAGTGTCTAATGAGATAATAATATATTCCTATGATGGGAAAAAAAATGTCTTCTGGAAACAAAAAAGGATTTGAGAGCAAGTAGCATTTTATGCAACAGTTATTTTCCTATACCAGAGAGTTTCTGTGAATTGAGCAACACTCCAGCATTTTTATTTTAAAGACCTCTTCTGAAACATAATTATTTAGAGTGGCAAGCAAAGAATTTGACACAAGCTCTAACCTTGGGTGCTCACATGCCCTTTTATCTGGGGGCTGTGCCCATGAAAATGTGAATAAAGAGAGACAGAAAAGTTATGCGTAATAATGGCACTTTAATGAAGTATCTTCAAAGCACCTTTCAGAAGTGTGTGACTCATTTTTTACCATAACACTTCATGGTGAGTAGTTTTATATATTATACTACTTTATTTTTATATGTGTGACATTTGACGTTGCCTTGAATCACAAAGCTTGTTAATGGCGTACAGAGCTTAAATATGATTTTTCCTTTCCTTTCTCCCTCCCTCTCTGCCTTTCTCCATTTCTCACTCGTTCCATGAGGTAACAGTGGTTTACACAGTGACTATGATTTTTCTAACTTTAAACTCAATATTCTTCCCACTGAGCCAAATATCTGTTTGAAATACTGATGTAGATTCCTTCTTCCCAGGCATTCAAAAATAACTCCTTTTAAGGTACTTTGAATATCTTCTAAACTCTTACAGAGACTTACATTAATATTGCTAAGAGACACATAATGTTTCAGTCAATCATATTTATCAGATTTGCATGGAAGTAACATAGATTATGTTCCATTATGAAAATATTGTAATCACACAATCCTAAAATGTAAAGCTAAAATCAAGTGTATGCCTAAGTCTCATATGATTGGGAGGGTTCCATGTCCACTCTCTCTGATTGTCTTCATTGAACAACAGTTTCATATTCAAGTCTGGTGCAATCAGGAGAGTTGTATGTTTTACCTTTCAGAAAATCTACTGCCCTTCAAGGAGTCAGGTTATATTATTCTTAGGTAATAACATAATAGACTTCCTGACTTCTTTGCCAAGCTAGCCTACACAAAAGGATGCTAATACAGAAAATGTTTGACAACCAAGGCACTGATCTCATCTGTATACCTTTTAAGTAATAAGTATTTCAACACTGATATTTCCTGTAGTGAAGTAAACTTAAAATGGCCAGGGTCAGAAGATAAACTTAAAATGGCCAGGGTCAGAAGACAACTGGAAACATCAGAAAACTTTGTAGCACCCAAACAATTCTTTCAATCCTGTCTGCAGCATTCCAATTAAGCGCTTATTAGCCCTGTCACAAGAACCTCCAGCAATAGTTAGCCCTTGAACTTCACTAGGATAGGACATCACTTTTTTAAATAACTTTTATGCTGGTGACTCTTGCTCACTACTTAACTGGAAAACATACACATTACACTTGCTTATAAATTCAACCAAGAGACCTAAGACTTACTCCACACAGTAGAAAACTAAACCTTTGGAGATTTTTCAAATCTCCAACTTTATTTTATTGTTATTAATTGAGCAAGGTCATTCACTACTATCTTAGCTTTTTTTTTCTTATAAGACTTATTTTTTATAAATTCTTATGTGAAAGTTTCATTACAAAGAGATATATACAAATTAGTTTTATCATGAAATGTTTCTAATATATGCTTTATTACATTTATACTTTGTACCTTACTTTTTTTATTTAAAATTCCACAAAATTGTAACTTATTCATTGCTTCCATTACAGTTATATCATCAATATGCCTTTGAGAAACGATATTTTTTTATTTTCATTTGATAGTCCATACTGGCATATAGCTTGACATTTTCTAAATATTAAGCATTTGACAGTGTATAATCTTACAGACACACAGACCTATGTCCATCTCAATTTTGTTTCTTTATAATGATTTGTCTGGAGCATATGAAACTGTGAACCTTAAGTTTCTTACATATGTAAGATAAGGATTATTTTAAAAACTTTATATAATTTTCAGGATTAAAAAATGACTGACATTTTGTTAGCATAAGATATAAACTAATTTCTTCTTTTACGTAAGGTCTCTTTTAATAAATACAGCATACCAGATTTGTCCACCCCAGTTTTATCACTTTTCTTTTTTTTTCCTTTCTATTATTATTTTTTAAAGCATGTGTTCCATCTTTCCTACAAACAAATACTTTTTCCTTCCCATGTTACTTTCCCCCAGATGGTGTCTCTGAGACTAATTTTGTTCTCAAAAAATTGATAAACTTCCCCTAAGCAACTAGCTGAGATAGCTCTATTGCAAGCTAGAAAGTTCTACTTAGCATGCTCCATCACACATATATGCCAGGATTTAATGGCATGCACTCTGCCCCAATGTTAATTTTAGTAGTGTGAGATGAGATGAGCACCAAATTTGGGGTGCTGTGTCTAAATGAGAATCCCACCATGCTGTGCACTCCTAAGAAGCACCTTTATTGCTTTGGATTTCAGTGCTTTTAAAGTAGTTAGAAACAAGATCTATCACCTGTTTTACAAAGATAAGCTACGGCTTATGAGAGCTCTTGACTTTCATCGTATTAATTAAAATATTTCTTCACTTGAGGAATGGGCCACTACCTTGATGCTGAAATATTTGAGGGATTTCCTTTAAAACTTAAAGCATTTGAGTCATTAGGACAGACTAGAATAATTTATTCACTAAGGACATTCAATTTAATCAAAAAAGAAATAGCATATTAAGAAAAGCAGCATATCATTTTTCATGGAAGCAACCTTTCTATAAGTTTATTAGTAACTGGATCTATAAATATTTGAAACTCAGGAAAAGTACTAAATATATCATTTATGTTTAATGATAATGATTTGGGAATGTTTCTTCTTTTGATTTATCTCAATTACAAGAAACATGTTATTGTTAGCCAAATCTTACTTTCTGAAGACAACAATGGCATCCACACTATCAAACTTAGATAAAATAAGCTTTTGTAGTTTTAATGAAGTATGGCTGGAAAGATAAATGAAACAGTTCAGTATATATTAATGAGTTGAGACGCTGAGGAATTTGACAATTTGAAATACATTGACTTTGATCAACCCAATATACTAGTTTATTATAGGAAAAGTCATTCAAAGTCCCTGAATATAGAGCTAATTAAGAGACACCAAGAAATGGTAAGAACACAATGAACATAACATACTTCAAAACTCCTTTCAGGCGCACTAGGGACACCTACCAATTTAGGGGAGTTGATGTGTAACTCAGTGTAATATTTTAAAAGCAGGTCAGGGAGATTCTTATAAATGTCCAATGGAACATATGGTTGTATGTAAGCAATATGGACTGCAAGCCCATGTAAATATTAAAATAGACAAAGTCTATTAACTGACCCAAATGTTATTAAAAAGTTATCAACTAGTGTTTTCTCCTGTGATCCTAATTATAGAAACTAGTCACAAATTCTATTCATGATTATAATATTCCATATCTACCCCTAAATTCTAAGTTTCTCAGACTCCTTTTAGTCATTAAAAGCTAATGTCTTGTTCTTTTTTTTTTTTTTACCCTAAGAGTCCCTGGTTAGTGAGAAATGATCTGATTTTTTTTTTTCAAAAGTTGTAATGTGAACAGTTGTGCAAAAGTTGTAATGTGAACAGTTGTCAAAAATGCTTGATAACAGTTTCAATATGACTAGATAGAGATAAGTTAATTTTTAAAATACCTGATTATTTAATTTTAACATAGGTTTGCTAAAACGAAGGAAACAAAAGACTGCTGTCCTGTTTATAGTGTAGGTATAAGAATCAGGAGTAAATGGGCTTAGCCATTAGTGGTCAGGGTACTTAGAAAAATGATTGTGCATTTAAAAAAAATACTTTAAAAATACTTGGAGATTGGCTATTCATTAAATATATTTGTATTAAATAGGGTATAATTAAGTGGATTTCATTTCATTTAGATAAAATTCAAAATTTTACAACCTTTCCAAGTGACTTAGCCAAAGGATTTGGAAATTTAAAAATGCTTTATATTGTAGAAAAAAACTCTGTGTGTGTGTGTGCATGCACATGTAAGCGTGCTGGGTATAAAAATAGCATACTGACATTTCAGTACATTTATTTTTGGAAAAACTTTCCATAAATGTTCTTGGTCATAGAAAGACTAATGATCCTCTAAAGAAGAGATGGCCTAACTTGTGAAAATGTGAATATTAAGGAAAAAGGGAATTAAGGGTGCATATGAAATTCAGATTACAAATCACCTGAATCTTAAAATGACAAGATTTTTCTGTATTATCTGGATTGATGGGCCCAGATAATCAAAAGATTCTTTAAAAGTTTAAAAGGAAAGAACAAAAAAGAGAAACTGTTAAAGAATAGGCAGAGTGTAGATGTAATTGACTTTTGAATACTGAGGAAGGGGGTCATTAACCAAGAAATGCAAAGAATGTAGTCAGATTCTAGAAACTGGAAGTTAGGGAAATACAATGTAGACCATGAACTCCAGATATAACTGAGACTTGCTGGTATCTTGATTTTTAGCTCATTTAGATCCGTGTCAGATTTTTGACCTATAGAACAAGATGATGATAGATTTGTGTTGTCTTATACTACTAAATTTGTGATTATTTCATCCCGCAACAACAACACAGTATTTAACTCCACAGAGGCTCCAAAAAAAAATGTGTTCAATAGGTTAGTAAATATCGCAGAATCTTCTGCCAATAAGGAAGAGGGATGGTAAAAGAGAAAGAGTATTTAAATAGATTCCAAAGATATGTTTTTTGTTTCCAGATATCTTTTATCTAGACACATTTCTACAGATAGTGACTTGGATTCTGGGTTTCAATATCTACTCTATATTAATCAGGAAACTTTCTCATTATTCACAGCGGATTGTAAGTGTCCTAAAGGATTGTCTTTGAGAGGCAGCAAAGGAAAGAGAAAGTTGAACACAGGTGTAGGATTCAGGATAGTTGAGCATTTCCCACACCCTCTTCCATCTTCCCTCTTTGTGAACCACAGACTCTAGTAAATATGATTTTTTTATTATTATTATGCTGCTGACTAAAATTAGTTTGAGTAAGACATTTGGTATACAAAAAAAAGAGGTATCAGAAAATGCTTGGATCGAGTTTATTTTCTAGTCACTCACAATTCTAAAATCCAGTTCTAACCAAGATCTGCTAATATATACTCTAATTCAGCAAGTTTAATTGAATGCTATAACATTTGTACCACATTGTTTTTATTTACCATGTTGTGAGCACCTCCTGTGATATTAAATGATTTTTGTAGAAAATGTTAATTCTTATATGATATTCTATAAAATGGATATGTCATAATATTTAATCATTACCTTGATTTTGTAAAGACCAAGGTGTTCCAACATTTATTATTTAAAACAGTGCTGAAATGAACATCCTTGCACATTAATCTCTGATGGCATTCCTTGTTTCAAATTGGATTATTTGCTAGAAGTGCAATTATTCACTCAGTTATTCAAGAAGTGTTTATGGAACATTGTGATGTGCCAGGAACTGATTTGGCTTATGGCAATAACAAAACAAAACCATCTCCCTATGATATACATTATAACAAATAAATATAAATATTAAAATTGACTATTGCTTTGAAATAACTTTAAAAAAAAATAAAGGAATAGTAACAATGACTGACCGTGAAGTTTTGAGACTTTTGAAATGCATTTCTAGCTACCTAATATTTAAGGAAACATAGAACCTTCATCTAAAAAAAATTCATGTGAATACCACACACACTATATTTCTGCTGGCATATATTACATTTTTAATCTACACTCAAGATGTATTTAGTCTGGAATCATACAAAGAACAGTACCATAAATTCTGATGGTTCTGTAGTGAACAAAGAAATATTCTTGTGGTCATAGAACTTACTATACAGTAAGTTTCCTTTTGTCATATTTTGCCCAATATTTCACCCCAGTTTGTCTTTGCCTCTTGATAAATTCACAGTTGCCTTTGCTCCTCAACCTAGCTTTTTTTTTCCTTATCTTCATCTATAGTTTTAATAAATTCCTGTTGTTCTCCTTTTTTTTCCTTCCACCTACACCAAATCCCTGACATACTGAAAAAGAACTCATCTCACGTGCTCTGCATTGACTATTACCTTCACGTGGAACCTTTTCTCTGGAAATCTTCAAGAGTTATATATCACCTTTTCCACATTTTTGTTCAAATATCACCTTCATAAACTTAGTGATTATCAGCTTCATAAGCTTAATGATTTACTATTCTCAAAACCCACTACAATTTTATCCTTCCTCTCCATATTAGTTACCATCTACCATCTACTATTATAAAGTGTGTGTGTGTATGTATGTGTGTATATATATATATATATATATATATATATATATATGTATGTATGTATCTACACATAATCTATGTATACAAATACATATTTGTCTTTTTCACCTCTATTAAAATGTTTGTTCTATGAGGGCAGGCACATGTGCAGTTAAGTTTATCTCTGTATCCCCTGTATCTATTTGTTCAATAAATTATTGAAGTTATTTCCAATCTTGACGTTTGTTAACATTTAACCTATATTTCATTTCAATTCTTAGCTCTCAGTCATAATTAATCAATTGCTCATTTTGGTACAGAGTTAGGTAAGAGCTTCATATTTCTTCAAATATGTTGTAAACCAATTTTTCAATACTATTTTCTCATAGTGTTGAAGGCATTTCACTAATAATTTGTGATTACAGCTTAATCAAATAGTGTATTATATATATGTATATATATACATATATATTATACATTATAATATTATAATATATTATACATTATTATTATTATATACATATATTATACATTTCTGGGAAAAACATTCTTTTAAACATTTAAATTAATAAACAAAGAAGTAGAATGAATAGTAGAAATTAATGCTGATCTTCCTCAACTTACAACGGGATTTTATCCTAATAAATCCCTAGAAGCTTGAAAATATAGTACATCATAAAAGCTAGAAACACAGTCCCCTGTTAACCTTCATGATCATATGACTGACTACAGCTGCAGACTGCTGGGGCTGCCTTTCACCTCAAGCACCTTTACAATACATAGTGCTAGCATGGGAAAAGATCAAAATTCAGAGTAAAATTTCTAGTGAATGCATATTGCTTTCCACCTACAATAAAGTAAAATAATTGTAAGTCAAAAATCTCAAGTCATGACTGTAATTGATCTATGAAATAAGTAAAAATTACTAGCAATATTATATATATATATATATATATCTCCTATTATAACACACATGAGTTTTTGTAGACTTGGTATAAATCTTTCATAAAATTCCATATCCTCAGAGTTTTTGCTGAAGAAACTGCACATTAATATAGAAAAGAACAGATTTGAACAGTTATCATCAATTAAATTATTTTGCACATCACTCATTATTATGCTGACTTTTATGACCATTTGAAATTATCCTTTTCTATAAGTGAAATTTTGATGTGAAGCATGCAGGGGTAAGTTATTTCAGTAGATGTTTGTTCTATTGTGTGATGGACTATCCATATAATGTAACAGTACTTATAAAATTAATTTGTTAGTTAACAGTACTTTAAAATTCATTTGTATTGTAATTTTGGGTTTAGGTAACACCACTATGACATTCAAAAGTACAGGTTCACCTCTTTAAATGGATTCTATCACACCACTCTCACCACCAAGGTTCTCCTAGATATAAGACAACAAAATTTTTGCTGAAGCATTCCTATATTCTTAAAAGCAAACACATAGTCACTGTATAACAAGTTTGTATTTCATTTTTATACAAAGTTAAGAAATAGAACAACCAATAATATTACATGATCTGTGTTAGTAAATAGCCTTTAGAATAAACAGGGAAATTTTTAATAAGGAAAGAAAGATCATATGAATTGGTCACATTTGCTTTAGCTAATTTTTATCATAATAGAGGGAGCTTAATCATTCTCTTATGCTCCTTCATCCCATTTCTACAGAGATGCTCTAAAGAGAATTTGGATAAAGAAACAAATCTGGGTCATCTTAGTAAGGGTTAGAAGTTACATTTACAAAAATGGAGAAATTAAGATTTTTTTTGCTAAATAATATCCTCCCTATTTAAATTGTCTTCCTCATTGATGGCTTAATTCTACAGATATGGAAATGTGATTTTGTTATTTCTACCTCTATGGAATGAATTGCATGCTATGATTAATTGGTCAGGCAGGCTTAGAGGTGTGACTGAAAGGTAAAAGCCAATAGACCCAGAGACTACCTGAATGTATGCACAGGGAAATGAAAATACGGTCAAGCCCACATCACTGATAGAAATGATATTAGAAGCCATAACTTAGCTAGTGGTGTAAAAAGATCTGTCTAAAGTGTACTGTCATCTAGTTGTATTAATTGGAGCTACCAATTAATATCTGTATAGCAACAACTATCTTTATCTTTAACAGACTGGATCTAGTAATTTAAGATGCCATCTTACTCTTTCTGTTTCCATTCATCATATTATAATGCTATATACTCTGTACAGAAGACTCTAATATAAAATATTCATAAGAAAATTTTAAAGATTCAAATTGCTCATTTTAGTGTCATTTAGGCCCAATAGACTTAGTGATAAATTATTACTTTATAAGCTCTTTTATTTTAGATATGGTAAAGAAATTTTAGATGTCCATGATACTATATGACTATACTTATTTCCTCTACTTACTCAATATTGAAATTTCTGAGAGCTATATTTTCTCTTAATGCAGCACAGACGGTGATTATTTTATGGTGATATCACTACAGTACTCTAGATAAACTATTCAAACATTTTTAAGTTTATATTTACAAATTTTGAGCACTTTTCCATCTTAGTTGTAATCCCCATAGGCTTCCCATCACCAACTCACCCGTGTGCCATCACCATAGTCCAGTGCACATTCCTCCCTCACACTGCTTTTTGATCTCATTCCCCACTCCACCCCATAAAATGTCTCCGGTATATAGCTGTTCATTATTATTATTATTATTTTCGTGTCTGGTCCATTATACTTCTGCTGTGAGTGAAACCATAATGTATTTTTCCTTTTCTTTCTGGTTTATTTCACTAGGCATGATCTTTTCCAGCTCCATCCATGTTGCTGCAAAAGGCATGTGTTTATTTTTTTTGGTTGCTAAGCAATATTCCATTGTGTATATGTACCACATCTTTTTAAGCCAGTAATCTACTTTTGGGCATTTGGGTTGTTTTCATGTCTTTCCAATTGTAAATAAAGCAGCAATAGACATGGTGGGTACAGGTATCTTTTTTTGTTTTTTAAAATTCATTTATTTGTACATACAGAACTGGGGTACAGGCCAGAGGCTCAGGGGTGGTGAGAGTCTTCACCAGAGACAGAGTGGGGAGCAGAACAGGCAGATCAACGAAGTACACTGCTGAGGGGAGCAGCGGGCGGGTCAGGAGAGGTCTGCCACGCCATGTGGTCACCTCCGGGGCAGGCGGGAATCGAACTCATGAGGAAGTGGCTTTGGCTTCTTAGTGCAGTGCTTTAACCCGCTGCGCCACCAGGAGGGCCACAGGTATCTTTTTGAATCAGTGTTTTTGTGGCTTTTGGGTAGATACATAGGAGTGGGGTTGGTGGGTCATATGGAAGCTCAATTTTTAGCAAGATAAACAATTCAAATTTAAATCAAAATTTGCTTCTTTATCTTAAGCTCAGAAAAGGTGACCTGTTAGACTCACTGAAGTACTTATAATAGATTTCTCTCTGACATTTAAATAGAGCCCCTGTTAGTGAATTGTACAGCCTCCTCAGAATATTCTTCTCCAAATTCATAATAATTAAAAGTACAAACTCCACATTTCTTCTCATTCCCCTGTTTCATAGATAGATAGATAGATATAGATATATATGTAAAACCTGTGTTTTTACTTATTTCAACTAGGTTGGTAGAAATAAATTGACATACTTAATTCAAACTTTTATAGATACCTAGTATAGCAGAAAAATAGGTTTCTGGTGTAAGGAACATTTTACATATGCCATGTACAGTCATCAAAGCTTCCTAAGAGAGTTCTATCGAAGTGGATCCAAAACACACTTGCTAACTTGAAAGAAAATAATTTGAATATCAGACTGATTCTTAGAGATTTGATGAGATGACATTTTCATAAACCAAGTGAAAATATTAAGATCATAGTTTTAAGTAAAGTAATTCCCTTCTGGGAAGGTGATCTAAGACTAACTAATATGTACTTGCACATTTTGAACCACATAAACTTTTCCAGTTATGGCATATTTGATTTTTTGACTCTTTGCCATCTTGTGAAACATCCCATCTAAAATCAGCCACTTGTATTGTTCAATCTTGATGATTTTTCTTCATGAAACATCATTTTTATAGCATTATAGAATATAATTTGCTGGAGTCAGATGGAAATTAAAATTTGTCCATGTCTAATAAAAAGTATCATTTTTTTTTTTTTTGGTCCACAGCAATGCACTTTTAATTCCTTAATTTTTATTGACTTTGATTACATATGTTATGGTGATTATATCTAAATTATTGTCCAAGTGATTCTTTTAGCTACACAATGAGGAAAAATATAATCAGGAGTCTAAAACCATGTGAGAGAGCTGGAGAGAAGATCTACCTAAGTTGGGAACTAGCATTTTAAATATTTACATTTTCCTTTTTTTGAAAATTTCCCTTGGAGACTATTTTGTGAGGCTCATCTATGTGATAGATAATGATCGTTAACATCTTTGGAACAAGGCAAAGTGTTTTTCCAAGGACACAGACTTGGCACTAATTCACCCCTGTATTCACACACACGGTAGCACACAAACCTGCTGTGTGCTTTTATTCACCCCTTAAGCCTGACAGATGTGTTCCCAGTGAGGTTCCACCATATTCTACAGCTGAGTGGGGCCCATATGTTATTGAAAAGAGAAAAAGAAAAGAGGAAGATTAATTCAGTTGTCAATGTAAGTAATTGGGGTTATGTTGCCATCCTTCCCAGTCTGTATGGAATTTAGACATTTTCTTAATTATTTATAAAAACCAGACTTGGACTCAATATCACCAATATGTTTTTTACAGTGTATTTATCCCTGTGGCTCTTCATATTCCGTTCAGTTGGAGTGATGAAGGCACAGATTGTTGCCTTAATTGTACAACCTGAAGAGTTAGCTGGATTTATGGAGAGACCCTGGTTCAAAGTAAAAGTAGAGAAATATTTACATCTTAAATAGTCTGTTTGCCAGAAATCATGACTGGAAAGGGATAGCAGTTCTAAGGGAACATTTTCAATTCTGTGTCCATTGGCTCTGAGGATGAGCTATTTTAACTTATGTCACCCAAGTCTGCTTTGTTTTGAGAAAATATATCAAAATGGGATATTTGTGACCTCCATTTGTAATTTGGAAAGGTTATAGAAATACTGCAAAAGGTATTGTTTTTATTATGATCTCTTTCTCATCAATAAATAGTAGGACAATTTGCTAATAGACTCACCAGTAAAAAATTTATAGTTAACCTATTTTATAATGGTTATTTGAACAAGGGTATCTTTATCCATAGGAGACCAGAATCCCATCTTCCACAAACTTTATAAAAATTGAGTTGGAAATAAACACAGAATTCTATCAAAAGCAAATAAGTCATAAATAGAAATGTAAATGAAGTTTCAAAATCTTAACAGTAGAAAACTATCTACCTAGGATTGTTCATAAAGTGAGTCTTATTTTAAATATTTGCAATCTTTGCAAATATTTAAAATATTTGTTTCACTTCAAAAGAAATTGCCATTCTCTAGTATTTGGTAAGTGAATTTCTAACCAGTTAAATCTGAAAGATTTTTATTTACTGTTAAAGTTTAATATTTTAGGGCCTCCCTGGTAGCCTAGGGGTTGTGTCAACGCTATTATGATATCACCACTACAGCCTGAGTTCAATCCTCTGTGAGGTAGCTAACCCGCATATGACTCAGCAGACCTCTCCTGTCTTGCCTGCTGCTCCCCTTAGCAGTATTTCAGTAAATCTGCCTGTTCTATGCTCATTATGTCTCTGGCAAATCCTCGCACCCCTTGCAGTTCTGGCCTATACCCCAGTTCTATGCAAAGATAAATAAATTTTAAAAAATAACAAAAACATATATTTTCAAAAGAATTAATATAAACACACTAATAATGTTATTCAGTCATATCGTTAACACTCTAGTATAGCTATGTATGTTATGTCCATACATTGTGAATAAACAATGTATATGTGTGTACCTCAACCTATATATGGATATAAGCCTATATATAGAGAGAGATACACACATATAAACATAGATCCATGCACAGTATATGAGTAAATATTACATATATACATGTACATACAGATATCTACCAGCAAGTTTATAGACAAGTGGTTAAAAATGTTTACTGAGTAGAAGTCAGTTTATTGAAAGAAATGTTGATCAAGCTACTTGCCAAAGACAGTGATTTTTTTTTTTTAATAATATATTCACCCCAGGAGGTTTCAAAATCTTATAAGAGTTAATGTTTGGCCCATCTTAAAGACAGGAAAACTAATATCTCAGCACAATGTCATTTGATTAAAGACACCATGAAAACAGCTATTCTGCAGTTTTTACCTGCCAGCAACTTAAAAGTCCGAAATCCAGTCAATGGTAAATGCGTTGATGAATAAGCTGAATTGAACACATTATCCTTAAAAGTGGTCTATTTGGTGACCCTCCCTGCTGGTGCAGCGGGTTATAGCACCACACTAAGAAGCTAAAAGCCACTTCTGCATGAGTTCGATTCCTGCCTGCCCCGGAGGTGACCACATGGTGTGGCAGACCTCTCCTGACCCGCCCGCTGCTCCCCTCAGCAGTGTACTTCGTCAATCTGCCTGTTCTGCTCCCCACTCTGTCTTTGGTGGAGCCTCTCGCCATCCCTGAGCCTCTGGCCTGTACCCCAGTTCTGTATGGACAAATAAATAAATCTTTAAAAAAAAAAAAAGTGGTCTATTTGGAAACCATGAGTAGATGGGACATCTATAGGGTCTCAAATGACTCAATACTTTGTATAAACAAGACCCATAACATCCTAGAACCCAAATCCAGAGAAAACTAACTGCCATATACTCCAGTTACCCTTTAGTGCTTCATCTTACAAATACCTAATTATCATATGATTTTCTAGCATGTGCACAAATGCTCACTGACTTCAGAAGAAAACGCCATTAATTTACAGATGTTTTGAATAGCCAAAGTATATCTGTATATATAATATATATTTGTCATCTTTGGAGAATATGTATACAGACAATTAATAAACTAACCATTTCTAGTCTATAGATATGAATGGATATGATTGGGGGATTTACCAATGGTTGGTTGAGGTACCTGTGCTAAAACCTTGTTTGAGTTCTGGCCTTTTAAAGTCTGTAAAGTTCCTCCTATACTGAGACAATCAATATTTTTATTTTTCCTTCTGACTTATGTCACTGAGCATAATTTCTTCTAGCTCCATCCATGTTGCTGTGAATGGTAATAGCTTATCTTTTTTTGATTGCTGCATAATAGTCCATGTTGTGAGGGAAGGGAAAGCAAGGGGACTGTTGTGAGGGTGCATGGATGAATTGGTGATGGAAATTCTATGGGGACTACATTTGAGAAAAGAAAGCTTTTTTAATTCTTGGGACCCAGAAATTAGTCTATTGTGGTTTTCTTTTTAATGGAACAAATAAAAATAACAGAATGTATTGATGCAACCTGAATTTTCTCTATCTCTGACCCGAAGGGCCCTATAGTGACTATTTTTAAAAGCCCCTTTTTCTTTGGAAATTATTTTTAATTAGATGTGATTATATATATATATATATATATATATATATATATATATATAATATATGTTTTGAGCATTTGAATTTATTTTAAATATTAAGTCTGAACATATTTTAATATGAAATGTAAATTAATATAACTGAATGACAAGTTAATTTACTGCTTTAATCTTATTTGGTAGTTACTTTATAAATTCAAACTCTGTGGTCAGTTCTCCTTTAACTTTTTGTATATTAATTATTTTTGCTTCGAATCTAATAGTACTAATGCTTGTTTCTCTGAAGCCCAGATTAAGTATAAGTCATTTAATTATGATTTTCAACATCTTTTCACACTTTGGGGAAATGTTTGAATACATGAGTAGGGAAGATCTTAATAATCCCCAAAACATGCCACTGAAGTACCATTTTGATGTTTCTTATCACATTGCCTTCTAAGTCAATATTCCCACCGACATTTTTGAGCAGCACTAGTCCTTTAAGATGCTCCTTGGAAAAATGACTTGGGAAATAAATATGTTTGGGAAATGCAACATACTTCATTTCCCTCTAGAGGGCCATAATGAATATTTAAAATGCTCTGACTTTTTAAGTTTAAAATATGCAAAATCACCCAGCTTTTCCTAAGTGTATTTTACTTTGCATCTCTACTTTCCCCACTGATTTTTTTTTCCTTTTTTTTTTTTTAACTTAAAACTACACCTATTGACATACTGTGGTTTCTTGGGAAATATTTTGGGAATTCCTAACATACATCACTGTTTTTTAGGGTTGCCAAAATACACATACACACACATACACAATTTAAGCTTACATCAGAATTCAAAAGGCCAGAAATGGTAAATATTATGCCTTGTGGGCCTATTAACTCACCCTAGCTTCCTAAAATCTACAATAAAAGCCATAAAAACACGGTATGAGCATTATAACATTTACATCATGTACCTGGCAGCAACTTGCAGAATGAAACAGCTAGGACTTTGGCATGAAATATCTGTGCTACCACCAGTAACTAGAAAATGAGAAACTATTGTTAAAGGTATAAAAATGGAAGAGAATCTAATCAGAATATATTTGGCAAATCATAAAACTGGCTCATAATTGTATATCATAAAGGACAAAAGAGACTGAGAAGGGTTACAGGTGAATAGTTTCCAGGATGGATGGATTGGTTAGCCAGTGGAATAGGGTTGGGGTGGGGCCTGATAGCTCCACAGTCTTTGTTTTCATTCTCTATTGAGGGTGTTAAGAAATGCATCAGAGTGCCCTCCCTGGTGGCACAGCAGGTTAAAGCACAGCACTAAGAAGCTAAAGCACTTCAGCATGAGTTTGATCCCTGCCCCAGAGGTGATCTACCTGGCGTGGCAGACCTCTCCTGACCCACCCACTGCTCCCCTTAGCAGTGTACTTTGTTGATCTGCCTCTTCTTCTCCCCACTCTGTCTCTAGTGAGTCCTCTCATCACCCCAGCACCTCTGGCCTGTACCCCAATTCTATATGCATAAATAATAAATCTTTAAGAGAGAGAGATGCATCAGAAGCTGCAAATATTTTGCTTGGAGCCATCTTCTCAGTTGCTACAATGCTGTAGCCAGGAGGAGTCACAGCAGGTATGCAAGGTGGTGAAGTGACTCAACACCTCTGCTTCTACTTCTTCATTTGCAAAATGGGACCACTCTTGAGTCCTCATTACCTTAGATGAGATAATAAACAGAAAGCATGTAAAGGATTGTTAAACACATAATAAACTTACAAAAATAGAAACAATTATTAGGCATCTTTTAAATTATTATCAGGTAAGAATATAAAGATATTTAAGTTCTTTTCTAAGAACCAAATATCTTGCAAAAATTTCCCAATTCTATTGGACATATATTCTTACTATTGGAAATGGAGCAAAGAGGTGTATCAGTTGTAATTTAGCTAGAAAAATTTTAAAGAATCTCTACTTTAAAGGACTATTACTAAATTCTTCATATAATAACTGTGACTGAATTTATGTTTCTTTTGATTTTTAAAGATATAATAATATCTAAGGGAAATTTCAATCATATGATTAAGTTTTTTGTTTTCTATATAGTACACCACATGGAAGCTATTCTTCATGTATGTTTATTTTTAAATTTTACCTCTTATTTTAGTTATTTATATGTTCAAGTGATAGTTCATCTGTGATATATGCTGCAAATATTTTATTTTTGATTTTCTTTTGTCTTCTTCCTTTTCTGTGTATCATTTATTATAATATTTAAATTAATTCTTTCCTTTGTTAATCTGTTTCTGAGTCATAATAGAATTTCTCTATTCTTCATTTAGTAATTAAAACATCTGTGTTTCCTTCTAGAACTTCTGCAGCTTCATTTGTTATATTTATAGAGTTCTCATTCATTTGTTGTTTATTATGATGAGGAATGAATCAAACTTCATCTCTATCTTCATGTCTCTCTCATTGCTTAGTACATTTTTATTTAAAAGTTCACATTTTCCCCAGTGATTTTGTATACTACCTTTATCAGATTTGCCACATTAAATTGCCATTTGTATTTATATTTGTTTTTCTCATGTCAATCTTACTTTATTCTTTATTGATTTGCAATGCTGTTTATAACTTAGATGTATATCTTCACACCTTTCAGGTATATGCTAGCACAACACACCCAAATCCATTTTAAACTTAGCATTTTATTTTTGTGTTACTATTATAAATTGGGTTTACTCTTGCAATATTTTACCCATATCTTATTCATATATTAACATTATTGAATTTTAACTGTTCGTATCAAATTCTGCCATGGTAATAAAATGCTATTACTAATGTCAGTTTTTTGAAGATTTATCATGTATGCATATGCAACTGGGGTGCAGGCCAGAGGTGCAAGGGCAGTGAGAGGATTCACCAGAGACAGAGTAGGGAGCAGAATAGGCAGATCTATAAAGTACACTGCTGAGGGCAGCAGCGGGTAAGTCAGGAGAGGTCTGCCATGCTATGTGGGTCACCTCTGGGGTGGGGATATAACTCATTCTAAAGTGACTTTAGCTTCTTTGTGCTGTGCTTTAACCCACTGCGCCACCAGGGAGGGCCCTCAGTTTTTTGTTTTTTTTTTTAAAGATTCTCTAGAGCAAGAACCAGCAAACTTTTTCATAAAGAGCCAGATACTACTCTAAGATTAGTTGGTAATACAGTTTCTGTACCAACTACTCAATTCGGTTGTAGTGCTAAGACAGCCTTAGACTGTATATATGTGAATAAATATACTGTACTCCAATATAATTTTACTTACCAAATTAGATGGTCAGTCCACAAAGCTTAGTTTGCTGACCCCTATTCTAAGGTTGCCAATAATATGAGGACATCAGGGAAATGGTGATCATATTTTTTTTTATCATTTTATGTAATTCTAATCATGTTGATTTTACTTTGTTCTGTTTGTTTTATATTTTGCCTAAATATGTTCATTAATATTTCCAATATGGTATTAAATATTACTAAGATTCTAGATGTCTCTTTTCTTTTGCATATCCTTGCTGAGAATACATCTGGTGCTCCCACTAAGTAAAATTCTGCTTTAAGAAGAAGGGTTAAACTTTTTAATCTGTAAAGCAAGTATTCACTAATTCCTATTTTATTAAGTGCTTTTGTCAAAGAAAAGTATTGAAATTTATAAAAGACCTATCAATACATACAAAGATAATAATGATTTTTCTAATTAAATTATTAATTCAGTAAATTATATAATAATTTACAAATTGTAAACTATTTGATTTTCACAGGAAATATCCTAATTGCTCATGATGCATTATTTGTATGTGTGTTTTATGCCTTTTTGTGATATTTTTGAGGAATTTTTCATCAGTATGAGTGAAGTTCACTGGTAATTCTGGATAAATGTGCATATTTGTATATGTTTAAATATTAATATATAACTTTTCATAGAGATCTGGATGCTATTGTGTGTGTGTGTGTACATATAATATAAAGTAAGTGTGTATGTATACATATACATATATACATATATATATATACAAAGTGTGTGCATACATACATATACATATGTAAAGATAATGTTGGTTTACATAATTATATTTTAGAAATGTAGATTGCCCCCGTTGTATTTTTTTTAAACTCTGAGAAAATGTACAATAGTATTGTGATTATATTTTTTAAAAAAGTTGAGTTTCCTCTAAAACCCTTTGAGACTAGTAATTGCATGAATTAATTCCATGGAAATTTTCTCTATGCCAAATGCTACAGTACTTGACTTTTTTTCTTAAGGTAATTTCGTAAGGATGTTGCTACTTGTTTGTTAACTTTGAAATTCCACCTGCAATGACAAGTGATTCTTTTTAGTCAGGGGTGAATGTTTGAGTTATTCACTGCATTTCTTTTAAGAGCCTCTAATATTATGTTTAAATGACTGTGTTTTGTTTTGTTTTGTTCAGCAAACTTTCTGGCAGGGATGGTTTGTTGGGGAGAGCTGTCTTCTAATTTTATGATTCTTTTTGTATCTGTAGAATCCTTACTTTCCTTCTTTTTCCTTTAACAAGAAATCTTCAAATGATATTTTCCTCTTTCACGTCATCCTTTCCCTTTCTTAAAACGCTACTTTCATTCTCTTAAAATTGCCAGGCTTCTTATGACCCTCTCAATAATCATTTTGTCTGGCCCATTAGTGTAAGACGTGTTCTGAGTCTTCCTCACCCAGACATCTGTGTCTGTCTTTCTGGGAGTGCATCTGTTACAGGACAGGAAATGGGCACCCAGAAACCCCAGTCCTGCCTGCTCTAAATAGATTCTGCCATCTGTTGCATCAAGACAAAACATGTAAGACCTTTCCTGTAAAGGAACTTTAATTTAATTTGTGTGCAATACAGAAAAGACAAAAATTTATTTGCTCACTTAAACACCCTAAGTTACCCAACCCCTCATGAGTAAATATCTAGTCAACCAGGGCTGGCCCAAAACAAGGCATGAAAACCTAAGTTGCTTTAAGTCTAAAACACCTTCTAGTGGGGACCATAGGAAAAGGCCAGAAATAGCCAGGCAAGTCAGGGAGGAAAAGTGCAAAATCAAACTCAAGACACAAGCTGCCATTGTTCAACTCCCCATGAGTCTCTCATCTATGTATGTTTCAACCAGTCCAGAACCAAGAAGCAAGTGCAGTCTCTTCACATGTCTCCCTGCTCCATGTACTTCCTCCAGACATCATCTGGTTCTCCATCCTTCTCCTTCCTCTCCAGTTCTCCTCTCCAGTTTCTTCTCTTCCCTGCTCATCTCCTCCACTCTTCCTTGGGTGGGCAGTGAACCTGGAATCTCCCATTTTTAGAGTACCACCATCTTACAAAGTTACCTGTGAGCTGTCACTCCTGGGTGCTTTCAGCCTTCTTTTCCAAACAATCTCTGCCTGATCTTCCTTTCTGATGACAAGTCAGAGTTGGCTCTGGTTAAAGTATTTATTTTTATAACTTATAAAAAAGCAACTTTGCAGCTTTATTTCCCTGCCACTTACATTTGAGCTATGGCTTATGGTCAGTTGGATTTGCTATTTTTGTTGGTAAATGTGCTTTTTGAAAGCTGTTAATGTCCTATAGAAACATGGGTGTGCTCTTCTATTATCTACACAGAGAGGTGAAATCCAAATCCAAAAGTCTAACACTCTGACTTGCTCTGGGTAACCCAAGTTCTACAATTGCTTCTTTACATTGATCCAGGACAGAACATTCACCTGAGAATGACCGCACATCTTTTTTTTTTCTCTTGACAGAATGATAGCACTCTTTAAATATCTCCGTAGTCATCCATTTAAGAATAGGCTACTGAACAGAATGTCTGAGGTGAACTGTGGTTCAATACCTGGGCTCATGGTTTGCAAATTCTTGATGGTTCCCTTTTGAAATCAACTCAATCTCTTTCCATTTTTCCTGTCTCTTACCACAGCTCCCAACCCATTTGGTCTCTTTTTACTGCTCCTAGAAAGAAACAGAAACATAAAGGCTAAAAAACAAGAATAGTTCTGCTTTACTACTTAACCATCCACTGAGAATGTGGTGGGGGCCACTGCTTGGGTTAAAGAACAATCTTTTTGCCTGCCTGCCACCTTGCTAATTGGACCATCAGTTAACTTGACCTTCTATTTGCTTCAGTCAGTATCCTTGACTCTTTGGAGTCAAATTATTTTTATGTAGCTATTGTCAGGTTTCCAGCCTAGTTTCATCACCTTTATTTCCTAAATTCACATAAATCAAATGGTAAACAGGAATGATTGTTCAGAATCATGAAACTATTAAAGGAACTAATAGTTGATTTTTCATGTTGGAAATGAAAGACCTATCCCCAGCAAAGTCTTTTCTCATTTCTGTAAGGCTGTGTCACTTATTTTCTACTAGACTATACATAAAAAAATAAATATATTATTAAAATCTACATAAAAATAGGCATTCTTCACAACCAATATCTAGTTTCTCAATTTAAATAGCCTCTAGCTCAAAGGTTTGTGATGAGGCATGTTTAAGACTTAAATGAGCACCTTACTTTATCTAGATTTGTATAAAATGGTGATTAAAATAACATTATTTTACATAATTATAAATTAATGTAACCAAAGCAATATTCAAATGCTTTTAACACAGCTCCCTGAAAAAAAAATGCATCAAATTCAATTTTTGATAAAATGATCTTTTCCTTTGTGATACAAATACTATTAATTCAAGGCTAAAATGGGAATCTGGGAGACTTAAGTACATAGGTTTCCTTAAAAAAAAAGAAAATCATTGTAATAGAATCTTCCTGAGTCTCACCTTATTACTCTTATATAAGACAAAGTAGAATGTAGTAATAAGGAAACTAAGCATCAATATTTTGTAACTACTAACTTAACTGTTACAATAAAAAATCCTGTTTGAGCATGACAACAGGTACGAGATGCAAAAATTTGAATCTTTTTCCAAGGTAGAAAAAGAAACATAATGAATAAAATTAATACTATCTGAGAAAAACACAAACATTAAGAAAACCTGTAATCCAAATTAAATTCAGAAAAAGATACTGGATAATTGAAACAATTATCTAAACAATCTAAAATTTGAATAGAAAGTGAAACTGAAGCAATTCTGATCAGTAAGGACAATTAAAAGGCATTCACCATCTCAATGAACCTGAATTTTGTTTATTCGTTTCCTTGCTGGAAGCTGAGATATTTTTTAGTCTTACATATATTTTTATTAATGAAAGATATGAATGGACATTAATAAGGCTTGCTATCTTTAAAGAATTATTGTCAAAATATTCTTCTATAGCAATTTTAATTATTAGTATACCATTATACAAATAATCTTACAAATTAAATAAAGCAGTATGTGATATTGCATTTCAGGGCTATTTCTTGTATTTAATTATTATTTCAAAATAACTGCAAGCTAAAATAGTTCTTTAAAATTATATATTCTTATACATGCTTTATATGTAGTACTAATATCTGCATATGTTGTATATGTATATCACATTTATCATACACAATACACAGGCATTAGGACGATAATATATACATACAATGATTTATGTGCATACTTACATATAAACATAACTGTATAATATATGGGTCAAATGTGTAACTTTTTTAAAGGCTTGTAATGAAAAGCCACAAGTTCAGTTCCATGATTGTATTATTCCACTAATTTATAAGAATATTACACATTCCACTTGACAACTTAGGCATTGCATATATTCTTTCATGGTTTTGACAATTTGATAGCCAAAAATAATAAATTGCTATTTTAGGTCACGTTTTATTGTCTACTAAGTAATTTAATGATTTTATGTGCCCCATTTCCTCAAGTATCCTAATTTCCTCATTTTAATAGTATATATATTTCTTAATTTTATCTCCTATTGTATTCCACTTTAACTGATGTTGTTTTGGAGAGGTGTTGGGTTTAGAGAGCAGGGTCCTTAGATTGCCTCTGAAAAAAGTTTCATCAGAGTTCCCCTGTTAAGCAGTTTGTGAGAAGTTTCCCCATTGGGCAGAGACATGTAGTTATAGTCAAAGGGGCAGGTTTATTATAAACAGGGAAGGAAAGTAAAGGATGCTTGCGCAGACAAGCAGGTGGAAAGAGCTGCCCCTCAAAGGGACAGGTTTGTTAAGAGAGACACCTGCATAGACACAGGTAGATGGCCCTTTGCCAGCGCCAAAATTGTAGCTACATGGTCTTCTCTTTGGGATTTTATCAAAATGACTGATAAAGTTTTCATCGTGAAATCAAATTTATAAAGGTATAAAAGAATAAGGAGAATTTTGGTTTTATATTTCTGAAATAAATATAGGAATAAATAAATTCTAATTTAATAGAGAGCACAAAACACAGAGTAAGACATTTTATATTTTACTTTGTTTTAAAATTTAAATAAGCAAGCTATTCTTTTACACTTCATCATGTGTACATTAAGTAACATACACTTAAGAAATAGCGATCCTTTAGTTGATTAACCATTTTTCTTAAAGATTAGTTTATCAGGCCCTCCCTGGTGGCTCAGTGAGTTAAAGCACAGCACTAAGAAGCTTAAGCCACTTGCCCATGAGTTCGATTCCTGCCTGCCCTGGAGGAGATCCATATGGCAAGGCAGATCTCTCCTGACCCGCCCGCTGCTCCCCTCAGCAGAGTACTTCATTGATCTGCCTGTTTTTTTCCCCGTTCTGTCTCTGGTGAATCCTCTCATCCTCCACATCTCTGGCCTGTACCCCAATTCTATATGAATAAATAAATAAATCTTTTTTTTTAAAGAGATAAGTTTATCATTGAATCCTGAAAAACATTAGAAATTTGAGAAGCAAAATAATAAATGGACTAATTATTTTTAAAATATATAGGCTTTTCCTTTATAAATCAGCTTAAGCTGAATAAAATTTACTGACGTTTTAACAACAAAAACAATACCCTTTTAACTAAGTTTTCATCAGAAGTTTCACTTAAAATTGAAGGAAATATATTGAATAATAAAGCAACCTAATTAAAATTCAGGACAAAAGCTGTCCAAAATAAAATTAGATTTATTTGTATTTATTAAAAATGTGTTAAAATGCCCAATATGGCCCTCCCTGGTGGCGCAGCAGGTTGAAGCACAGCACTGAGAATCTAAGGCCGATTCTGCATGAGTTAGATTCCCGCCCACCCCAGAGGTGACTACATGGTGTGGCAGACCTCTCCTGTCCCGCCCGCTGCTCCCCTCAGCAGTGTGTCCTCTGTCTGCCTGTTCTGCTCCCCACTCTGTCTCTGGTGAATCCTCTCACCGCCCCTGAGCCTCTGGCCTGTACCCCAGTTCTGTATGCACAGATAAATAAATCTTTAAAAAAAAATGCCCAATATAGGAACTTTCTATATTTATCAAAAGCTTTAATTAAAATTTAAGTGAACAAACCCTAACTTCATTAAGTTTTATGTATACTTTCTGCTGTACAAACACTGACATACTGATATTTTAAATATTGGAAATAGTAGATGTTGAAAACCTTTATCTTACTCAATATATCTATGTAAAATTCACTGGACTATCATCTCCATTCTGTTGCATGATTTACCATACTTTATGGCTTAACAAGTTCCAAAATAATGTTTTTATTTATAAACCAAAAAGTAAGTTAACCAGAGTTCAGTTAAAAGTAGATAAACATATTATTTGTGTTTTTTACAGCCACAATAAATAATATGTATTCAATCAATATATCAAAATATGGATAAGATATATAAAATATCATAATATAATGTCTGCCTCTTATGAAGAAACAAAGATGGGTGGGGGAGAGAAAGAAGAGTATAATGATGTTCAAATTTGTGTGTAAGAACATTTTAACAAAAATATCTGAGGCATATATGTTAAACCATATTGCATGGTTTTACATTTTCAAATACCTAGTTATTCATTATATTATCCTTTATGCATTTCTACATTTTAATCTATGGAGAGTAAAAATTAAAATGTTCTTATAGTATAATACTTGATAAAGATAGTTTAGTAAAATTGTTCATGCCAGTATATTTCCCAGGTCTTTAACTAGCAATTTTATAACAATATTGTAATTTCATTGGAAAGTTTAGACAGCTTTTTGCTCTAAATTCCAGCTTATATCTGGTCCTTTATTAGTTTTAGTAAGTGTCTATTGAGTTGAGATATTATAGATGATCATTTAAAAGTGAGTTATAATATGTCAGGGTTTAAAAGAAATCAATCCAAATTTTTTCTTAAAAAAAAAGCCTCCTTTTCCCTCTAAAATCTTTAGACTACTATGTTCTTTACTGTGTGTATAATTCTTACCTCAAGGGAAAACTACCAATTAGATTTGATTAGAGAGTAGATTCCTTGGGGACAGCTGGAGAAAAGCTCATTAAATTTAATTATTATACAGATAGCAGCAAGTTGAAAAATGTTTCTTTCTTCACTATAATAGATATTCCAAGTTAGTAAATACGCTCACCTAAGGATGTTTTCCATGTCAGAATCCCTCTAGTAAAGCACAAGTTTAACTACGTGATATGATAAAAGTCAGGTGAAGTAAATATTTGCCTGCTTTAATAGTGTATAGTCCTATCTCACACTGTTTCTAAATGTTTTGATGCCTTTGGAACAATAGTTGAAGTATAAACTGACCAGTAAGATCTGGAAGGTCTTGGGAGGAAAAAAAAATTCAAAATATATAAACATACCAAGTTTTTCCATATTGTGTTTGATTACTTGATAGCAATGGGTAATTCTGAAAATAAAGAAAACAAAGATCAGAGTCCATTTTTCCCCCAACAACTTCTAGCTGTCAGTGATGTAAAATGAAATGCATCTTATTCATTCATTCACTCATAACTCATTCTTTTTCAACAATGTCATCCAACAAAATTAATCAGATGTGAGCTAGATGTGAAACTACGTCAGTGATCTCTTAGCAGTGTAGAGGATTAAGAATAAACCAGTGTGTAGTCTAAAAGCAATATGAGAAACTTATGTAAATCATGGAGAAGTAATAAGAAAAAAAATCATTGAGAATAACTAAAGAAATAGTACTATTTTCTTTTCTTTCTTTTTTTTTTTTTAAGAGTTACTTATTTGTGCATACAGAGCTGTGGTACAAGCCAGAGGTACAGAGGTGGTGAAAGGACTCACCAGAGACAGAGTGGGCAGCAGAACAGGCCAACTGATGAAGTACACTGCTCAGGGGAGCAGTGGGTAGGTCAGAAGAGGTCTGCTACACCACGTGGGTCATCTCTGGGGTGGGGATAGACCTCATGCTAAAGTGACTTTAGCTTCTTAGTGCTGAGCTTCAACCCACTGCATCACCAGGAAGAGCCCAGTACTATTTCTTTCTAAGTTCCTTTCACTTGTCCTTTATTTATTTATTTATTTATTTGTTTTATTCTATTTAACCAAATGACTAGCTCTGTGCTTATTTTGGGGAGTACAATGATATGGAAGACACTGTCCTCACCCTCATAAAGGAATACATTCCAGTCATAGAATTAAACAAATAATCACAGAGCTTAATTTTTATGTATATATGGATTGAGAGAGAAATGTAGGGTAGTAGGAGAGCCCATCGAGATTTGAAGAAGCAAGGCTTTACTCCAGATAACTTTGACTCAAATGCAGTCTAGATTAAGACAAAAAAAGAAGCAAGGTTTAGACAAAGAGAAGAATGCCACTAACAAAAGGAAAATTATATGTCAGTGTTCCAAGGAAATAAAATCTATGTCCTGTACAATATAATCTGAATTTTCCAAAGAGTACTCCAGCATACTAAAAATGATTCTCTGTGGGAGGTAAATTTTCATTATCATTTTTTCCTAGGATTTAAGCTTTCTGTTAAATCTTGTTTACAATAAACATGGTGTTCCATTAAATTAGAAAAAAAAATTAGGTTAACCTTTTACATTATCAAGAGATTCAAATGATCAGATACTGACCTTCAAAAGAAATAATCAATACTTAAATTTATTTTGTACCTGGCTCATGAGTTCTCCTGTGCTTAAATACATTAGCATCAGGATATCAGTCTATCAACCTGTTTCACATGCTTCACCTATTAAAATTTGTGACTTTAGGAAACATTCATGATGAACAAACAGTAGGGTCATATGGTAAGGTGTTAGCCAGGAGCAAATGTTTCACACATACTAGGTTCACAAATTTATCGCATAATTTAAAAATGAGAAAAGCAGTAGTCTAATTACCTATCTGAATGCAGCAAAAATAATCAATAGTTGATCAAAGGATTTGACTTCTCCTCTTCCCCCCACCTCAGAACTGGTGTTATCACTAGGAAATCTATGTCTATACCAATCCATCCACACATATGTATATATATATACATATATAGATGTGTGTACAAATATATGTAAATTACACAAACAGTAAGTTTTGGTAGTTGAAGCCAGAATCATATACTGGCTTTGGATGTCAGACTCCATAGAGGTGTTACCTGAATACATTAAAGATATATACAGATAAATCAAGAATTATATTGAGAGAACTGCTTCATTATAAGCAAAGACTTAGTAAAAAGTAATAATAGAGGATTCATAATTTATATGACAATCAATCAAGAATAAATTAATGTTCTTATGACAATTATATCCCCTTGTTTATAGTCTGAGCATTTTTCCTTTAAACAGTATATCTGGCTATTTTATTCAGAAGCAAATTATACTAATTACTTAATTGATGTGTAACACATTGCCACAACTTGTAGGTAAAACAATACATGTTTCTGTAAGATCTGAGCCTGGGTAGGACTTAGTTAAATCCTTTGCTTTAAGGCTTGTCACAAAGCTCCAGTCCAAATGGTGAGCTGTATTGTGGTCTCATATGAAGATCTGACTGGGGAAGACTCCTCTTGCAATTTTGCATACATAGTTGATAATAGAATTAGATTTGTTGTATGCGAATTGCCTGACAGGCTGAATTCCTTGCCAATTGTCAGAGGAAAACCTCACTCCTTATCATCTGGGCCTCTCCATATGGTATCTGTTGTAATCAATGCCAGGAGATGAGATAATCTATTAGCAAAGCAAAAGTTAGTGATGTGTAATGTAATCACAAAAGTGATACCTATCTACTGCTGAATTCTATTTGTTATAAACATGTTACAGGTCTTGCCACTCAGTGGACGAGATCATTACTGTCCTTTAGAATCTGACCACCCCACAAAATTTATATGCATAAGTGGGATATATATCTTATGGCAGAAACATATAAGAAAATTAAGTCAATATATATGCTTACTTAAAATATTTTGTCAAGATAGAATAAGGCTATTTAGATTGCTATACTAGATTGTTTGAAAGTACACAAATTTTATTTATTTTAATTTAATATATATATTTTTACATCAATCTTAATTTTAGCACAACATAACCCTCATGGAATTCCCACCACCAATTCACCTGTGTGCCATCGCCGTAGTCTGTGGTGCTTTTCCCACCAGTTTTGATCCTATTCCCTTCTGTCCTCTCTGTTGAATGTCTCTGATTTATAGTTGTTTGTTGATTTTTGTTTTTACTTTATTACAATTACTATTACCCCCAATCCCTTACTCTCCTCCTATTAGTGAAACTGGTATTTTTCTCTTTCTGGCTTTTTTCACTAAGCATGATCCCTTCCACCTTCATCCATGTTGCTGTAAATAGCATGAGTTTATCTTTTTGATTGATGAGTAATATTCCATTGTATGTATGTACCACATCTTCATGATCTAGTCTCTTTTTGGGTACTTGTGTTGATTCTACATCTTACTTATTGTAAATAGTACTGCAGTAAGCATCGGGGTGCAGTTTTCCTTTTGCATTAATTTTTTTGTATCTTTGAGTAGATATCTAGGTGTGGAATTGCTGGATCTTATGGAAGCTTCATTTTTAGCAGTTTGAGAAACCTTCAAACAGCTTTCCATAGTGGTTGGACCAGTTTACATTTCCACCAGCCATGTAGAAGAGTTCCTTTTTCTCCATGTCCTTGCTAAAATTTGTTGTTGCTAGGTTTTTTTTTTTTTTTTAATATGTACCATTCTCACTGTGTGATTTTGATTTCCATTTCATTGGTATCTCATTGTGGTTTTTGATTTGCATTTCCCTGATTACAGGTGTTGTTGAACATTTTTTCATATGCCTGTTGGCCATTTGCATTTCCTCTTTGAACAACTGTCTTTTTAGTTCTTCTGCCCATTTTTTTGATGGGGTTGTTCACTTTGTTTTTGTTGAGTCTTGTCAGCTCTTTGTAGATCTATGTGATCAGTCCTTTCTCATTAGTATCGTGTGCAAAAATTTTCTCCCATCAGTGGGGTGTCTCTTTGTTTTGGTTAATGTTGCTTTTGCTATACAGAAGCTCTTTGATCTGATGTATATTTTAAACTCTAGATGTTGTACTAATAATAATATGATGCTGGTCAAATCCTCAATTTCACACACTTCATTTACATAGTCTGTAATATTGAGAGGTTGAACTAGAAATCATTTTAATGTTAATACCTTATTATTATACACTGCATCATAAAAATTTCAAGCTTTAAGGTGAGCTAATCCAAAGGGTATTTTTACATTTAAGGGGAATTTTTTTTCCTACCTTAACAACTCTATATTATATAAATATTGGGGTATACTGTTTATAATGCAGCACATGTTATCTTAAAATATGGATGACCATACTGATGTGCTTGATTTTTGCAAATATTTCATAATCTAAATTATATCATATTATAGCCTAATTTTGTAGTCTGAGAGTGTAATCAAGAAGTGACCCTGTATTCATTCAGAGGAACAAAGTTTAGTAATAAGGAAGGATAATTTTATTCTTTATTGAAGGTAAATAACTAAGTTAAAGCACTTCTACATGTGGTCTCCTGACCTTATACCAGTTATCTGCATTCTAGTAACCCTGGTACCTGGTGGTTATAGTTATATGAAAAAAAAAAAATGGGTTCTTATAACAAACATGATTTTTATAATGTTACAGATAAGTTGACTCTGTTTCAAATAAATTTCCTTCACTTTTGCCATTAAAGAAAATCACATATGTAGAGGAAAGGTTTAACTTTTGTGAATTTGATAAGTCACAAAATAGAAAAAAAAACTAGGGATAGGGAATGAATAGGCCTATTACTGCATTTAACAGTAGGATCAGAAATATTGGAGGTGAATTAATTCACCTATTATATATATTCATTTGCTATATAATACTCAACTGAGTGATCTTTTTTTTTTTAATAAGAACAGAGTTGATCCTCAAATTTTCTTTTTTTTTTTCTTTTTTTGGGAAGCTCTATGTATGAATTGGAGGGTGTTAAGATTATGTTCATGCAATCATTATTCAATAATACAGGTCTTGGTGAGAGGTGCCAAAGAGTTATATTATCTCTTATTGTGAGTCATAGCACACACCCTTTGAAAAGACCTTGTCAAACTACTCATCAACTCCATAGATCCAAATGCAAACTATATGTTCTTCCTGAAGAAGGTAGTAAAAGGCATTGGGATGCAAAATTGCTGAGCAAGGAGGAAACCCTGCATGACTCTAGTGGGATGAAAGATTGTGTGTCTTCCTGATGAGAAATAAAAGGGTCCTGGCTACTTGTGAGCATTAGAGATCCCAGGATGCTTCTCAGGGGATGGGACTGTTAATCTATGTGATCTGGAAATAATCCAATTTGGCTGATTGTTTTTTGCCTCCCTAAATCTCTTTTTCCTTTCCATTTATATTGAAAATGTCTCACTTTGTATCCTAAATGGATCACACTATCACTTGCTTAAAAGGGCATATAGTACAAAAGCAAATGTAAATTTCTGTGTAAAATGTCAAATAAGGTGTAAGTTCATAATCCTCTTAGCATTATTAGTAATACTACTAATTTATATTTAGTTATCTTCTAAGGAACTTCATTGTTCTTGAGTATCATTTAGTTTGTGGCTTTCTTTCAAGTTCTTTCATAATTTTCTAGTATAAACTCTCAAACCTACTTCCTTGGCTAAATAAATTCATTTTGCCTCTGGTTATATTGTATTTCTATTTTAATAGCATAAGTTTACTGATACCACACATAATAACAACCATGTTTTTAGGTATATATTTGGAGTTGGCAAACATTTTTTAAAGTTCCCCCAAATGAACTGACCTTTTTTAAAAAAAATCAATCATCTACCCTTTCCCACCTCCCATTCATTTTTCAAATCAGTCTCAGAATAAACCAAAAAGAAACTCATGAGATTTCTTAGCTTTGCCACTCTGCATTTATAAGTTTAAATCAAATCTAATATAATAAATATATAAAAATGTTGATCATCTTATGTTTTCAGTTTCCTTAAGGTTGATTAGCAATACCCCACATGTGTCAAGTAAAACTTAACATTAAACATGTTATACAGTTAAGGTAAATAGGATTAGGTAAACATCCCATGCTTTCCTGAAAGTGGTATTAATTGGGTGACCAGGCAAAGTATAATGAGAAATAAGTACTTGAAAATAAGGAAAAAGGTGATTTAATAGTGTAGAATATTATTGCTCAGAAAATCCCCCAGAGTAATCAGATATCTAGTTCATTCTCTTTCATATGGGTCTGACTCCATCTAAGTTTTCATGATTCTGGTTATTTAAGTGACCAAATTACATCCTACATACCACCTTTTGCCAATCCATTAGATATATTTTATTATGTTCTTCGCAAAATCTCCAAATAGAGCTAGATTATATAAAAATAGCTTGAGCTTCCTCAAGTTGAGTAAAGTCTACAATAGAATTTTTAATTCTACTAAGCCTTTCTTTAATATAATCCTAAAATAGCCCCATGAAATTGCTGATAGATATGTGGGAGTTTAATGCATTTATTTGAAGGGAAAAATTAACCATGTACAGTATACAAATAACATGCTGATTGAAAGGTGCTATAAAGTGAGAGATATTTTTTCTTATTCTGTTAACACTTAAAAAAAAATTGTTGAAAACTGACCATGGTATATGGCTATAGATAGAAGATACTGAAATTTTAATAAATGTGATTCAGACTGGTGTAGGAGTATAAACTGGGTCTTAAGTCTGATGCCTTCATGAGCTATTAATTTAAATTACCACACAAAAAAAAAATAGTTTCAGAAAAATCTAGTCGTGTTTTCAGGTTTTGGGGTAAGAATCTACCTCTGTAATTTTATGTTGACTGAATTCAGTTGAAAAAAGCTTAATTTTATTAGATGACTTTATATGTTTTTCCCAATTCTGCGTATCATACTTACATTAGTCAGGATCCTAATATTCAGTGTGGGATAGAATATCTGAATCAACAGGAAATCTCTTTTCAGTTGAATTAATTCAGAAGGTTTTTTTTTTTTTGTCAACTTGACAGAAAGAATCAATAAGTTCTCATGAGGTTGATATCTCTAGAAAATCCCAAAGGCTACTTAAACCAATAAAATCTCAATCCTATGTATCCTGAGACTTAGATGGAATTTCTTTTCCAAATTGGAAAGAGAAGGAACCTATCTGTATTTGTGAACATGAGTAAACTCATAGAAGGGTATATTTCTCATAGAAAAAATATCCTCTTCCAGACAACATATGCCACATAGAGCTAAAAACTGTAAATCAATAAGTGAAGCCTATTTCATAATCTTAAGCCTGTGGTTCCATATTAAAATGGCATCATCAACGAGGGAAACCTATGAACAGTGATGAAAGTATGTTGTTTGTGGTTCCAGGATCACTGTAGCATAAGTTATACATTAAGTTAATGGCAAATATCTCTTCAAGTGAAAAGCCCCTGAAGAGTTTATTATAGCAGGTAATTTCTAGATTCATAAAAGAAAATAACAAAAAAATTAAAATGAACGTACAGCCACATCAAATACACCCAAAGGAAATCAACAACAAAGGTGTGAAGGTTTTGGCCACGTATCAGGTATTCTGACTTTATATCTTTTTGCTTGGACTTATTTGTGTCCAATTTGGTATGCAAGCATGAGCTCAAGGCTTTCATACATGCATTCACTAGCAGAATTTGTTATAAAGCCTCCAAGAAACTATCCAATAAGCATCACACAGCATCCTATTGTTTCTTGTTTGGTTCAGTCCATCATTCTTACTTGCTTGTTGACTGGTACAATGCAAGGAGACAAGAATTACCTAAAGTGATGTGACACAACATGACACATCAATCAAGGATTGTTGGAAAAGGATACAGTTCACAGTTTTAAAAGTTTTGCCTTTTGGAAGTGAAAGGCTTTAAATTTGTATTAGGGGGGGGGGGGAAATGAAGGACCAATCCAAAACTGAAATAGGAAAAAATACGGTATCGATCCAAGTGCTGCTTGCTGAGTCATAAGGAAATTGAAATTGCTTGAAGGAAAGAAAGGTAACCAGCAGAGCTGATGAAAACCCTGAGGAAAGTGTTCAAAATGAGATCACTGCATCATAATCATTTCATGTTGGTGAGCTCGTCAAGACTTCAAAGAGAAGGATGGTGGGAACTAAGATTGTTCCTCAATGAAAGTGCATATGCTAGGTTTAAATTAATTTCTGAAACGTTCAGTGACACTCAAAGGTATTTTAATTCCTTAACTTAAGATAGATGGTTCAGGGAGGTGGGTAACTGGGGCTCCTCTTTGCTAAGATTATTTTTCAGCTGAGAAAGAACAGGTACTTCGTCACTCTTGTTTACATTCACAGATGAGACTCAGTGTGGTACCCAGACCCCTCCCACCTCACCTACTCCTTTTACTAGGACCATTAAGAGAAATCTTATGTGGAAGCTTTATCAATCACTCTAGTGGTAAGCTTGACTTCTTCAAAGTAATTTAAAGGATTTCAACATTGAAATTCTGATGTACAAAATATTTTCCACAATAACAGTAGTGTTTTGACACTCTCCATGGTCTTCAAAGACTGAGGAATAATTGTTTTACTTTCTTACTTGGTCCCTAGAAATAAGCAATATGGCAGCCTTGATAATCTTACTGTTAAATGTTAAACATGGTTTCAAACTGATAACACTTTCTCCTTTGCTCATGTAGAGTCTTTGACATTTGATAAGTCACTATGCCTTATTAACTCCTTTGAAATAGTGACGAATTTCAGAGAATCTCTAGATTCTAAAATATCATTTGTATCATGATTATGAACAATTATAGATGGAACTCAAAAATATGACTCCACAGTTGCAATGAGAAGTTAGGCAAAAATCTAAGAACATAAACAATTTTAACTAGGGATAAGAATTTGATAAAAAAGAAAAAAGAGAGTATCTTCTCTATTAATGTGATGACTACGGGAAAAAAAAAACTGGATAGGATATGTAAAATTTTGCCTTGGAAAGTATTTCCATGCATTTTATAAACTATATTCAAAATAATCTTTGAGCTAATTGGGCCACAAACTTCCCAGCATTCCATCATATTGTTGGCATCAATGCAGTACTAGCCTTTGATTCTTTCTCATTTCCTGATAATTCCAAGTGTTCCTGAAAAGAGGATCCTAGATTGTGGTTAATCAGTCAGTAAATACATATAGATAGATTAATTCCATGAAGGGAAATTCTGTAATATCAAAAAATATGATCCTTGCAGTTAAAGAGAAGAGAACTGACCACACAAAGCTAAATACCGTCTTTTAAAAGATAGTTTGATGAGCCCTCCCTGGTGGCACAATGGGTTAGGATGCAGCACTGCAAGCTGGCTACAGCCGCTTCAGTGTGAGTTTGATCCCTGGTCCCGGAGGTGACCCACATGGTGTGGCAGACCGCTCTGTCTCGCCCATTGCTCCCTTCAGCAGTGTACTTCCTTGATCTGCCTGTTCTGCTCCCCACTCTGTCTCTGGTGAATCCTCTCACCGCCCCTACACCTCTGGCTTGTACCCTAGTTCTATATGAATAAATAAATAAATCTTAAAAAAAAAAAGAAAATACAAAAGTTCTTCAGTAAATAAGAATCAAAATTTAGATGGGATTTTAAGCACCAACTGATACTGAAATCATTTTTAAAATTCCCAACAAATTGTTGCTTAATCTCTGGGCAAACAATCCTGGAGGTTAGGCAATTTTTACTTCCTGGACATTTCATTCTGTCTTTGACAAACTTTAATATATTGTGAGAAGAAATTGTTCTACTCCATATTTTGCCTCTTGGTCTGAATTCTACCTCTTTAAAAACAAATGTAATCCATTTAAATTTTGTGCCAACATCACAATATGAAATTGGAAGAAACCCTGTGATAGTTCCTTTTTTATTCTTTTAGTATGATTTACCTGTTTACTTAGGAGCCCGGTCATATTTGTAAGTGAAATATAATTTGTTTGGTGACCCATACAAAATTTGTCCTATGTGTCATTAATCTCATGAATTTTTCTTTTTTATTGAACAACATATAGCACTTATCATGCATTCTTATTAAAGTCATCTTAACAAATGCAAACTTATATTCCAGCAAGATTAAGACATTTGGATCTCATTCAGTCATTCAGTGAACTTCAGGGCCCTGAGTGTTAATGATTTATAATGTGATTACCTTACCTTCCATATTATCAAAATAATTGGTAAAAAATCAAGTTGGTACTACATATATAAGAAAAATAACTTTCTCTTCCTCTTTGTTTTTATTAATCTCCAGAGGTGGTTTAGTTATTTGTGAAAGGATAACCTCTATTGAACATTATGTCTGTAGAATTAACTTTAGGCAAAGAAAGGAGAGAATCAAAGATAATAAGTCTAAAACTATTTTATAAACTATAGTAAAAACAAATCTAAATTTAGTGTTAGAGATTTGTGTTCTATATCCACTATCTTCGTAGCGCGAGTTTGAGGACATCACTAATCTATGCATCTTGATTTTCTGACATGGAAACGCAATAATATTTGCTTATATTTTAATTATGTCTTACCAAAGCATTGTCAGGATTAGATTATTATATGCAGGTACCTGACGATTGACAGCTAGATTTTTCTCTCTTCCTAGAAGTTTAACAACCCAGAGAATGAACAAGTCCACAGATAATAAAAGAGTTTGAATGAAAACTGTGGGTAGATAGGCAATCTAAGTGTACAGAGTGGAATGTGTTTAAGTCACCAGTCAAATACTTTCAATTTTGAATACTTGTGTAATCGTATGTGATGTTAAATTCTGTGCTGGTAAAGGTGGGTAATTGGGAAGGAGGCAGAAAAACAGTCTGGAAGTGGGATCTGTTTTGGATTTCACAAATGACTATGCAGATGGTGTTATCCTTAACAAAGAGATTTCTGCTAACATAAGTATTCATCTCAGCAACTAGTGTCTTCATGTATTAAAATTACATCTCTCTCTTTGAGCTCTAATTCTCCTTCAAGTTGCCACATACATGTAAGATACTCCTTTTCATTTCTTTGATTGTTCTATCATGAGTAGGGAACCCAGCTTAACAGAGAAAATTGCATTTATAAAGCATTCTCTGATACTATAATTGCTGTATTTATATATCTATATATGTATATATATGATATACTTCCTTCCCTCTGCCCAAAATCCAAAGCTTTTCCTCCTTTTGGTCAGGAAGGTCATGCTGCTACTGTCTATTGTTATTGTGTCTGGTCCAAAGCAATGACCTTCAGGATGATCTTTCCAGAACAATAGCATTTCTCAGTATTTGTTTCTCACCTGAAAGTGGCAGCTGGCTTTATCACCCTTTCCATGCACTTTCCTGAATAAAAAACAAAGTTCACAGCAATTTTAGGTAGAAGTTACAAATAACAAGTGATTGCTAGATCCCGAAGAAATCATTTTCTGAGCACTGCTGTGAATTGCCATTTAATCCAAGCTTCCTCACCTCCCAAGGACACATTCTTACAGGTGACGAACTGTGTTTCAGGAGTACAAACATCCATTAATACAAGCCCAACCAACCACATAAGTAGAGACAGCAAATGATAGTAAACAAGCAGGGACTGAATGGTAACATCCCACATTTTAAAAAAAGACTTAATTTAACTGAAATCATTGGATAAGCACTTATCATTATTTACAGGAATTTTGGATGTAAAAATCCATGATTTATTAAAAAAATGTTCATAATCACTTATCATCAGAGAACTGCAAATAAAAACCACAATGAGGTATAATCACTCACCTTTGAGGATTGTCCATATCAAAAAGTCCAGAAAGAACAAATGTTGGTGAGGATGTGGACAAAAGGAATACTCATAAACTTTTAATGAGAATGAAAACTGTAAAAGCCCTTATAAAAATCAATGTGGCATTTTCTCAAAATAACGGATCTACCATATGATCTAGCAATTTTAATCCTCAGTATTTATCTGAAGAATTTGCAAAAACACTAATTTGAAGGTATATATGCACTCCTATGTTCTTTGCAGTACTATTCATAATAGTACTATTCACGATAGTGTAGTTACGAAGACAACCTAAGTACCCAATGACAGATGAGTGGATTAAGATATATGGTACATAAACAATGGAATACTACTCAGCTATTAACAATAATGACTCTTGCAGTATTTCATTGTGGCCATTGGGAGAATTTGTTTTTTAAGATTTATTTATTTATGCATGCAGAACTGGGGCACAGTCCACAGGTACAGGGGTGGTGAGAGGATTCACCAGAGACAGAGTAGGGAACAGAACAGGATGACTGAAGAAATAAACTGCTGAAGGGAGTGGGGGGGGGGGTCCGGAGAGGTCTGCCACACTATGTGGATCACCTCCAGGGCAGGCGGGGATCGAACTCATGCAGAAGTGGCTTTAGCTTCTCAGTGCTGTGCTTTAACCCGCTGCACCACCAGGGAGGGCCCATTGTGGGAATATTTACAACATTAAAATTGGCAAATGAATCAGCATTTTTTAACTTAATTTTTGTCCACAGGAAGTGAATTTTCAGCCTACCTCTGGGACCAGGTCTTTAATCCATTTACCGTGCTCATTGATGTACATTTTGGTTACTGTGTTTGTTACTTCACTAGTGATAGATGATTGCCTTTCCAGCAGGATCATGTCTCAATTTAAAGATTCTATGTATGCTGAAGAACAGTGAAAACAAGCCGAGTATGAGTAACTCTTATATTGGACACCCTAAGTCCCTCAGAAGACTTCTAAAAGATTAATATTCATCTCTCTCTGGCCTGTATTTGTCACAAAACCATCTGTTAATTAAATAGACTAAGAAAGTAAATGTCAGTAGTGGAAATACTTGACCACAATTGCCTTAGAGTAATTATACTCATCTTCTGGGAATATAATTGCATCCTTGAACAAAATCAAGAGTTAGTAGTAAGGAAAGAAGTAGAATATGAAGGCTGTACAGTTGCCAACTCAGAGTGGTTACTACTAAAGGCAGACCATGTTTCAAGATTTTCTTAAATATTGCACACCTTAAAGAGATATAATGGACTTTCAAACAGAGAAAAGTATATATAAATTTTCAAAAATATCCACAATTAAGAGTCAATAGCGGCCCTCCCTGATGGCGTAGTGAAAGCACTAAGAAGCTAAAGCCACTTAGCACTAAGAAGCTAAAGCCACTTCTGTATGAGTTCCATCCCTCCTGCCCCTAAGGTGACTACATGGCATGGCAGACTTCTCTTGACCCATCCACTGCTCCCCTCAGCAGTGTACTTCACAATATGCCTGTTCTGCTCCCCACTCTGTCTCTGGTGAATCTTTTCACTGCCCCTGCACCTCTGGCCTGTACCCCAGTTCTGTATGAACAAATAAATAAATCTTAAAAAAAAAGTCAATAGCAAATAAAATGGTTGGTATTGAAAAAAAACATTCCCTTAGATACCACATCTGTTAAGTTAGCGTCATGGAGAATTAGCTGTACTATTACAGTTACATTTGTTCTATCAAAAAACTAATACAATTCTGTATTTTATTATTTTCTTTGCACTCTTGAAAATGACTTAGTCTGGGATTTATCTAAATACATTTTTATGTATTGTATCACTGATATTCACTATACAAAAGTGTTTCAAGTACTACTTTTCAGGTTTTTCTTCTTTCAGATTATCAAGATTTTTTTCTGTGCACAGGCATTTGCCATTTAGCCTATTTTAAATTACTGTAGAGAGGCCACTTTTAAGTACATGTTATGGATAACATTTCTTAGACAAATCATCCACAACTGAACAGTCTTCCCATTCAAAGAGAATTTTAACATCCAAAGGGCGAGGACCAGTGTTTGCTTGTCCTAGAAAAAAACAGCAAGAAAGCAATTGAGTTCTATTTAGATGGTGACAGGTGCTCTCAACAATTTGGATGTTGAAATAAAGGCAGGCTTGTATTAAAAAAAAAAAAAATCCTGGGGGATTGAGTGCCTATCTCAATTCAATCAGTTTTGTTGATTATATTTCTTGAACATCTCTTGAATCAATTTTTTACCTCTCTTTCTCCACCACAGCTATATTAGCAACAATGGCCCCTCACCGATGCCTCTTCCACACTGTACTCAGCCTTATCTTTTCAACACCAAATCTTATCACATCAAAGCTCTGCTACACACACAAAACAAAACTGAAAAATCTTTAGTGTCTCCCATGCTAAAACCTAGGATTTTCAGCATAGCACAAAGCTTTCAGCATTCAGGCACCAAGTTATACATTGGTGTCATCTCACTATTTAACTGGTTCTGGCACAGCAGATTCATCCTTAGTGAGAATAATAGATAACAGTACATACTTTTGTATATATTATTTTTCCAATATCAAAAAATTCCCGTCAAAAAAAAAATTAGTTTTCACTAATTTCCAGACTCTTCTTGATACATCCCTAAACTTAATGAGCCCCGCCTCAAAGCTATTTTTTACATCCCTTTTTTCTACATCTATTTTACAATAATATTTAAAGCAATTTTAATCATAAATTGGATTATACAGTCCTTAAAGTTACTTGTTTAATTGACCATATCTTCTATCTCATTCTTTTAGCTCCCAAGAGCAAGAGTACCTTATCATATTTGTGTATTTCAATGCAAAGTAAGTTGAAATTCTTCTTGAGTGAATGGACTAGCCAATGACTACATAAATCTACTATATGGTCATAAATATGCCTTTGTCTGTTTAAAAAGATGCTTATAAGAAAACACTAAGTTAACAAGTAATAATAGCACAAGATTGCATCTTAAAATAACATAGACATTTTGTTAGAAATATTCAGCAAATGGATAGATGAAATTATTATTAAGAGTAATTTTTATTGTAATTGTTAAGCATTCCTCATGAGGATTAAGATATCATTTGAATTTTGACATAGGATTAAACTTTACATAATCTAGAAGGGAAGAATAGCAAATGATAGCAAAAAACAGATATGACTTTGAGGATATAATAATGCTCTGATTATGTTCAAGGAACCTAGCTTGAACGGTGCCACCAGTTTTTGCTGGAAGATTATAATAGGGATGATTGAATCGATAAGGTGTTGTGAAAAACTAAGTTTAGAGTTGGAAGGTTAGAGTTGTGTGGAAGACCACATTCAGCTTATGCATGTGTGACCTACCGTAAGTTTGTTGACAACAGTCAACTAAACAGATAAAAGTGTTAGTGTGATAGGCAATGGGCAGTAAGTGTTAAATTGAACAGTTAAATGTTGATAGAAATTAGAAGGATCGTTACCTTGAGTCTTAATGCACATGCAATATGTTCAACCTTCAGTAGAAATTATTTTTAATAAATTCCACAACTATGTCCACAACTAAGTCCACAACTATGAGTAGTTATTTTCCCTTTTTGTTTGGATTCTCATATTAGAGATTGTTTTCTATGCAAGCAATGGATTATTTCCATTAGCAAGCAAGATTTGCAGATCAAAAAATTATGTTTATGGGTCCTTCCTGGTGGTGCACCAGGTTAAAGCACAGCACTAAGAAGCTAAAGCCACTTCAGCATGGGTTCGATCCCTGCCCCAGAGGTGATCCACATGGCGTGGCAGACCTCTCCTAAACTGCCCACTGCTCCCCTCAGCAGTGTACTTCATTAGTTGGCCTGTTCTGCTCCCCACTCTGTCTGGTGAATCCTCTCACCACCCATGCACCTCTGACCTGTACCTCAGTTCTATATACATAAATAAATAAATCTACATGCCAGCAAGACAGCATCACTTTGGGGACAGAATCTTAGGGAAACATGGAGTGTCAAGCAATTAAAGTGTGAATGTTTCCTTGGTAGGAACACTTTTAGACTTTGAGGGAACCTGAAGGTGATGTAGTCCAACTCTGTCAAATTAATGATAAGAAACTGGGGAGATAAAGCACCTACATAAATCTGCAGTTAGACTAGTAAGGTAGCTTCTAGAAGATGACTCTGCAGTTTTCATGATCTCTAAACCTATCCTTTCTTCTTGTTAGGGCTAGGTGGACATCTGTTAGCAGCATTAAGAGCAGACCCTGAGTCTTCACCTTCAGATCTTTTAGATAACTCACTTGTGCTCAGTGCAAACCCATTTTTAAGACATGAAGAGATGCCCAGACAAAAATCCAAATTACATTTGCTGCAAAACCCCTGCTATTTCAGTACATTAGCTACAGATTCAATAAAGGTAAAGTGGTTGTTAAGCTTTTCAGCTTGAATGGCATCATTTTTTTTATTGCACTTGGAAGAAAAATGTGGTGGCATCCACCCAAAATCATAAAACCAGAGCATCTAACAAAAGATACTGTGAGCCTTGAGGTCTATTATAATTTCAGATTTGGTGTGCTTCCCACTCTGTAAATCACCTGAAATTTACAGCTGCACCTGCAAACCCAAGCATGAGGCTGAACTCTTAGATAAATAGAATTGCTCACAGTGTTCCCTGAATGTGCACTGTTAGCAAAACTGGGCCCTTAGCCCAACTGGGCTCCAAATATACCCAAACTAGCTGATTCTACTTAGTCAAAATCAATTGGCACTTTGGGGATTGAACATATTTAGAAATAGTGTTAATATTTTAGGTGTCCTTAAGTAGTCTACAATAAGACATGTGAATGTAAGTTGGTGCACAATGTATATTAAATACCATAGTTGAGCCCTTTCTAGAGTCATTCTCCATACTTTCCATGTTCCCCTCTCATTATTAAGGAGGGAAAAACAATTTTTTCAATTAGTCAAACATTAACAAAACGTTTATGGAGAACATTCTATATATAATAGTGTACTGGGTACAGCATGTGTGCACACATAAATCTGATGACAGGTTGACATGATCCCTGCCTTCAGGTGAACAAAGGTGGGGAGAAATGAGTGGCAGCTGGTAAGTAACTACTGTATACAGAATACTTATGTGTTTCTTGCTTAAATATGGCATTTAATCATTGTAGTAATTGTGTATCCTCATTATTTTCATACGAAGTACCAAATGGCAGTATGGGGGGGTGGGTTAGACCTATTCATTGGTTTGCTTAACATTATTAATTTATTAATGCAATCAACAAAATCTATGGTCTTTCCATAGGTAATTCTTGAAAGGCAGGTAATATCTTAATGATTGAAAAGGAGGGAAAATACCTGGCTTAAACATGAAGATAACAAAAAGGGCTTAGTAGCATACAAAAGCAGTGGTTTGGCTAGAGTTGCATCGGGCAACACCACACTGACAAAGAAACGGGAGTCATGGAGCATCCTGCATTATGTAGCATGCTCCACAAATCCTGTTTCCTGTCCATGTGGTGTTGCCCAACACAACAGCTAGAATAGTGTTTAACACAAAGACATGTGCGACAGAATGTTGGAAAATTGAAATTAGATTGAGAAAAATCTAAAGATACAGTTCAAAATGCAAGGACTAATAATTATCCTTTAGTATCAAGTGATTGCTACTGTGGGCATTTGGACATGCTTCTCTCCATCATCATTCACTCCTGTGCCCCAAGAGTCAACTCAATTCACGACCCCCTACCGGTTAACTGTCAGTCACTTTTCTTTTCATGTGAATAAGAAGGGAAAATAGTTATAAATCAGTTCTTTGTAACAAAGAAACATATCATCAGCATTTACTTTGTGTTCTCTTTTTGAAAATTGTTTTGAACTCTAGGGGATTGCTGTACATTATTTTAGACAACATAAAAGAGCTAAATTTATATTGGAGACTCAAATACAAAAGGATTATAATTTAGTTACATGCACTTGTTAATAAGGATTTTTGCCTTGATATAAAAATTAGCAAGGTCTTTTTTTTTAATTTTCATCTATAAAAATTTAGTAAAGATTCTATTCAGAATGAATTATTTTTCTTTGAACAAGTGATTTTTAAAAGTCACATTTAATAGAAGTGTAATTAACAACATATTCATTTTATGAAGCATTTCCCAAGTAATTATTCTTAAAAGTATATAGACTTTATTGGATAATTTTTTCTGTATGTATACACATACATACATATGTTCAGATATAGATGGCTAATACATATGTGTTTATAATTACTCATCGCCTATACTTCCCCCTGTTGTTTACAGTACAACTGGGAAATATTCTAGCTCCACATTTTCAGTAAGCAACAAAATTTCCATTTTTCCAAGCAAAAACATGGAAGTGGAAGAGGATCACATTGAGAAGGAATATCTTGAGTACAATGCAAGAAGCTTCAGAGAAGAGAAATGTTCCCCACATGAGAGCCTTCCTTCATTTGACCTCTCTGTAGCCTTTACACTACAATCCCAATACCATTCTCAAAACACACACACTCAAAACTTTGTTATGACTCTTTGCTATCAGAGAGACCAGAAAAAAAGAATTTAATTATATTTTTTATCAAAGGACACTTTAATAGTAGTTCCTGGTGGGGGGAAAGTGAGGTTTGCTGTGGCAGAGAATAAAGGCCTGGCTTGTGAGATTTATGATCACATTTTTCAAAACATTTGACTTAAAGCATAACCACCCATTAATGAGTGCAATATAGGAGTAAGTTTCCAGAATCCCACATATACTTTCCTGATCTGGAAAAAAATATTGCCTCATATCACTCTAAATATTCTAGAGGAAAAAATATATTTATACTTGGTAGACCACTTGTTCCATAAGCATTTGTTGATTTAGCAAATGTGTTTTTTCCAATTAATTGTAACTGCTTATTGACATTCATATGTTAAAACATGGTTTAGCAATCCTCAGGATAAAGTATATAGATAATCCCTGTGTTTAAAATAGAATAAAATGTTAATAAATATCAACTTATTAACTTAATGTTAATCAATATCAACATAATAATGAGCTGGAGATTTGGCCAAGAAAATTCAAATCTAAAACTGGATCAAGATGAAACTTAAATGGAAGGTCTAAAAATTAATTGTAAAAATAATCCCTAAAATGATATCCAAGATATTACTTTTAAATATATTGATTTCTTACTGCTTCATACCCAGTATTATTTCTTCAGGCTAACTGAAGAACATTTTACTAGGTGATATTTGTAATATGGTCAAAAATATTTATCACAATAAAAATGTGATGACCCAACAGTTTTTATTTTATCATAAATGTCAACTATATTACACTAAGAAACCACCACAGGGTATTGTAAATAACATTTTAAAATAGACAATTGGCTCATAAAGGTTTGAGTTCGTGAGGAATATATATTCTCTGCTCTTTAGCCAATGAGGAAGGAAGGAAGTGAAGGACAGATGAATAAATCAACAAAAGATGGCTGCAAATTATAAATAAAACTACTGTTTCTAGACATTATTCTTGTCTTTATCCAAGAGAATAAACTGGGAAAATGATTATGATTAATGGCAGAATTCAGTATAATAGCCAATCCAAGATAAAAAGCTAGGAAGGAGGGAGGGAGGAAAAGAGGGAGCCAGCAAGGAGTCAAAAGGGTAAAGCTTTGGCAAAAATGTGAATTCTAGAAAACTGTCAAAATTTATCTTTTTCTAGGATTCACAAGATTCAGTCCATTGATTTTGTTACCTTTACACTGATCACCAGATACCATGTATTTTATTAGCATGATCTTTGTATTTCTACAAAATTCCATAAAATATCCTCCATAAATAATTTCTTATCTCTTACACCTTTTCAATTTTATCATCTACAATGGCATATATTTGTGATAACCTCCAACCAAATCCCTGAATTCAATATATTAATTCGTATCTTGGAATTTGTGGAGAAGATCCCTTTATATGCTTTATTATCCACTGGGTTTACTTCTGATCAATAAGTTGGTCTAACTGGCATGTGATGCTACTGAGTCCGAGGCAAAGAGAAGGGACCAAAGCTCCTAATGCATCAGTTTTAAGGAGTCCTCATAGTGTGGGGTCTGCCCTTGCGAGCATGTGCCTGTCTCTTTATCGTTTGCTCCCCCAAGACCTCACTCACAGCACCCTTGTCTCTGTGTTTGCGTTCTTTGGAATTACTTCCCTGCTTGACCAACTTTCTTCCAGACTTGCAGTGCCTCCCATGATGCATAGCTTCTGAAGTGCCCCTTCTCAATAGAAACCCAAACATGTTTAGGAGTCTCTAAACCAAAGCTTCAGTTGTTTCGATACCACCAGGGAAGAACACTGTCATGTAGACACTTTTATAAATAGTCATTTCATTTTTGAGATAAAAAAGAATGGGAAGTATTTGAGGTTTGCTCCCCAGGTAGCAATTCCATTTTATAGAAAAATGCCTGAATACTAAGGAATGTATTTTTAGTATCTTGAATGCTCCCCTCCACCTTGGTGTATCTGTTTGTGTGACCCCATCCTGTGGTCTGAATATAGCCTCCAGTTGAGGTCGGCCTCCTACAGGGATTCTTTCTTCAGAAGTCGATGGGGAGCTGCCACTCATGTTGCAGTAGGGTCTAGGTACTGCTCAGTTTCTAGTTTGTCCCATACAATTTACTTTCATATTTATTGTTATTTTTCAATTGTTGTATGCTCTGGTTTTGTTACCTTGGTAGTATTTTAGTTATTTTATAGTCAGTTTTTTTCCATATTCAGACTTTTTATACATATAAATCATAAAACATTAATTTTCTAACCAAGGCAGACTGAAATAGAGTAAAAGAAGCTGTGGATTTGGGGGTGAGCTACATGTCAGGTGGTGGTTCACATTCCTCCAAACTCACTTTACATTTTCTGGGTTCCCAGAACCAACTGTTTTATGGAGACACAAAAGGAAAGGAATAGTTTTTTAACTACCATAAAATAAAATAGTTTCTGAGAGAATATCTTTAACCAAATGAGTTTTATTCAATTTCCTTCAGAAGCTGCATGTATATGATCATGAACACACAAAAAATATTAACACCAATTTAATCATCGCACCTTAATTAAAATTAGTTTAAAATAACAAATGGTGGATGATCTGCCTTGCCTTTACCATACTTCCTTCCTTACTAGGGGATTAATTTTCTTTTTTGTTAAAGATTTATTTATTGATGCATACAAGAACTGGAGTACAGGCTAAAGGTGTGGGCAGTGAGAGGATTCACCAGAGTCAGAGTGGGAAGCAGAACAGGCAGATTGACTAATATATACATCTGAGGGAAGCAGAGGCAGAGGACAAGACAGGAGAGGACTGCCAGCCATGTGGATCACCTCCCTGGTTGGTGACTGAACTCATGCTGCAATGGATTGAATTCATGCTGCAGTGGCTAAAGACAGCTTCCTAGTCCCGAGCTTTAACCATTTGTACCACCAAGGAGGGCTGGGAATTAATTTTCAATTACCAAACAACACTGTGTCACTATTGATGATATTCCAAAGAATACCATTTTCAGAACCCCAAGAGCAACATTGAAGGAGGGTCCTTCTGTAGTAAAAGCAGTGTTTGAATAAGTAGGTCTCTATCATTAGATCCTCAGGGTCTAGCTCAGAATCTGTTAAATAGTAGACACTTTGTAATTCTTACTGGGTAAAAGAAGGAGAATACAGAATTTCAGAATCATTTTATAAAGCAAGACTGTCCTAAAGTGACATTGACAGGGAGATTATACCTTACATGCAAGGAACAAATGCCTCAGTGCATGTTTACAGGATATAGAATTTAAAAAAATAAATTCTTATTTATTAAAAACTATTTACAAACATAGCTAAAGTAGTGTTTAATAAATAAAACAGCTATCTTTGAAAATACATGTTTTTAGATAAGGTCACCAATTCTACTACGTAAGAATTGTTGTGTTGAAAGATAACATGACATTTTTTCACGTAACTATCTCTAGCAAAGATGCCTGATTAATTTGAAATGATGAGATCAAAATGACTTAGCAGGATGACTTCATATGTAATTGAGACTTAATAGATCAGAAAATATAATCAATAACTTAATTATAAGAAAAATAGATATTATTTGTAAGTAATCAAGTTATTTTATGGTAACAGTGGTCTCCTGATTTCTTACTAATTTAAGATTACTGTTTGAGTACTTAGGGAGCATTAAAATGTTTGTTATAAAAAGGTTAATTGAGCATTTTCCCTTCTTCTGTGCATCGTGGCTTTTGACACCTGACTAGAACTGTTAATGCCATCTTGTTTTTGTGCTTTGAGAACTTCCCTCTCAGAATTATTGTCATTTGAGGATAAGATGTCTGTATCTCTCTACCTCATTGACTTCCCATCTGTTGTCAACAATCATTTGAGAGCATATCTTATTTTGCTCATTCTATCTCTTAATTTCTTTTCTCTATTTAACAGTTACATAATTAACACTATATTGTGTTAAATATCCTTGGGAAAAATGCTACCAAAAAATTTCAGTGTAGAATATTTACATTACAGAGAACTGAAGGTGTTCTGGTTCCTATCTTGGAATCCACATTCCCTGAGAAATTAGTTTATGCATTTCATTGCTAGTATTGTTGTTAGTAAATATGAAATAATTATGTAAACTGAAACAAATAGGATAGGTAGGTTTCTTTCTGGAACAAAAAAAATAGGTCTCCTGAAATAGTTGATGATTAAATTTTGGATATATTGTTTACATCTTCCCCAGTTAACTTCGAAATTAATGCTTGGTTTATCTAGCCTTTTATTTATTTGTTCAAAATCTTAGGGATTTATTTTTTAATAATATTTAATATTAATTTAATGTTTAATATTTTACTAAGGTAACATTGGTTTATGACACTGTGTATGATTCAGAAATATAAGATCCCATCTCGCTCCCATTTTTTTTTTGGCATAGAAGAGCTCTGGTGTAGGCCTCCCCAGAGACAGAGAAGAACAGAACGAGTGGGTTTATTAAAATATACTGATGATGGCAGCTTCAGTAAGGCAGGAGAGGTTTGTTGTACCTGATGTGGGTTAGCTTCCTGACTGGGAATCAAACTCAGGCTTTAGTGGTAACAGTGCTGAGACTTAACCTATAGGACATCAGGTAGGCCCAAAATCACATCTCTTCTGAAGTATGTAACCATGCCACTCCCACCAACCATCAAGACAACCAAATATATAAAAATGTATTTTTAAGTAATCAATGAAAATGGAGAACTATCTAGTCTTTAACTTCATCTATACACTCTTATTAACACCTCCCAGTTCGTTGTCAAATTTTAAAATACCACTCTATTCAAACAGCATCAGTTACTTTAAAATAGACTTTCATATATTTCTCGATGTTATTCCAGGTGTGATTCAGAACAGAATCTGACTGTAACATTTCAGAACTCAGTAAGTGTTAATAGCAGTTTCAAATAGAGAGTGGCATTTTGGCTTCTCTCAGGGATGGAAGGGAGGTTGAGTGAGGGAATAGGAAATGGCTTCAAAGCTAATTTACAAAGATACTTGAGGTAACATAATTAGAATTAGTTCTCACAAGCTAAAATTCTTTTTCACTGTCATGAAAAACAGGATAGGGCCTGAAATTTTTGCATTATTTGTTTCCACTGAATAAGTCAACCTTCTTGATTTAAGGGTATACGTTAAACTTAATGTAGAAATCCTTGTTATATAAACTAATTGTAATTTAAGAAGTAGAAAGACAGTTACTCTGAAAGTGGAAAGCTTATACTTTGTACAAACTAACCAAGCTAAAAATATGCTTTGGTATATATAGTTCAATCAAAAAAATCTTACAGTTACATAAATTGATAATTAAATTTAGACATCTCATATATGAGTTGGCTATGATAATTTTGAGACAGTAGATTTAACTAATACTAAAATAGTTTGAACAATTCCAAATTGTTGCTTCTGCCTCCATTCTTATAAATGCTCAGGTGACAGAAAGTGACAGAATGGCACTATCTCAGTTTTTCAACTGTTTCACACAGCATGTTTGAATTATTTTGATTAACTATTGTGATAGAGCTTATATAAAAATGGTCTTGGGAAAGACAAAATAACTTCTCTCAGGCCATCCTTAACAATTCATGGCTTGGCCCGCCTTGGTGATTCAGTGGTTTAAAGCACAGCACTGCAAGCTACCCATAGACACTTCAATGTGAGTTTGATCCCCAGCCCCAGAGGTGACCTACATGGCGTGGCAGACCTCTCCTGTCTAATCTGGTGCTCCCAGCAGTGTCCGTCATCCATCTGCCTCTTCTGCTCCCTGCTCTGTCTCTGGTGAATCCTCTCACTGCCCCGGCACCTCTGGCATGTATCCCAGTTCTGTATGCATAAATAAATAAATCTTGTTTAAAAAACACAATTCATGGCTAAACATAAACATTAGCCCCTAGTTCCCATGTTTTCTCTGCATCCTCAGATTTTAGAAATAAGTTCCATACTGAGTTAGGTGAGATTTTTAATTTTGAACATGCAAGTATGAATCTCAGCTGTGCTACTTCTACCTATGTGACCATAGAGAAAGCACTTAACATCGCTGACCTTTATTCCTTCATCTATTAACTTAAATGACAGATCTTATTATATAAGAATGTTATTGGAATTAAGAAAGCATGTATTCATAAAGTATTTAGCACTGATTCTTGTGCATATTTATTAAACTTTAACTGTTTTTAAGATTTATTTTGATTTTTATTTATACATATAGTAACTAGGGTGTCACCAAAGGTACAGAGGTGGGAATGAGATGATTCACCAGAGACAGAGTAGGGAGCAAAACAGGAGGATCTACTAAAATACACTGCAGAGGGAGCAGTGAGCAAGACAGGAGAGGCCTGCTGTGCCATGTGGGTCAGCTGCAAGGCTGGGGATTGAACTCATGCTGTACCGGCTAGTGATAGCTTCATAATATGAAGACTTTAATTCCTGCACCACCAGAGAGTATCCCTGTATATTAACTGATAATTATCAATATCATCATCATTGTCTTAAGAAAAGATTAAAACAGAGACAAGAAAAAAGAGATATGTTAGAAGGATGGGTGGAACAAAATGAAATAAGATAGGAAGGTACAGAGACAGTCCCAAAGTGCTCACATGCATTGACATGTGCTTGATAAAGGCATCAATCAAACAAGAAAGAAGGAAGCTTATATTTATTGAGTAATAAGTATCTTGGAAACATAGTAATAAGTATTACTATGTTACATTAACTCATTCAAAACTAACATAGTAATAAGTATTAGTATGTCTCAGTTTAGAATAAAATTGATGCTCTGAAAATATTGTGATTGTATTAAAGTACTGAATATGTATTCAATATATTACTGATGGAAATGAACTAATATTCAAATAGTGTGACACCATTTTGTGGAGTTTTAAAAAACTTCATTATTTCTCAAGACTAGAAAAAATCATTTCCATATAATCAACTAACCACTTTATTCTTCTGATTATTTCCTATTCAAAACTAAGTACTAGAAAACTTGGTTAGAAGAGGGGGTCATTATGGTATTTTTTTTTTTTATTTATCCTTCATCTTCTTACCAACTTTCTGTCATCTAGACTTCCTTTCAATACAAAGAAAGGAAAATAAAGATCCTCTTAATTTAAAAGGATCTATGGGACTCCAGAATTAAGATAAAAAAAAAGTTTTCTGAACTATAATACTAACTAAATTTTGCTGCTGTAGATTTTAGATCACACATTAATCCATTAAGAATATTTTCAACTATTTTCTTATGCATAATCATTATTCATTTCCTAATGGCTTATATTGAAACATATTTTTTTTAATTATGACTTAATGTGATGACCTACTGGCCCAGTGCCCTTGACCTTTGAATCACTCATTTGATATTTATTGAAATACTGCTGTGTATCATTGGGTTTAGTGTTTCTTCTAATTTTATTTAATTATTTTTATGAATGAATCATCTTTACAATGAGATCTATGCATTTTACACATGTAAATAAAACCTAGTGAAGTATATAATTTGATAATCCCACAAATCTAAATTCAGAGTTTAAAAGAGTCTTAAGTACACGTGAAAACCTTAATTCTCTATTTCCAGGTACAAACTACAAGAGAAAATTAACCAAATTTTATGCACAAGATTCTCATTAGGAAATATTTAGTCACAGATGTTTGGAAATTGCCTTTAAGTCCCAAAATAAGAGCCTGTTTGACAAATTATACTTATCTATTCAATAGAATATCACTATCCTTTAAGATTACTTATGTAAAGGATATATAATGGCATTGGAAAAAAGAGGTAAAAGAAATACAGAAAAATGTAAAAGTTCTTTCTTAATAAAACAGTTACTTAAGATAAAGAAATATCAAAATATTACTTTTCTATTTTTCTCTAGAAGGAAAATATCTTAAAATTTTATAATTTAAAATTCTCACCTTCAAAATGTTCTTGATAAGCATGTAAAATATTTTATAATCAGAAGCTTTACTTTAGGAATACCACAATGAGGTGACCATTAACTCATTTAAAACCTAAACATGAAAATCAAAATCCGCTTTCTTCTATTAGCTTTTATCACAACTAGGATATAATATTTTTGAAAATTGCATTATATCTGAGATTTATGATGTATTTCATCTAAAAGTTGAGATGAACTATGTTGAATACAGGAAATTTATGGATTCGACTATTCTGATCCAGAACATGCATACAAAATTGAACAAAATGTATCATATTTATCATCAGAGTTTGCTACAGGAGATGGGCAAGTCACAGAGGATTCTCTTAAAAGAGAAAAAAAAAAGAGCTTTAAAATAAAATGTACCCTTTATGATCACTCCCTTGTAGAGTCCATTTACTTTTATGGCTTCTACCATTATTTCTATGCCAAACAACTCCCAACTCTGTATTTCTGACCACTATAATTCACCCAAGTTCTGGATTCATATTTCATGTGCAGTTCCACTTAGATATCTGTCACTGAGAACTCAAAATAACCCATCAGAACTCATCCCACCCAATAAACATCTGTTTTCAAACTTTCAAATTTTGTTAGTAATATCAAAATGTACCTAGTGTAACATATACTCCCCATTCTCTCAAAGACAACTCAGTAGTGCAGGAATTCCTCCTCACCCTTCAGCTGCTGGGTTGGATCATCAGCATGTTGTGTTTGCTTTATTTTCCCAAACCTTCAGCAATTTCTACTGCATTTGAGGCACAGCCATAGCATAGAGGGATAGCTTAATTGCAACCACTTGCATTCTGGTCTCTGTAGCCTCCTATCTGGAGTCCAGCAGTTCTCTTCATCAGGAATATCTTTAAGAACACTAGGAATGTTGCAGCTGACTTTTAATCACTCTTATTCTCTCAACCATGACCTGTCATTGACTTAAATGGAAACACCTGGGAATTAAAATACTGTTATTTAAATTCAGTTTGTATATATTGAGATGAACTTATCCCAATACAGTATATAAACTGAATTCATGTTGAAAAAATTCACATTTTAATAGAAAAGGTAAGAATATTCATTCATCCTTCAACAAATATTTTGCCAGAAGTGAAGAGATTCTTACATTTTCTCTGACCTATGAAGCATATTAAGATACACTAAAACAATGTTTGAAAGTGGACTACACAAATTTCAGGATCTGGATAGGGAAACTGTGTGTGGGGTGGGGGTGGGGGGTGTGAATCAACCCTATTGAATGGGTATGTCAACTACTCCACATTCAGTATATTCTAGTCTCTAAGTATGTGAAGAAGCCAAAGCACAATTCCTACACTGGTAGTGTGTGCAGGTGCTTGGTAGATAAAATAATAGGAACCATAAAGGACTAAATTTTTAAGAAAGATGACAAAGAGGTTAGATATAACAGTAGGATCTAAAGAAGGGCTGAACTAAGATTTTAGCATTCTACTATCTTTTGTCCTAGGTATCAATATTTTCTTTGACATCTATCTAAGTATAGATGTTAAAGTAGAATTTCAATTTTGATTGTGGGGTCGAGATAAATTATTTTTCAAGTCATTAGAGCAAATGTTGAGATATTGAATAGCAGATGCTAGGGGATCACCTTTTTATTAGTTACTGAATTGTTTGTGGCTTAATGTACTATAAAATAATTAAATAGATGAGTGTCGACAAGAAACATAATAAGGAGAGCTATTAATGTGGGTTCCAAGGGATAGTTAAAGTAATTCCTAAGTGTATGTAGAACAGAGAGACAGAAATGCAGGAACCATGGAGAGAGGTTATTTTAAAAAACACACACACACTGTGAGTACAGAGACAAAAACAGTAAGTTATCAGAGTATTCAGGCTGCATCTACCCCAAATTTATAAAACATATTATTCATATGTGTATTTGTATATATGTATGCGTTTATTACAATGATTATTATAGCTTTATACATATATAGAGTCACACAATGTTTATTACATTTTAACCATGACTAAGTGTTTTGCAATTACAAATTAAGGAGAAAGAATATTCACCAGTAGTATCACCTTTAAACCAACAGGAGGTAGGATTTTGGTAACTTTTTAAGGCAAATGAAACTTCTTAAAAGTAAGTAATTGTGTAGTATTTCAAGTACAACTTATAGCCACTTAAACTATTTTTTTTTAAAGATTTATTTATTTATGCATACAGAACTGGGGTACAGCCAGAGGCTCAGGGGCGGTGAGAAGCGTCACCAGAGACAGAGTGGGGAGCAGAACAGGCAGATCAACGAAGTACACTGCTGAGGGGAGCAGCGGGCGGGTCAGGAGAGGTCTGCCACGCCATGTGGTCACCTCCGGGGCAGGCGGGGATCCAACTCATGCGGAAGCGGCTTTTAGATTCTCAGTGCTGTGCTTTAACCCGTTGCGCCACCAGGGAGGGCCACTTAAACTATTTTTAAATGATCATAATTAGAACTCTGATATTGCTGATATATTTATAATTTATTTATAAAATCAGAAATAAACAATAGCAGTTATATTTGTGATCTTAATATCAAACAAAATATAATTAATATTGCATACATTTCACTAATATGTCTTGTGTTTTATACCTTAAATAAAAGTTGTTTAATATAATTTTTTATATAAATAAGCTTATCTCTATTTCTTGTTTTTGCAATGTTAGGTCATAACAATATTGTTTTGACATTTTCATAATGTCAAGATTAATTTTAAATTTTGAGGCAATGTTTCTAAGGCTACTTAATGTGAGCACAGCATTTGAAAACACATCATTTCAGAATCTAAAATGTACTAAATATATTCTTCATTCCATTTCATTGTTATAAATCTGGGCACTTAAATGTAAGCACATATTCACAGTCACTCTCATTCTCACACACACACACACACACACATTATTTCTAAAACACATACAGCCACATGCAAACAACCTAAAACATAGAAATATAGACAACCAAAAAGGCAAAGGGGACTGACATGTATTTCTAGTCTATTTCTTCTTACTACTCTTCTCAGGAATAATTATAACAACTTAGAAATTAGAAATAAAAGGTTAGAAAGTGTTCTATTGATACTAACAAATGAAATCAAAAAGGTATGAATATATTTTTAAAATAAAAAGTATGTAAATAATAAGGATACAAGTAGAATAGACAGATCTGGCTTAAAAAAGAATGATGGTATTCTAGAAAAGTGAATATTTTGATGATGGTAAGGAAATTGTAACATCCTGCTTTCTGTGAGTGGGAGAAGTTGGAGTCTTTTAGATTCCCTCAAATTAATAGTCCTAGTAATAAAAATGCTATTACCTCTGAATGTGAAATTGATGTATTAATGTATTAATTTGGGTCACCTGACAATTGTACATTAGAAGGTCACAGCTAGAAGAAGGCAAAGCCAGGCTCTTTAAAGCAGAAGGTGTAGAGCAGAATATGGCTAAGTATATGTTGTGGTAAGAAGTTACAGAAGTAGAACCTCAAGAATTAATGACTTAACAAGTATTAGAGACCAGGGATTAAAGAAAAATTTACAGAAAATTGGAGGTTATAAGCAAGAAGTAAGAAGGAGGTTGGAATGAATAAGGAAAACTACAAAGGTCGATTGGGGAAATTGATTGGTTCATGGGCTTGAGCTAGGGGTATTAAATTTATTACACTGTATGAAACAAAAGAGTTGGGAACTGGAATATGAATTTTCCTTCAGATACTATATGGAGGTAGTAGGGCACTGTACTCATATGACTTTCAATTAGTTAAAATGTCTTTTGCAAGTAAAAAAACAAAGGTCTGGGCCCTCCCTGGTGGCACAGCAGGTTGGAGCACAGTCCTGTGAGGCTAGCTGGGGCTACTTCAGTGTGAGTTGAATCCCCAACCCCAGAGGTGATTCACTTGGTGCCACAGACCCCTCCTGTCTAGCTTGCTGCTCCCCTGAGCAGTGTGCTTCCTTAATCTGCCTGTTCTGCTCCCCCACTCTGTCTCTGGTGAATTCGCTCACAACTGCACCTCTGGGCCTGTTCCCAGTTCTGTATGTATAAATGAATAAAATCTTTAAAAAGAAAGAAAGAAAAAAAAAGGTCTGTTTTTTGAAAAGTCAAAGGAAAAGTCAGTCGTACCTAACATTCATGTCTCCCATAACTGAAAAGCTGTAGTAAGAAGTGTTAACACTCTACAAATCTGTATACTCTTGCCCTTTCTCAAAGGACAGCATTACAGTTAACACTTAGAAGGAATTTTTTTGATTCTTCATAAGTGTCATCCTTTATTTCTACAAAGCATTCAAAGTCAAGAGAACTAGCACCCATATCTCTTTGAAACGGTCATTACAATGATATCACATCTACTTATATTACTGCTCTAATTTTAGACACTACACATGCAGAATTTGGTCCCAAATAGGATGCAATTATGGAACAATTGAAAGGAAGAAGATCTTTGCCTCTTTAAATTTTAAGAGCTTTCTTACTTTACTGTAATTTTGGAGAGAACAGTAACTCTTTAGAGAACTTGGTAGAGCACTAAATGACATATTCAGGTAACCACTTACTATCACATCATTCAAGGTTAAAGAGAAACTCAAAAGAAATCTCCAAAATTTGGTAATAATAGAGAAATTAGTCTTCTTTCCATTAAACCCCAAATCAGTGGTAAACATTTAAGCCTAAACTAAACTTTTCTAATGTAGGCAACAATTATTTTATTCTCTCGCTATTTCCCAAGAGTAAAAGCAAATGACATTTTCCTGTGTATTCTGAAAATAACATTTCATTTGCTCTATTGTATCCCAAAACTAGACTGTTATACTTAGAATCAGTACTGTGGAAAATGGAAATTCTGATTCCAGAGAGAAAGCAACAATAACAGTATAAACAGTATTGTTATAACTATCAAGTTCCATCAGAGAATTGTAATATCAGGTACAAAGCAAGAGAAAAAGTGATAACTGGCACCAGGTGAGACAAAAATATTAATGTTGCATCAAATGAAGATGGTATAGCTGTAATTCTATCAGTACTCAGTATATTGATCTTAATATATAACCTAGGAAATAAAATAAGTTGGCTGATTTCATCTAATATACATCCTCTTATGCATGAATCTGAAAGTTAGTCAATACAAATTATGTATTTGCAGAATCAGATGAGAATTTCTTAATGTTGAGAAATGTGTCAACTATTAAGACAGTCATCACATTGTGTTGCAACTAGTATCACTATGTTCCACAGATTAATTCTGAGTGCCTTTCAGAGTAAATAGTGTAGCAGTATATATGTTTTGTCTTACTGGAGACTGATATTCAATAACTTTTTGGCCAAGTGAATTTTAAGGGCATATTCCTAGAATTTAACACTTTCCTTTTAAAAGTCAAAAACATTTCTCTTCAAGCAGTGGGAATGACTAGGTCCTGAGACACTAATGCTTGCTATCTAGAACACCTACAGAGTTAAAACATTAACATCAAAGTTCTGGTTTATTATTTTACAATGGAAAAATAACACATAGACCCTCTTAGCACTTAACATCAGTGGGACCAGCACATTCTCTACTTTGCTGTTCAACACTCCAGGAAGCCAAATCATAATCAGAAATTACTTTATTGATTTACCACAAGAACTAAGTCTCAGAAGAGAAAATTACTGAGAAGTCCATCACTTCAGAACCATCTTCTTACGAGATGGATGCACACATGAGTCTGAAAGTGACCCGTAAGCCTGGAAACCAACCAAGAAGACTGGATGAATCCAAGCTAAATGTGTCTGCCTGAGAAAGCTACAAGCTACTCTCTTGATTGTGATGAGTTTCCCTCCAAGAGTGGAAATGCATATTCCCTTGGCTACAGAACTTTGCAGTTATGTGCATTCTACAGATGGACTTTCTATGGAAGACAGATATTTTGAGATGATAGATAATGTACACTCATCAGTATTTGCATCTGTGCTATGAACAACTTCTCTTGTGACTTCCCATTTTCTTCTGCTTTTATAGTAGCCAAGCCTTTCTAAATGGCACACAATTTTTCAAGTGTTTTAATGCAGTTCATTTTAAGTATTATTAAATCCTCTAGCTCTGTAGTTATTCTTTCCTGAAGGTGAATTTCAAAAGCCATCAAACACATTATATATTAACCATATGTGGCTGTATATGTAAATTATATATCACATAAGAATAAATGTTTACTTCTATGTAGCAATTTATGCTTCAAAAAGAATTCCCTACCTTTCAAATTACTTTTGTTTAATTATATATTTTTTTAATTGAAAAAAATGCACACATGATTCTGTGATATGGCTTCACTTCCATTCAGATCTATGTTACCACACCACATACATAACCAGTTACCCATAGTCCGCCACCATTTTCCTTGTGCCTTCGCCATATTTTGCTCCCTACGCTCCTCTTTCCAATCTGGTATCTTTAATTTTAACTTCAAATGTCCAGGGTTTCTAAAAGAATATATCAGTATAATATTTAATGTTATGAAACTTGTTATTTTTCCCTTTTTTGTGTGAAAACCCTATTTTTAAAGAATTTGTGTAACTGATTTAAGATTACATATCTGGTATGCAGTGGTGCTTAGATTCAAAACCAGCTATTTCTACCTCCTGAACTCTTTGCCACTATATTAAACTAATTGGTGATGTTCCTATAGTCCTTTTCTGCTAGCAAATAATTTCTGTCCTTATCAGTTGCATTTGATAACAATCTACCATCTTCAATATTAGTAAAAAGTATTTCTATATTGATACTTTGGGACTTCTTTGCAATAAAACTTGTGGATTCACTTGTATATGTTTAACCCTGTTTTCCTTATTCTCATTGTCTCCTCAACTGTCTAAGTGGACATCCATTTATTCAGCTCCAGTGAAAATTTTATCAAGGTCATAAATCAGCCTGTTACCACATTTACTATTCATATCTTTGATTTAATTTTAATATATTGAGAAAATTAAGTAATTCTTTCATAAAATAATTTATATTTGTGGAGACTATAACTTCATAATCTGTTGGTTAGCTTTTCTCTCTCTCTATCTTTTTTTTTTTTTAACCACTTGCTTTTTCTCATTCTTCTTTTCTGGAAATTTACCTTTGTCTTAACTTCTCACTTCAGTCTCTACAATCTTAACCTGGAAAGTCTCATTTACTTTCATGGATTTTTTTTTTTTAAAGATGTACTTATTTAGGCATACAAGTATCTCTGGGCCAGAGGTGCAGGAGATGAGAGACAGAGTGGAGAGCAGAACAGGTGTGTCTATTGAAATACACTGCTGAGGGAACAGTGGGCCAGACAGGAGAGGTCTGATGTGCCATGTGGGTCAGCTCCCTGGCTGGGGATCAAACTTGTGTTGCTGTGGCTGGCATTAGCTTAATAGAGCTATGTCTCTAACCCCTGCACCAACAGGGAGGACCCCACTTTCATGAATTTATACATCATCTATATGCACAAATTTTCTGTTTTCGCTCTAGAAATTTAGGCAGCATATTCAATATCTGAATGTTGTTACATCTTATATTTAGTAAATAAATGAATTTTTATAAACTTGCTTCCATGGTCATCACTTCCCAAACCTTCACTTATTTAGTCATTTTGATTTCACAAAATAGCACTACCATTCACACAAGTTGCTCAAATCAACTATCTATAAGCCATCAGCAACACTTCTCTCCATCTATTTTATCCAGTCCAAGAGTACAGTAATTAATTCTATATTCAGAATATGTCCTGAATCAGACCATTTCTTCTGTATTTCCATTATTCCTACTCAATTCCCCACTTCCCCACTACTGTCATAAAGTTACCATCAAACATTACAACAGCTCAAGCTTTTGTAATAGACTCATAATTATCCTTTCTACTTCAAAATTGAGCCTCTTTAATCCAGTTTATCAGCCTAACATTTGGAAAGACTTTTTAAAAATGTAAAACAAGTCATGTTTTCTTTTTTCTTCCTTAATCCTCTTCTATTTTCTTATCACTTTAATATCAAAGGCAGATGTTTTTACTTGGTCTAAAATATTGCAAATTATCAAATCCTGTCCATTCACTCCCCCTCTTTGATGAACACTTGTTATTATATTCAGACAACCTGTATAAATCCAGAACAATCTCCACATTTCATGACCCTTAACTTAGCCATATTTGCAAATTCCCTCTTGTGCTGCAAGGTAACAAAACACTGGTTTCAATGATTGGAAAATGGTTATCTTGGGGTGCAATTATTAAGTTCACCACAAATGCCTACATTCCTCTGAGAAAGAGGGTTCCCCATTTGATTTTGCACCCTCGCATGTTGTTCCACATGCATTAACCACACTTCTTTGATCATATTGTGGTAAACCGTCTCCTACTGTGCCTTTGCACTTTTTGATAAACAATCACTCTTGGTTACCCTTCATCTTTCAGATCTCTGGTGAATATTCTGTCTCTGAAACTTCGTTATCCACTAAAACTTCCTAAACATTTAAGTAGCATCTAGTCATTACCCACGTTTTCCTTTATTTTATTTTCTTTGTAAAATTACCTTTCTAAATGTAGCTAATGGATTTATTTTTAAAGTTTGTTCTTTAGCTATCTTGCTAGAACTTAAACTATGAGAGCTGGGATATGCCTGTCTAAATCAGACTCCTATATCCCCGGCAGCTGCAGAAGTTGTCTGGAACAATGTGCTTAGTAAATATATCTAACTAAACGATATTCTACAAATGGAGGAATTGAGTGCTTTTCATATATGATTTTATGTTTACTAGATGCAATCAGTCCTGACTCCTTTTTTCTCTCCGCTTCCCTGTTTCCCTGTAGAGCGCTCCATCAGCTTCATCTCTACCCTAGCTGGCTTCACAATCCAATTCCAAATGTTTTCTTACCAATAGAAATTTTCTGCAACCAGTCACCTTCATTTGCCCCCAAAATGCCATGATATAAAAGGTAATTTAGGCCAGAGAATTCCGTTGAAGGGCAAAATGTTGAAACAAAAAGACAGTTTAGACACAATTGCAAAAGCTTAAGCTAGCACCTCCTTTGTACTTTTTGAATCATTAATAATTTGTCATGTATTCAGCACATGTTGGCAAACTGCCTAATAAATATAGATAATAGTGAGTAACTAGTTTCCCATTGGTTCTAATTTACCCTAGGGAAAGTATTATGTTGTATTTTTGTCTGTTTACTTTTGCATTACTGTTACAAAGATAAATAGTATTCCAAATGAAGCATCCATATGATTACTCTAATGTTCTGCACATATTGATATTACTCAGAATAAATTTATCAAATGTTTTTAATTTTTGATTAAACATGAAAATATTTATAGATAATTTATGAATATTAATCATGTGAAAAAAGAATTTTTCTAGGAAAATAATGTTTTTTTTAAAAAGAGACAATTATGACAACAATGCATATATACAAGAAATGAATTATCAAACATTATTTAACTATCACCTTATGAGGAAAACAAGCGGACATTAATCTGGTCAAAAAAGGATACAAAGCACAGGCACAATTTATAAATTGGGAATAGTGAAAAATTGTACAAGTCGAGTCAAAACTTGAGGGTATATTTGGGAAGAGCTAATAGAACTTCTACCATAAAAGACAGAATTTGCATGTATATATACAGACAGGATTAGATACTATAAACTACCTCCTACTGACAGGAGTTGTAAAACTGCTCAAAGACAGGAGGAAAAATGAAATCTGACAACCTAGAAGGGTATCCTACAGATAAAGCAGTTTTCCATTGGAGTAAAAAATTTTTTCACAGCTATTGAACTCAGGTCTTTATGTAGAAGTAATTGACTAAAAATAAATGACGTATAAGGTATTGATTGACTAAGGCAAGAAGAAATGTATCATATATTGCTCTATGATTAGGCAATAATACACATATGTTTATATGTTTTTATTTCTCACAGGACTGTATTATATAAGTTTAATATGTTTCTGGACATATATTTTCAATGTTCTTCAGTATTCTTTTGGCTCTTTCATTTTGTGTATTTTTAGTATCCAGAAGTTCTAATTTTATATAATTATATCAATTAACATCCCTCATTATGCTTTTATTATGCTTATGTTCCTGGGTACTAGACTTTCATTCCACATGAACAGAATATTTACAGCATTTTCTTTTCATTTTTCAACTTTTTTTTTTTTGCTACATACAATGCTGTGAGCTACCTGGTACTTACTTTGATAAGGAATTACATATTTTCTAGATAACTAATTATATATCCTCTGATATATTAATTAGCTAACAATCACCATATAATATAAGGGCACATAGTTTTCACACTCCTAGCTTTCTGGTTTTTTTGTGTGTGTTTGTGTATTTATCTATTTGTTGTGTATATTAGGAGTATATAACGAGAATCAAATTTTTCATATATTTTTATGATATATATTTGATTATGTATTCATAGATATTTACTTTTTATATAAATTCATATGTAAGAATGACTTAAAATAACACTAGGATGGAAGGTAAACATTTATTCTTTTATTCCTTATAATAATGAGAAACTGTCATTGAGTTTTATAGAAAATATAGGTTGAATTTTAGCACATGCTAATTGATATTACTATGTTCTTATACCTATGTTTTGGAAAAGTCAGTCGTACCTAACATTCATGACTCCCATAACTGAAAAGCTGTAATAAGAATATATATATATATATATATATATATGCTTTATTATCAGATTCATATTTTTGCAGAACAAATTATTCCAAGATCTAGCAACTTAAAACAATAATCATTTATTATCTCACAGATTCTCTGAGTCAGAAATTCAGGACCAGCTAATTTGAGGAGTCCTGGCCCAAGATTTCTTCAGGTTGCAATCAGTGTCATCAGGCAGTTATCCTAAGGCTTGATTGGGGCTGAAGGATTCATTTTCAAGATGGCTCATTCACATGACAGTTGACATGAGACCGGAGTTCTTTGCTGTATGAGCCACTTCATAGACTACTCAAGAACACTAGCTTATGTGAAGGAAGCCAATTTCTCCTGGAGCTAGAAACCCAAGAGAATGTGAGTAATAAGGAGCCAATAGCCTCTTTTCAGACCCAATCTGATACTTACCTTTTTCTATTAGTTAGAAGTGAATTTTTAAGATCAGTTAACTCATAAAATGACAGGAATTAGGCTTCATTAAATAAAGACAGGTATATCTGATTATTTATGTATCTTAAAGGTACCACATTTATTGCATTTGAAAATATGCTATTTTAATTGAAGTTTTTAGTCAATTTGAAGATATTTTATTTTGGTCTTTTTCATCTTAATTCTTTTTTTTTTCTTTCTTCCTTCTGGATCATTTTTCCTAGTCTTTTGCTAGAAAGACAAAGTATGCTTCGTTAACTTCCTGTTGGGGTTTGTATGATGCACAAAATATTTTTAGTTCTATTATAGTAAGGTTTACATTTTTTAGCCTCGTGGTTTATTTTGTAATTATTGCATTCAGATTAATACTATATTTTCATTCTGTTCAAGGTAAAATAATGACATTAATCACTTGTATTTTGGCCCATTTTTGTTTTTCTAATTTCTCAATTATTACTGATTTTGCCTATAGCAATTTAGCATAGCTTATTATTATTTCTTTATTTTATTTTCCTTTTCACATTTTAATGATAAGCTTAGGTATAAAGTATAGCTAGCTAATAGAGTAGATATTATAGGGCAAAGCTGTGATTTAGAAGAGGGGGAGGTAGAATACATTTAGGGGAGGCAGAATACAGTTATGAAAAATAAACACTAGCTAAACATAAATGTCTTCATTCTATGTTTGTTTTTACTTTTAATTGTTTATTAAGATAACATTGCTTTACAATGCTGTTATGCCTCATGTCTATATGTTGTATGACTGTTAGCACACCATGCCCATCTCTAAGCCACAATAACCTCCACTGTGGTTTAACCAAGCCCCTAACCTTTTGCTCCTGCAGTACCACCCTGCTTTTCTAGTAAACTTATTCTGCAGTTAGATTTCAGCAGCTTGTTTTGGTTTGTTTCCAGCTGTGCCTTTGCTTTTTCCTTGTCTTATGTGCTGTGCTTTCTGTCATTGTATTAGTTGAAATCTCACAGCCAATATGGATAATGAAGCTCAAGGACCCATGCAGAATGGTGATCCAAAGATCCAGCCTACAAAGTTAAAGTCAGATATACAGTGAGTCAGTAGGTTGCTTTACAAGTTTGCCAAGTCATAAGCCTCCCTTGATGTTATAGCTGCTTGAATTAAGGAAGAGAAGGATACCCAACATTTGTTCCAGACAAGTGACAAAAGTGGTCTCCCTAAAGGGTTAACTTCAGTTAACCCTTCAGTTGCAACCCATTTCTGTTCCTAGTGTCTGTCCTCTGAGGTATCAACAAAGTATTCAGGAGACAGTGTGTTTGTGCCATAGACAAGTACCAAGGAAAATGGCAGAACACGTAATAGTTAGGTCAGCCTGACAGCTCAAATTCAGATGAAGGAGGGGCTGGTGCTTCTGGGGACTGCAAAGCTAGATACCAGCAGCCCCAGGGACAGTAAGCTCCCCACCCACCCACCAGCGATTGTTGTTTTGAGAAGGTACAGCGTTTTGATCTATATTGTGTTAGGAGCCAAGAAATAACCCTGTAGTCCAAGTCAGACAGAAAGAGATGCCTTTCCCAGAGGCCTGACCTTTTCTGGAAGGGTCATATCTCAGGTTACATTTTCACTCTTTTGGGATGTTTTCTGCCATACCTCCTTGTGGAAACATTGCTTGTGGTCAGTTCTTTTCCAGGTGCTGTTGCTACCTTACTGATACCTGTTCTTTAGGATGATGGAGGAAGACATGACTCAGGCTTGTTCTTATCTACCATCTTAGAGCCTATTCACAGCTATTTTTCAGTGCCATTTTAAGTATTCTATCTTTCTAACACTGTAGAGAAGTTTTGTGGGTATTGTTTTTCATTGTTTGGTGGATAACTGGAAGAATCAGATTATTTTCACTAGTGGACTCTTGACTGGAAAAAGCCTGTGATACTGAACATTTTATTTCTGATCACCATAGACCAATGGGCAGGTGTCTGTCGATTAAAACTTTGCTTTTGAAATTTGTAAGATGTAGGACTTCATCCTCTACCCCCTAATGGCTGCTATTTATTTTTTTTTTCAGAGTGACTTGTTCACATATTCAGCAAAATCTTAACCAGTTCAACCTTATTCTTGATTTTCTATTTTGCTAAATCAGTACTATTTTATGTTTTGTTCCTTGGGGTGACAGTTGCTTCTTCGCATGTTGGTTGTGACTTATATAGAATATAATGAGCTATTTACCTTTGAATATTCAAATTTTTCTCATCTTAGTTAGCTTTGTTTATCTCTTGTTTTCTGTTATTTCTCTTATGATTTATTATAAAAATACTGATTCATTTTTAGGAAATCTAATTTCACCTATTTTAGTAATTTGTAGTAGCTAATAAATCCCTAATTGTATTTTCTACCATGTTCACTTCTATTTTCACTAGCTTAATGTCATTTTTAATTCTACTATAACATTTTATTATAGTTTCATGTCTTTATTATAATACCTAACTCTTTCTACTAGTTTCTTAGTGAACTTATTTTATATATAATTTTTAGTCTTGAAAACTTCTGTATTCAGTCAAAATTTTATAAATTTTGCAATTGGTCTGAGAGCATAAAGCACATGCTATTTAATATATGAACATTAATGTATCTAGAACAATCATTTGCTGATCTTTATTGAACTTTGGAATATTATATTTTCTTTCTACCAAGTACTTTCTAAATACGTACATGAGTAAATATTTTTTCCTTATTTCATTATAAGAGTTTGTTCAGTTCTACCATTTCTTCAAAAACAATAATGGAATAATTTGCTTGGAATTCCCTCTAAAAGAGTTGTTGTATTCTGTCCCATGCCTTGGGCAGCATATGATGAAGAGTGAATTCACTGAAGTGTATCTGTGTGTGTATGTATGCATTTGGCTTCATATTTGGTAAATCTTTTTTTATTTGCAATCCACTTTAATAAGAATAGTGCTGTTTCGGGGGAAATTTCCACCTTAATTTCCCCTGCTAGCATAGGCATATGGTGGGTGGAGCCATGCATTATCTCCTAGCATTCCTCTTTTCAAAGCAGTTAGCACCAACAGGTCAGAGGAATCAAAGGAAATGATCCATGCCAGACACTGCAAAATGATATCAATATCCACTTTATTACCAATTTCACTTGATTTCTGATGGCTTTTGAAATGGATTTGGTTTCTTGGATCACTTTCAACCTGGTTCTGCAAATTTTATTCTTAGAAGAATTTCTTTATAATTTCTCATGTCATAGAAAATGTAAAGAATATCTTTAAAATTTCTCATTGTCAGAACCAATGAAAAAAAATACCTTAAAAATTATGAGAACTGTATTATAAATCAGGGCAGAATGGAGATAGACACCTACGTTAAATTGTACATAATACTTAAGAATGCACTCAATATTTCTTCTATTTTAGTGCAGGTCTACTTGGAGTAGAGCCTGAATTATGATTTTCTCAAGTTGTAGAACATCAGCTTGGGGGTACATTTAAACAAAACATAATCATCCCTTCCTACATATGTTCTTCCATAAAAATTTTGTCCTTGTTTTTCTGTACAATTATATGCCACATTATGTTTTTCTTAGCCTGGTCACAGAAATGCTCAGAATCTCTCTCCCATTTATTACTTATCTATCCATCAACATCTCTCATTTATTTTTTTATAGTCATAGTGTCAGTGAGATGTAGTGCCCCGTTCAGTATGCTGTCAAAAGCCATGGTTTAACATCAAAACATATATCTAATCACTTTATTTTTAGATCAAAAAATGTATGTTAGAAACATTAGGTGATGTCCTGCCAGTTTGCCCTAAATTTCACTGTCTCCAGACAATGCAAGTGCTAGACAATTTATATGCTGCAACGGTTTTCAACTCGCTTTTTATCCCAATGATTTTTTTTTATTTTGTTAGAAAATAACATCAATCTACATTTATAATAGTACTAAATTATAAATCTACACTATCAATGCTAGTAACTTGATACTTAAGCTTACTTTTCCTGTTATTTTAATCGTTTTAGTCTCTTTAATTGTTATGCTAATTTACAATACAAGTAATTATCTTTATACAAAAAAAAAACACTAAAAATAATCATTGATACTTGGTTAATTGTATTTATCTAATTCCTTCCAGATTAACATATATAAAATGGAGTCTGTTATTTCTAGTACAAATTTTCTTATTGATTCTACCTCCAAGGGATCAGGATTTAAAAAAGGCCATGATATATCCTACAGATTCTTGTTTTGCACATAAAAACCTCATGGAGGCCTGAAGCAATTCATAACTCTCAGTTCTTTTCCAATCCCTTTGACATTGCAATAACCCAGACCCTAATTTAGCCCTCTATCGTATATTTTCTAAATTTGAGGCAGTATACAGCTAAAAAACTTAGACAGAAACTGAATGTTAAATGAGAACAAATTTAGTTCAAAGATGGAGACCTATGGAATTGTCATATTAAGAAGCCAAATAAGAAAATGAACTGGGAAGGGAAAAGCACAAGGGACTATGATGATGGTGCACAGGTTAATTGGTGTGAATTTCATGGGAACTATACCTGAGAAGAGAATACATTGTACCAAAATGAACAATGATGTCATATCTATCCAACTATCTATCTATAATATTAAAATTAAAAAATGAATTATTCAACAGAGACTTAGAGAAACCCAAGAAAGATGACAAATTAAAATGCACCAATTTAATTTAATAACACTTAATTTACTTTCATTGTTTTAGCTAGAGCAAAATTCTCTATTAAATAGAATGAAAATTGAAGAAGAAAGTATATTTACTTTTGTTTAAGAAATTTTACTAATGGTTAAGATCAGTACATGGAAGGATATGTGGGATCCAGAACATTTGCTAGTTGTCGTTGTACTACAATGGGCACTATTAGGACATGACAATATGTTAAAGAGATACAGCTACTGGAGATTCAGGTCATAAAGTAAGTATACTAGTATAGTTTGGAATTTCTGAAAATGCCAAAAGTACATGGATTGGTCTTTCACAAATGAAAGAAAGAAGGAAGGAAAGAAAGGCAAAAGGAAAGGAAATTTTGAAAATACGGTAATTGACTTTTGAGCAAGTTCTACTTGATTTTATCTATTTTTTCAGTTGAAGGTTTAATCACAGTGATAGACTAAAAGGTCAAACTCTAAAAGCTGAATGGCAGTTTGAGAAGTGTGTGAAATGCACAAAAGTATTATTGTTTGGTAACCTTTGATTTCCAATTGTATGCATGGTTTACTTGAAACAGACTTTTGTAATGTTACGAGTTAGACTATCAATTCTATCTACTAGTGAGAATTTCACGTAGCAGTAGAAAGCTACAATGTAGTTTGTTTTCCAAACCTAAATGATCAGTATTTGTTTTAACTATAAAACATTTCATTGTTCCTCTTAATTTCTTGTACTATATTTTGTTACATTGACTGCACCTTAGTTGCTACTTATGTCTGTTCATTTAACAAATAAACACAAGATTTTGTACCTTTCTGCAAATAAGGTAACATTTCTGCATTTAGTTGCCTTATTTGTGTCATAAAATATATACTAGTATATACTCAGAGATTTTTTTTTTTAAAGATTTATTTATTCGTGCATACAGAACTGGGGTACAGGCCAGAGGCTCAGGGGCGGTGAGAGGCTTCACCAGAGACAGAGTGGGGAACAGAACAGGCAGATCGACGAAGTACACTGCTGAGAGGAGCAATGGGCGGGTCAGGAGAGGTCTGCTGCACCATATGGTCACCTCTGGGGCAGGTGGGAATCGAACTCATGCGGAAGCCGCTTTAGATTCTCAGTGCTGTGCTTTAACCCACTGCGCCACCAGGGAGGGCCCGTACTCAGAGATTTTTAAATAAGGAGATTAAATGATGTAGTGCCTATATTGGTGGTATAATAAGGATGCAGTGAAAACTAATATTATAATAGCTACCTTTTCCCTATTACTGAATTACAGAATATGCTTAGCTTTACATGAATTTATTAGTTAATTTTATCATTTGTTAGTAAAATAATGATTTTTGGCCAGAGAATATTAATTGCTACAATATTCATATTTCAGAAATTGATCTGGCATGTATTTTGTTTAGAACTATGTCAATAGTCATTTAGGACAACATTATTTTTATTGGTTTCAGTAGTATTTAATATGCCATGGCTTTTCACCTTTTAATTTTAAGTACTTTATTTTTTTTTTTTTACTTTGTTTCTTAAAGATTTACCAATTTTAAAAATAATGTTCTCAGGAAATGTAGATAACATCTGTCTATATGAGTGTGTGTGCACATGTATGGTGGGGTAAGCATTCAGGTTCAAGATTTTCTTCCTATTGACTGTAAATAAGAACTAGATCAATACAGAGAACAAAAACTTAAAAGTCATTAGTGTCGTCTGTGTGTGTGTGTGTGAGGAATTAGGAAAAGGATATCTCATTATAATGTATTCAATTTATAATACATTTTTTATCTTAGCATTTGCTCATTCTAGCTGAGTATTTTAAGAGACTGTTTTAGTTTAGACATGATGCTCTGTAATGTGGTGAGTCATGGCTGTGGGAAAGCTTCTTTTCCTGCATTGGATTACTTTGCTAAGTATTGTAAGGTAAAAAATTTATATTATGAAAGATTACACATTAGTATTTTTTATCATATTATTCACTTATGAAAGGAACACAACCCATCAGTAAAACACTACATTTTTCAAACAGTTTGAAAAAGCAACTTCTTAAAATGTTGAATTTTCTTTTTTTTTATTTTTTGAATAAAAGTTATCTTTAGGGGAATAGAAATACATGACTAGGAGAATATGTATTACAAAGAAATAATACACCATAGATTTTTTTTTTCTTTCTTTGACGAAGGCTATGAAACCACTATTTCCTTGCTTCTGTTGCCACCTGTGCCCTAATTAACTTTTTAAAGAACTTGCTCTGTGTTTTCATTCATTCAAAGTTTAGGAGAGCATGAAATCCATTAGTATTATGTCCAGCATGGTTATGCTTTACGAATGATGATATATTTTATGCTAAATTCCACAACTCTTCTTCCCTAAAGAGGAAAAGTGATCTTTCACATGAAAGGTAAGAACCTGGCATATCTGAAGCAAAATGATGTTACTGTGATGCCCAGATGCATTAATACAAATGTGATAAATCATTAAATATATGTTTTGTTCAAAGAGCATTTAAGCATATTTTAAACAGTTTTCATTTTCAAATGATAAAACAAAAAGTTTTCTAAGATAGTTGCAGAGCATTTGAACAGCTATGTTGCAGGCATAAGCTATACTCTCTGGCGACAGTTCTAACTGCTCCCCAGAACTATTCCTGGAATAACAGACAGTGATCATAACAACTTCATAGCTGTGTCAACTGCAATAATGGAGGCCATTATTTGTCATGTAAATGTAACTAGTATGGCTATGAGAATTAAACAACTAGTATCACTGCTTGTTCCATTCCCAGCATCATGATGTGATGTTTTAGTTTTATCATCCATCTCTTACATCCCAACCCCAATGCCAAACTCCTTAACCTCCGTCCTCATGTTTTATATTTCCATAATAATTATGTGAATGTTAGCACATAATTATTATGTAAAAACTCTTACTTCACAATAATCTACACCAAAATTCTAATCTGATCCCATATAACCTATGAAAGGTCCTTTTCCACTGCCCATCAGAATTATTTATTAAGTGTTGAGACTGGCTATTCACTGATGCTGCAAACAACTGTTTCCACTTATGTATTCATTGTGCTTTCAGGCTCTTCCAAACTTTTGGAGTTGTCTTTCTTTCATATTCCTATTGGTTTGTTTTTAAACATTCTTCAGAGAGTAAGGCTCATATGATTCTACAGATTTTCTCTGAATCTTGCTGATCCACCTATTGCTGATACCATTTTCAAGGTTTGATAGAATGATCTGACTACACAGGGCAATTTACATTTCTGTGTGCTTGCTTCTATGAACTGCAGTTTTCAATGGGCACACTTCCTCCAGACATGACAAGTACTTTGTGCTTCTTACTTGGCTTTTACAAGTAACAGCATTAATGTCCTCAAACACCAGCCAATTGTATCTCATGTAAAAGGAATGTTCATATAACATACTGGCAAATCTAAAGCAGGTCATGAGAACAGAGAGAGAAAGAAAGAAGGCAGATGGATGAAGGGGTCCTTCTGATCGGTGTCACTAGCTCATTTAGTAGAGTTGGGCTAACTTAAGACCTCTGGAGTTGTGCAAGAACCAATTATTAAGAAAGAATACAATGATGTCCATCATAACAAGGTATACTGAAGTCTTTTTTAAAAATAAAGATTCTTGTTTTCCATGTTGACGTATTAAGAAACATCATAAAATGCACTTGTGAGGATCTCCTTTTCTTTGAAAAGACTCATATACTCTTAATGAGCATCCAGCTTGAGAATTTTGTGTTCTGGATAGAGTTTAGTCATTACACTGAATATCACTGTGAGCTCCATAGTCAAAGCAACCAGTAAGTAGATGGTGATACTTCTGAACTTTGTCTGCATCTAGTAGATATTCTACTAATGTATGAGAACAAATCTCTTGTTATCAAATATCTGTAGCCAAGTCCCTTGCAATACAAACAGTCTTTTCTGTTACAGAGTCTGTCTGCTGCCAGCAAGGTCACCTTTTCCAGGTAGACAGTGAAAAACGGAGGAAATTGCAGATCTGTGACCTTGCTCTTCTCCATGAAGATTCTGTTATTCTGAAAATATTAAATAGAGGAAGGATCCAAAGAATTCAAACCTTTATCTGAAAATTTACAATCATAGAGTCTACAATAATAAATGAGAAACAAAAAGAAACTTGAAAAGTAAATTATCAGCCAAAGGAGAGGGGAGACTTAATAAAAGAAATACAATAGTTTTCAAAAGAGCTCCAAACAGAAATTCATTGCTCTGTGCTAAGTAGAAGTCTCCAGGTAACTTGGAGATGGGTGTGGTGTGCTACATACATCTATAGAGGTGGGGGACCCTATACCTCTAAGCCATATACAGTGTTGTAAATCAATGTGACCTCAAAAAAAAAAAAAAAAAAGGAAACACATTCCCCTGCATAATATTCTGTTGTATCCCATTCCATATTGTCCCATTTATCTAAGATACATATTATTTTACATATGCACCTGCAAAATGGGTTTTCCTGACTATCTGATTTAACTCAATATTCATTTGCATTACTAAGGTCCTCAAAAGGTTTTATGGTCCACAAAATAATCCTCATACAGTTCCATTGATAATAATATTTCTCCTCCTTACTGCATCTTCTATTGCTAATAATAACATTAGAATACCATTGTCAGGCCCCGCTTTAAGTCATTACAAGTATTAAATCATTTAAATGGATAGGTATTTATTAATTTAATCATACATTTCAATTGGCATTAGCCATGTGTCCTGATGAATAAAGTACAGTTGAGAGGTAGAGGGAAGGCAGCCTAATCCAGCCAGAATCTCTTCTGATAGGTCTAGGGCCAGGCCTCCTCTAAATCTACAACATAGTTACTTCTCTTTTTAAGATTTATGCATGCAAAAAATGGGGTACAAGCCAGAGGTGCAGGGATTGGAGGGTAAAAGGATCCACCAGAGGCAGAGTGGGGCACAGAATAGCCGATCTACTGAGATACACTGCTGAGGGGAGCAGCAGACAGGGCAGGAGAGGTCTGCTTTGCCATGGGGGTCAGCTCCCTGGCCAGGGATTGAAGGTGCTGCAGTGGCTGTTGAGAGCTCTTTGGTGCTGTGCTTTAACCCCTTGCACCACCAGGGAGACCCCCATCATCTTTTTATCCAAGCTCTTTGAGTTAATTCCCTGTCATTTGTAAGTAAGATATAGTTACCTAACCGATAAAATTAGTTCAATTTTGTTTTCAACTGGACTTATCAGTTAAAATCTTTTTGTTTGATGTTCTTGACTCAACAACAGTATTTTTAATTCACTTATTTAATTTTTTTTATTGAGTTAATATTGATTTACAATATTGCATATATTTTAGGAGGGTAAGTTCATGCATCCTCACATATATGTTTTCACACAATATGTTTCAAAAACACAATGTGTTTCAATAAACAGAGAGTAGAGAGAGAACTACTTAATGAAGTTCTTGTCTACTCATGTTCTCTCTCCCTATTTTTATTTTCCAATTTTTCCATCACCAGGGGACCACTGACATTAATTTCTTATAGGAACATACATATAGTCTTATTTCTTCATTTTTCTTATACAGATGGTAACATCAAACTTATACCTTTATATAATGCTTTAATTTTTTCACCTAACATATCTTGCATATTTTTCCTTATTACCTCCTAGAAAAGCTCCTAATTTTAAAATGTATTTTTAAGCCAAACAAAGACAAAAATAAGTCAAATTGAGAATAATCATCAGGATGTACAAAATTTGAGTATAACTTTTATGTTTTTTGATTTTTCCAAACTATTACTTTTTTACATTTTTTTATTGAGGTAGCATTGATTTACAGCACAATTTATGATTCGCAGGTATACATTTACACAACTTCAGCTATACATTAGTACACCATACACACCACTGAAGTATCCATAGTTCTCTACCATGTCCATTTTACCCCATCCCTTGCTTCCCTGTCCTCTACCTCTGCCTTGATAGTTTCAGTTCTGCAGTTAGATTTATCCTTTGTTTCTCTACATTCCACACATGAATGAAATCACCCCATGTTTGTCTTTCTCCTTCAGTTTATTTTGTTTAACACAATCCCCCCCACCCAGTTCCATCCATTCTATCACAAATGACATTGTTTATGTATACACATCTTAATCTGCTCATCTGTCATAAGGCCAATAATTATTTTCATTACTTGGCTGTTGAAAATTTTAAAGTAATATTAAACAATGTCACAAGAACAATACTATGAGGGTCTGTGCTGGATTTCAGGAATACAATAATGATGATGTATGTATGTAGAGAGATATGAAATGGTAGTTAGGAGATTAATTAGGTGGAGCTAGAACAATGGCTTTTTTAAGTGTTGCAGGTTTCATTTGTGGTATAAAGAGACAGTCTTTTAAACTTTCATCTTCTAACCAACGTCTAAAATTATAAAGTGAGTTAATGGTTCACGTGAATGAATCATTTCAACTAAAATAATTGATGATACACTTGTGCCTTTAGGGCCCTCCCTGGTGGCACAGCAGGTTAAAGCACAGCACTGAGAATCTAAAGCCGCTTCTACATGAGTTTGATTCCTGCCTGCCCCGGGAGGTGACCACATAGCGTGGCAGACCTCTCCTGTCTAACCTGGTGCTCCCAGCAGTGTACGTCATCCATCTGCCTGTTCTGTTCCTCACTCTGTCTCTGGTGAAGCCTCTCACCGCCCCTGAGCCTCTGGCCTGTACCCCAGTTCTGTATGCACAAATAAATAAATCTTTTAAAAAAAAATATTACTTTACAAAGGATAAATCTAACAAAAACTAGCTCAATCAGATGATCCAGGTTAATTTCATCAAATTGAAATTAATTTTATCAAATTTAATTTGATAAAATGTGTGATAGTGTATATCCTTAATGAATTTGCTTTGAAAAAAAAAATCACTTCATCTCTCTGCCTTTCTCTACAATCATCCCAGTATAATCATGAGAAAGACTAATCCCAACTTAGGGCATACCACAAAATACCTGACCAATAATATTCAAAATTTTGTAAATCATCAGAAATAAGAAAAATCTTTGACACATGAATGCTAATCGTAATTCAGGATTCTGGGACAGAGAAGGCTACAAGGGAAGAAATGGCCTTTATGTATTAACAATGTGCCAATTCAGTCCACTAATTGTAGAAATGTAATACCAATGCTTTACTAATATAAAATTGTTAATAGAGGGATCTGAGTTTGCACATATAGAAGCCCTCAGTACCAACTTTTTGTTGTTGTTGTTTTTTAAAGATTTATTTATTTATTTGTGCATACAGAACTGGGGTACAGGTCAGAGGCTCAGGGGCGGTGAGAGGCTTCACCAGAGACAGAGTGGGGAGCAGAACAGGTGTATTGACGAAGTGCACTGCTGAGGGGAGCAGCAGGCGGGTCAGGAGAGGTCTGCCACTGCATGTAGATCACCTCCAGGGTGGGGATCGAACTCATGCTGAAGTGGCTTTAGCTTCTTAGTGCTGCACTTTCACCTGCTGCGCCACCAGGGAGGGCACATTATACATTGTTTTTAAATTTACATAATTAATATGTTAACTTTTTTCAAGCTAAGATCCATAAACAGATACTAGAATTTACTAATATTATCATGATTGTTGGCAAAGTATTTGCTCACAATTCATATTCTTTTTTTTTATGGAGAAAAATATATATGAAATAATTCCTGAGTTGAAGCATTAGTTCTTTGGTTATCACTTGCAGATCATTTAATATCAGCAGGAGTGTTAATATAAAGAGTGAATGGGATTTAAGACACATCCTCTTCAACAGGCTCTCTGCTTAACCTTTAACAAAAGGACTAACAGAGTTATATTTCTTTGGATCATGAAGCTTTTTGAAGTATTTTTATGGCTATTATCACAAAGTAGATACTCATGTCAAAATGATACAAAAAACCAAGGGAAAATTTCCAATGACCTAAATACAAACAATTTCAACAATTTCAGCAAAATATAGATTGTAACCCAGAGTTTAAAATAAATATGTACAAGTCATAGTGATACTAATAAATGAAAAAGTAAAGAAATAAGGGGAAAATAATAAGTCCCCAGTGAAGAATTCCAAATAATTTATGTACATACTTCTTAAAGCTGGAAGATAATTCTCCATCCCTTAAATGTGAACTTTGCCTAGTGATTTCCTTCTGTAAAGAACAGTAAGGTAAAGGGTTAAAATATTACTTTACAGGCCCTCCCTGGTGGCGCAGTGGGTTAAAGCACTGCACTGAGAAGCTAAAGCCACTTCCGCATGAGTTCGATTCCCGCCTGCCCCGGAGGTGACCACATGGTGTGGCAGCCCTCTCCTGACCCACCCGCTGCTCCCCTCAGCAGTGTGCTTCGTCGATCTGCCTGTTCTGCTCCCCACTCTGTCTCTGGTGAAGCCTCTCACCGCCTCTGAGCCTCTAGCCTGCACCCCGGTTCTGTATGTACAAATAAATAAATCTTTTAAAAAAAAATATTACTTTACAAAGGATAAATCTAACAAAAACTAGCTCAATCAGATGATCCAGGTTAATTTCATCAAATTGAAATTAATTTTATCAAATTTAATTTGATAAAATGTGTGATAGTGTATATCCTTAATGAATTTGCTTTGAAAAAAAAAATCACTTCATCTCTCTGCCTTTCTCTACAATCATCCCAGTATAATCATGAGAAAGACTAATCCCAACTTAGGGCATACCACAAAATACCTGACCAATAATATTCAAAATTTTGTAAATCATCAGAAATAAGAAAAATCTTTGACACATGAAGACTAAACGTAATTCAGGATTCTGGGACAGAGAAGGCTACAAGGGAAGAAATGGCCTTTATGTATTAACAATGTGCCAATTCAGTCCACTAATTGTAGAAATGTAATACCAATGCTTTACTAATATAAAATTATTAATAGAGGGATCTGAGTTTGCACATATAGAAGCCCTCAGTACCAACTTTTTGTTGTTGTTGTTTTTTAAAGATTTATTTATTTATTTGTGCATACAGAACTGGGGTACAGGTCAGAGGCTCAGGGGCGGTGAGAGGCTTCACCAGAGACAGAGTGGGGAGCAGAACAGGCAGATTGACGAAGTACACTGCTGAGGGAAGCAGCGGGCGGGTCAGGAGAGGTCTGGCTCGCCATGTGGTCTCCTCCGGGGCAGGCGGCAGGCGGGGATCGAACTCATGCGGAAGTGGCTTCAGATTCTCAGTGCTGTGTTTAACCCGCTGCGCCACCAGGGAGGGCCAGTACCAACTTTTAATAAGCACCTTATAAAATTCTTTTTTGCAATCTAAAACTAGTCTGCAAAGTTTATTAGAAAAAAAAGCACTCTACCCACTTTCCATTCTTATAGAGGTAATAACGCCTAAAGTTCATCTACCAGCTCTGATCTGAAATTCAAAAGGAAAAATACATTAAAAGTTAACTCAGAGTATTAATCATTTTTGTCACCTGGGAATATTTATTTTGCTGCTCACATAAATTAGTAGTTTACATCTAAAATGCATGAACGGTATTTTTAAATGCAAAGAATATGAGAAATTATAAAGAATACAATAGCAATAAATATTTTCATACCCTATATCATGGAGTTTTCCTATCTTGAGATTGTCCTCAGTTCTGGGGACTTAATATTTCTCTGACACGAAAGTCAAAAAACCCAAGTTTGATGAGAGACATTTGATGAAATATGTGATGAGAGATGATTCCCTGTCTTACAGAAGCAAGATTATACCACTCATGGTGATTTTAAGTAAAGAAAAATAGTTCCTATAAACAATTCCCCAGAGGGGTGATTTCCTATGCATACCTTTCCAGATGAAATATGTGTACATATCCCACCTACAGTAGATCTGAGGAATATTTTAGAAAAAAAAATTATGCAAGCTTTCTCTAAATACAACCTTGGAAAATTCCTGTTTTCATGCTGAAATTCAGTGAAGGAACCAGTTCAAGTTAACTATCTCATCTTCAGCCTAGGCACAAAAAGATTATCTTACTGCAAAACAGCTTCTTGTAACAGATTCCTTCATAGGAAAGCTTTGGATCTTGAGATGACCCATTATGACCAAAAGCCAGTAATTATGCTGAATTAAGGTCTCTTAGTGATATAGTCTCTTATCAGATTCTTGCTGAGCCTAATAAATCTCATTTCAACCTTAACAAGTATTCAGAGTCAATTTAAACCACAGTTTAGCAAGCTGCCACTTTCTGTCCCTCCCAAATGTCTGAAGATTGGAGAATTCCTGCCAGGTGAGGAATGTGTTAATCACTATGCTTTCTCAGAGAGCATGTCATTGGTTAGCAGCCAGGAAAACACTCAATGAAGTTTTCATTCTGTAGGTCCTTCTATAGTACTAAGTATATACATAATATAATTAAATGTCAAAGAAGTTTATGTGGTGTTTAAGTGAGTAGATGGATCCTAGATCTGAAAATTGGATTAGATATACGAGCTGGGAGGAAACTTACATTGTTTCATTCCTCCTTCTAGCCGTCAAAGTCTTCCACTAGCTGTGTTTATTATTCAGTTAAACTATAAATTTTTTCTTAGTGTTTTATGAAGTTCAAATAACTCCATTTATCAAAAGGAGTATAAGTTATTTTAATGTTTTATTGCTACAGGAAAAGGAAAGCTCGGTGTTTGAAATATAATTCTTATGGTACATATTTAGTATAATGGGAGTAAGGAAAATGGGAGATTAACATAAGAAAAGTAAATGTGTAAACATTGTATAATAAAATCAATGAATGAGACCAAGGAAGAAAGACATGCAGTTTATGTGTCCTTCCAGCTTGCATCCCTCAACTTCTACCTTCGAAATCAAAAAAATACTTACTTTCAATCACTGAGAATTCAGACTACCTCTGCCTCCTTGGTGTTCAGAACTGGTAAAATAAAAATGTGAAAGCTTTGTTCAACAATTATTTGGAAGAGCAAGCACGGCACCTTTCTAAGGGTGAGATGCACGTGGAGACACCTCTGAAGTCAGTCCTGTGTTGTCCACAGCTTTCTTACGCTGATTCTTATGTGCACATAACACATTCATCGTCCAGAAAGAGACATTGAAAAATCAAAGGCAGACAACCCCAATTAAAATGACAGCTAAAGACTAGGTTTCCCCTTCAGATGGAGGCCAGGCAAACTCACAGTGGAGGGGAAGTTAGTGTGGCCTCTCCCTCCACCTCAGATGACCTCTACCCTCTACCCAGGAAGTCAGTGTGTACTTGTTGCCTTTGAACTTAAGAATCCAGAGCCATGTTCCTCTTCTGGCTTTCACTCTTCAAAACGCCTATTCACCTGTCATTATGCCTCCAAGCCTCTGTAGCTGCTTTGTGGCAATGACAAAATGATAAAATGTATATGCTACTGGACTGAGGACTGTTTATTTTCCCTTGGTAAAATGATTCATGAGTATTCAAAAAAAATTAAGGGGAGCTGCAAAGTGTCAGGAACTCTGAATTTAAGAATGGTCATGGTAGACTTTGGAGCAAAGCCTAAAAATAGAAAAGCCTCTAACTTTAGAGTCAAGGTCTGTGACCCACAAAGAAATGGTGGGCTAGAGTGGAGGTGGAGTGGTTGAGGAACTTTGTCCAAATAGGAAAACCTTTCTGTTTCGATCTTTGTTTCAAAGGAGTCACTTGCAAATATCTCCTGATAAATTTGCAGTGGACTTTTGACCAATAATTACAGTATTATTTAGAATAATTAAAAATTGTGTAAGCAGTTAGATGGAGTTTGCAGTATTAAACAATAACTAGAGCTAAACATCCTGATATTCATTTCCTTGAGGAAAGCCCTACCTGGATTGCATGCTTTTGTGGTATGGCTTAGCTACTGATCTCAAGGCACATTTTTATTAAGAGGCCAAAAATCCTACTGAAGCAGAAACAATCCTGCTTCAATTGTAGTGGGAAGCTTTTTTAGTGGGGGGAAAAAAATGAAAAATCCAGTAAGCAGTTAAGATTCAATAGGCTAAGAGTCTCTTTTATATTTGGAATACAGTTTCTATAGATTTTAAGACTTAGAAAAATAACACATCAAAAAAATTGCTTTTAAATCACTAACCTGTATCGATAGGCCATTACTTAGCAAGTTATTACATAAATTATGTCAAAGCATTTTTATTAGTAAGTCTAAAATGTGAATACAAATATCTTATCTCATAGTAAATAGAAGATTTAAGATTTAAAAATGTAAAAAAAAAAATGTCAGTGTTAGGATTACAGAAAATAGGTATTCTCATTCATTCCCTTTTCTGGGAGCTTAAGACCTGTTACTAAAGTTAATTTTGCAGAATATTAATATCTTCTAAATGTTATAATTGTTAGAATTTGCTCTTAATTATCAAAGATGGTCATTGTCATATGTAAGAGAAAAACAAAAATTGTGTGGTCTTTATTTAAATCAATCAATTTAAAAATTCTAGGAATATAATGATCGATGAACCAACAATATCGCTACTGCATTCAGCTTTAAATCTCATTGTGGAGACAGAAAATTAGTAAAGTAAATAAATTAATATATAATATAATGTCAACTGGTGATAAATGTTACAAAGAAATAGAAAGCAAAATATAAAATAACAAGTCACAAATGACGATTGGTTTTACATGTTGGTCACAGTAGAGGCTGAAATGATGACACTTAAATAGGAAATGCAGTAAGTGAAAGTAGAAGCCCTGGCAGTGATGGGTTAAGGATCTTCCAGCCAGAACAAACAAAAAGTGCAAAGATCCTCAGAAACAAGCTGGGGATGTTCAAGGATCATTAAGTAAGCAACTGTGGCTGCAGCCAAGTGAAGGAGAGAAGAAGACTAAAGAAGAGGTCAAAGACAATGTTGTAAACCAATATTACCTCAATAAAAAGTAAAGTAAAACAAGATACCCAGGAGGGGAGGAAAGATAGGTCAAAGTGATAGTTAGAGTCCAGTTGCTCTAGTTCTGGTGGGCCAGAACTTGATTTTTATTGGTTTTTATTTTCAGTGTGATAGGAGGGCAATGGGAAGTTCTAAGCAGACGAGTACAAGGTTTGACTTATATTTAACCAGCGGTAGAGGTCAGGAAAGTGAAAGAAGGAAGCTTTAATTCTAGACTAAAAGGGGATATAATTATTGACTAGCAAAAGGTAAGCAGAGGAAGGTTGGGAAGTTCCTAGCTTATGGATTTTTTAAAAATAAAATAACTAAGATTTTCTGATGTTTGAATGTGTATGAAAGAGAAGATAATGAACAAATCTATAGTTTGGGCCTGAATAAATGAACTAGTGTTGTCAGGGAGAGATAGGTGGTGGTGTTGTAACAGCAATTCATTGCAAATATGAAATTTCATACTTTAGAAGAATACTTAAAGTGGATACTATGAAAGCTATATTGTGAGTTTGAAATAGTACAAAATAGTATGTATGATAGAATTATATTTCTGTGTATGTATAGAAAAATGACTAGTGATAAAAAATGTTAACATTATTTATCACTAGCTAGATGATTACCACTGACTGATGTTCTTCATCATTTCATTCTCTATTTCCCCCCCCCTTTTTTTTTTTTTTACTATAAACATGTGTATTGAATCAGGGGGGAAATCATTTGAAATAGTTTTGAAGATAATGGAGAAAGATAATTGGGGTAAAGTATGGTTGAGAGAGCCCAGCTGTTTGAAAATCACTTGTAGCATCTGAAAACACACAAAACACAGCTGGCATGGAGGCAAGAGTTACATAATTTGAATTCTTTACCATCTTTGTTAAAATGGGTATGAAATGGAGGAAAACATCCCTTTAAAATAAAAAGATTGCCATTTATTTTCTGAGTTGACCAAGAATAAAGAATCCAGCAGGAACTTCTCAGCAATCCAGGTTCTAACTGAATATGTTACAGAAAAGTAACTTGAAGGCAGCCTTAATGTGGCCTTCAGAATACTAGCTTTTAATTTTCAGGATGATAAAAATTGTGTGCTGAAATAATGTCAACATTAATTTTTACTTTGTTAATACTTTAACAAAGTATATGTATGCAGCAAGAGGAAAAGGCAATGATTGCCCCCAAATTGTGATAGTGGTCAATTAAGGGTGATGGGAGGCTACGTGATTCTTTCCTTTCTGGGTTGTGATCATTTTTATAGAAAAATGTGTGTGTTTACATAAAAAATATGTTTATTGTGAAAAAGGAATAAATGGGCTTTATAGAAAATATGGAAAAATATAAAACAGAAGAATAAGTAAATATGAAAATAAAAGCAAAGGGAAAACCATGATTATGACATACAGGAGAAATCAACATATTCAAGATCATTTTATTGTTTTGTGTATATATAGATCTATATGAGGATTCATGAAGCATATTTTAGAACATATTTACTAACTAAACTGTTGTCTATTGTTATCTCTAAATTTTCAGTATTTTCACTGCGTTGAACATTTCATCTAATTTGTCCTTATACTTGAAAATTTGTTGTTTGTGGCAAAAACCAACATTTCATGCATGCTTCCAGAGCCAAGGAGTGCTGATTATTTCCTCTGGGTCAATTCCTTGAAGTAGAGCTGCTAAATGACTAAACAGAAAAGGCTTTAGTTCCATATGACAGAAAGGTCTGTGCAATTTTACACATTCCCAAAGTGTACAAGCCATCTGTATATCTTCACTTACAATGCATGTGTTAAATGTTTTTAATTTTTTCATTGCTAATTTTTGAGGCCTTATATCTTAAAATTAATTTTTCTCTGTTTACCAGTCACTTTTAGAGTTTAAATATTTTCATTTTCTTTCTGAGTTCTTTCTCTAAAGTCACTTTGGAAAATTCTTCTTTACTCCAATTTATAAAAATATTCAACTATGCTATCTTTTGAAATGGTTTTATTGTCACAAAAGGATACAGTAGAAGATGTTCAAATGAGTTATTTTTCTTTTAAAGTTTAAGGTAGTTTCACTTTTTTTTTTTTCAAAAGCTAAGACAGTAGTTGTACAGTGCCTTTTCCACTCATTTGAAATACGAAACTTATTGGATATTAGAGATTTAGCTATAGTAAGCTAGTTTCTAGACTGTGTTCTGCTTTTAATAACTTCTTTATCCTGTATTAGCTTCTCAGCTTTGTTTACTGTAGCTGTAGTAGGCTAAATAATGACACAACAATAGTAGAATCTAATTCTTGGAACCTGCAAAATATTATCTCATGGAGATAAACAACCTTTGCATATGCAAAGTTAAATTCTTGAGATGGAGAAAGTAGCCTAAATTTTTTGGGTGGCCTTAAATCTGGAGATTAGACATACACAAAGAAGACATCCATGTGAAGTCAGAACACAGAGATTGAAGATGCAGGGCTTGAAGTTTGGGGTGATATGGCCATAAGCCCAGAAATATTGGCAGTCACCAAAAACTGGAAGTAAAGAACATTCTCTCTTTGAATGTCCAGAAGAGCTGAACCCTAAAACCCTGATACTGATTTTTAATTTCTAGCCAGAGAATATATCTCTGCTGTTTTAAGTGAAATTTGTGTTTTGTTTTGTTTTGTTTTACAGTGGAATAGGAAAGAAACACTGAATAATTAGTACATAATTTATTTTCTAATAATTCAAGACCTGTTTTGGACTTGTTTTTAGATTTTTATAGCCATTCTTATTCATTCTGTAACTATTCATTAAGGGTTTACTCTATATCAAGCATTCACTTCAAATCTTTCTAACACTGTATTAGAACTGTATTTTCATGGACTGGATTAAAGATTTAGATTATTAATTAACAGGGGTCATGGAAATATTGAAATAATATTTACAGTGAGGAATTTCCATATTATATGATAACTGACATTACATTTTTCTTTCTCTACATTTTTAGATGATCTTTCTTATTGCATTTATTCCAAGATTTTCAAATAGTTTTATTGATATCATGCATAAAAACAAGCCAAAGTATTGCTTTTGATTTAGGCAGATTTCTTTTCAACTCAAGAAAATAGCAAAAAGAAAGAACACAATAGCCACAAAAAAATAGCTAGTTTCAATTCGAGAATTTTTTTAAAACAAGGTTTTTTTTATTTCCCTGAAAATAACTCACTTTGAAGCAAAAAAAAAAAAAAATATGTTATGGAAATGCAATTTAGTGTTGTAAATGGTGAGTACACGAATGAAAGCAAAGACAGATATCCAAAAGAAAACTGGAAATATATTTATCACCAATGTAACTGGATTTAGGAGCCATAGCATAGAAACAAGAGCATAATTTAAGAGATAATACTATACTAGAGGTTTATGGGTATGTTGGTGGTGTATCTCGTGTAGTTACATATTATCTGAAAGGCTGTGTGCTTGCCTCTATATCATAGAATGTTTAAACCAGTGTTCCTCCAATTTAAAAAAAAATGCAGTTAAGATATTTAGGAAGCATTCCCAAACTGGAAAATTATCTACATATTAAAACTGAAAATGTTGATTATGCTTCATACAAAGATGATAAAAGATGATTTCTTTTTATAAATAGTAGAATTAATTTTTGAATTGTACATATAGTGAAAAATGGAGAGGCACAAGGAAAAGGAAAATTTATTTACAATGAAATCAAAATTATATAGGTTTTAATTTTTCGGCCATAACCAGTAAATGGCAAGATAATGAAAAAAAATGGCTTTTCAAGGAAAGCATTTTACCCAAATTAACTGTTTCCCTATCTAAAAGTAACAAATAGTGTTCCAAAAATAATTAGGAACTCAGAGAGAATGTAAATAAACTTATTGAAGATTTACTCTTTTTTTTTTTTTTTAAAGATTTATTTATGTATACAGAATTGCGGGACAAGCCAGAAGTGCAGGGCTGGTGAGAGGATTCACCAGAGACAGAGTGGGGAGCAGAACAGACCGACTGACAAAGTACACTGCTGAGGGGAGCAGTGGGTTGGTCAGAAGAGGTCTGCCACGCCATGTGGGTCACCTCCGGGGATCGAACTCATGCCGAAGTGACTTTAGTTTCTTAGTGCTGTGCTTTAACCCACTGAGCCACCAGGGAGGACCCTGAAGATTTACTCTTAAGTGACAAAATGATTTAGTAAGATCCTAAATTTAAGACATAGATTATGTAAATCAAGTTTACTGAAAAATAAATAAAACTCCCCTCTACCAATGAGAACCAAAAATGCATATATCTAATTGGGTGATCATTTTATAATTTGTCTTTATAGGGTTCTTTGCTACCAGTGGAACTTAATCAAAGTAATCTCTAGCCATCAAGACAGCTGAACATTAAACCTTAAAAGGAAAGGGTGGGGCCCTCCCTGGTGGCGCAGCGGGTTAAAGCACAACACTGAGTATCTAAAGCCGCTTCCGCGAGAGCTCAATTCCCGCCTGCCCCGGAGGTGACCACAAGGTGTGGCAGACCTCGCCTGGCCCGCCCACCTCTCCCCTCAGCAGTGTACCTCGTCAATCTGCCTGTTCTGTTCCCCACTCTGTCTCTGATGAAGCCTCTCACCGCCGCTGAGCCTCTGGCCTGTACCCCAGTTCTGTATGCACAAATAAATAAATCTTTAAAAGATAAAAAAAAAGGAAAGGGTGGACTTTAATTCACTTCTTCCCATGAAACACATAATCTTTTTTGAAATGTTATATAGCTTTTTTGTGAGGTTTTAAGAACACCCTTTGTCAGGCAAAAAAAAAAAAAAAAAAAAAAAAAAGGCCATGGTGAGAACTTTTCCTGGGATTATAGTTGCCTAGTCACTTGTTTGCATAAATGACAGGTCATTCAAATACTTAGAAAATTGTCAAAGTTTTGTTCCTTGGTGAAGTGATTTTCTCTTTGCCTCAATTATTAATAGCAGCTTAAAAACCTGTTCTAATTCACAACATTATATGTAGTTTGGAAAGTGAATATCTAGCCAAAGTATTTTCATACTGTTAAAATGTAGCACTTACAGTAGAGCACAGTGGGATGTACCTGATAAAAATAAGCAAATATTTTAATAAGATATCAAGGAGGGCATTGACTGATTAGAAGAGATTCTTTATAAATCAGAGACCTCCTACCTGAACTTGTGTCATATTATGTATCATAGCTAGTCATATATTAAATAATAGTCTACAGTTTTAAAATTTATGAATTTTTTAAAAAGTTATATAATTGTGTTTGTGTGAATGCTCTCATGTACTTTAAATGAGGTAAAATTCTTAACAATGAACTTACTAAACTATATATATACATTTTGATACATATTTCCAAATGATTAGATGTGATAAATTACAGTTCTCACAATAATAATAATGTGGTTCTACATATCATCAACAGAAGCAAGATATGCCACCCTGTATCAGTGGAGCCCAGACCACCTAGAGAGTCACTAAAAGGTCTTCTCGCATGTAGCTGTCCTTCCAGCTATAATTTATTGCAGCAAAGGAAACCAAAAAAGGGGAAAGATACTGGAGTAAAGTCTAAGCAAACCAAGTCTAAGCAAACCAAGCAAAGCAAAGACTTTACTGGAGTAAAGTCTAAGCAAACCAAGTCTAAGCAGCTCACAGTTCAGTGACACAGAACATTCTTAATTCTCAAGCAGTGAGTGGTGACAACACCTGTGAAATGTCCAGACTAATGAGGTCTGGTCATGTAGGCACCTTCTACTCAGCACACACCAGGCTTCAACCTGTTCAGCATTAAGCACAATGTTTGTTTCAAATCACTGTTGATGGGGAAAACCAAGGAAAGATGAACAAACATGAGACAAACAGAGTGATTTCCCTAAAACATAGAATAAAGAATATAAGTAATACGCCTCATTTCAGACCACTCTAATATTACTTGCCCAAAGACTTGATTGTGAGAAATAACTCAACTTCCATGTTTTGTGTGAATTCAGGGAGTTTAGTACCGCTAATGCTTTTCTCTTTCTTGGTAAAGTAAATTTTTTTCTGAGTAGAAAAGAATCAGTAAAGACTAATACCTTCCCTCAAGATAGAGTAACAAATGTAGTATTTTCCTTCTCACCCATAACAATAAAAAAAACAAATATATGAAACAATGATTTTTGAGCCAACAGATATTAAGCAATACAGAACCGTGATCTCTGAGAGACAGGAAACAAAAATGTTTATTGCCTTGAATGAAATTGCAGGCCACAGTACAGGGAGGGAGAAGCCAGGAAGACCTCAGTTGCCTCTCTGAGTTGAGGAAAAAAGCTAAAAGTCCTCAGCAGTTAGCATTCACCTAAAATATAAAAAGTACTGGAGAGTTGCACAGAGAGACTTCTGGAGATCTAAAAGGGTCCTTATCAAAAATTCAGAAGAAAGCTGATCATAAGCAACAACATTACACTCAAACAGCACATTCTTGTGTCCCCTTACCCGAATACTGAGTTCTTTGATACCTACTAGAAGGCATAACAGAAGGTGAATTACAGTAATCTTTTGGTTGAAACTTTTTCTTTATTTCTCTCTCCCTCTCTTATGTCTTTCCTATAAGTTCTTATAGGATATACATATACATACATACATGCATGCATACATATGTACATAGATATATCCTACATGTATATATGTGTATATGTGCATATCCTATATACATATGTATCATATATGTATGTGTGTATACCCTATATGTGTGTATCTTGTACATACATATATATGTATATATGTATGTATATACATATATTTATATATATGTGTGTGTGTATATATATATATTATGCTTTATTATGCTTCCACAATAAAAAAATATTAAATCAGCTTAGATCAAAATAACCATAATAACAATAGCCTCTCACTGTATAAGAAGGAAATAATAGACTGTCACTTTACATATACAGATATAGGACATATATGTGTGTGTATGTGTATATATATATATATATA
>NW_004567132.1:18736587-18747172 GCF_000260355.1 Condylura cristata | reverse complement strand
TATACATACATATATATGATTATATATATGTATATATATGGCATGCCCCATGGTTTCTAGCAATATTTTGCTCATAATATTTGTCAAATTGCTATTTCCTAAAATTGAGCATTAGCATTCCATAGCTGCTTGACCTAATTTCTCTATATTCCTGATCTCTGGAGGTTAATACTTAATTGAATGTGTAAAATGACAGTCTATTATTTCCTTCTTATACAGTGAGAGGCTGTTGTTATTATGGTTATTTTGCTCTAAGCTGATTTAATATTTTTTTTTTTATTGTGAAACATAATAATGCTGCAGGTAGAGTATTGTATCAAGTGCCCTGCTTTTGATCTTCCTCTCTTACTCTGCAAGCTCTTCTTAACTATGAAAGCTCTATTTTGCTAAATATGGTTATTTATATTTTAAATATCTGTTTGCTTCCAGGTTTGTGTGCTTAAATAAACAAGAGCTGACTTTCTTTTTGAAACAAAATATAATAGAGAAAACTGGAATGTAATGAAATTTATGACCCATATCTGATACAGAAACATGAGTGGGTGATAGGCTAAGCTAGTTAAAAGCTTTTTGTGTGTGGCTTTTGTATGTTGCTTTTCCCCAACAATTCTCTAGGGTTTGAAAGTCTATTTCATGTAGGTAACTAGTTTATTACAATGTTTTGACTTGATTTCCTCTGACAAATATTCTTGGTAAAATAAACAAGTATAACATTGAAATTTGTTCTTCCTTTCTGCTATGTATCTGTGAAACATGTAGGTCTCCTAGCTGATTCTCTTACCAATTTGCATTATGACATTTCTCCATAGGAGATCATAATAGATGCGGAAATTGTGTCTTTAGTTGGTCTTCACAGCTTCTGCATAAAATTCAGAAGCATCCACTATGTTACTCTCTTATCTGACTGTGTTTTCCTATATATTGGGAAGAATTAGGCTTGTTTCTCTAGAAATATTTGTGCTAAAGTACAGGTCCCACATTCTTGAACCCTTTATCTTTCCTGTGGTTATCTTCATGTCCAAATGTTACTCTCATATTCCTACTGACTTTTTTATCTGTAATTTCTGATACATCATTTAATAACTATGAGATTTACATTTTAATTTTATTAAATATTTTCTGTGGTTTCAAAACTTCTAATAAATAGGGGTGATTAGACAAAGAATGGAGTTTATTCCAATGGATGATGCATACCAGCACTGGCTCCCAGAATTACTGAAACCATCAAATAAAAGTTGGGAATATATGCTGTGAAGGCCTTTCTAATTGTCTTTTAGTTGTGTAGGAGTTTGAGCAATGTGCAGTCCTGGATCATTGCAGCTTTAATGGAAGATAAGCCTATGTTTCACTTATTTCAGTTTTGACTTGAGATAAATAGCCCTGAATTACATCAGGGAACTTAGAAGATGTAACGGAATATTGATTCTCCATCCTCTGAGGTCATCATAGTAACAGCCAATAAGTTTTGTCTCCAATAAATCATCTGTCATTGTAACCTTACATTGGTTTACCAAGCAGCTAGGAAAATACCACTGTAAAGTGTTATTCCATATTTTCAGTGAAAAACAAAGCTGTTGTTGAATGTTAACATTAAATGATTAACACAACCATCTCTGGAATCCAGCCATACAGCGTTAGTGCCCCAATCAGGTTTTCACATAGAGAAGAAAACTGAATCTGACATTAGACCAAATCTATGGCAAATACAGTAGAATTACATCAATAAGGAGGTTTATACCATCAAGTAAATACTGACACTTGCCCAGATTTCCCTGGGAGGAGAAAGATTCCAATTAATCAATAGATCAATAGACTGCTCCCAAATTTCAAAAGAATTAATCCTATTATTGAGAAGTGATAATGTGAATTTCTTTATTAATAGCATATTTATATTAATAACATATTTATAAATACATGTATTTTCTTACTTAAATTCCATAGTACAACTATATGAAGTTGTTTCCATTTTCAAGAGTCAGAAAGGGAGGCTGGCTCAAGATCATTTAGCAACCAAATTGTATATCGGACATTTGAACTCAGAAGTGTAAGATCAAAAATCTGGCTCGTAATCAAGATGTGCCTGTTGAATGGGTGATAACCCATAAAGTGATTCTTTTCTCAAAAGCCAAAATAAATAGAACCTCATAAATAAAGGCAATTCAGGAAGTGCTTGTATCTTTATATCCCAGAAAAGTAGAGTTAGTCAACTGTAAACTTATTAGTTTACATCCTATTTTTTTCTACTTTTATTAAACTATGATCAACATTTATCATCATATAAACTTAAGGTGTACAACATTATTTGACAAATGTACTCATTGTGAAATTATTGCCAAAATAAAATTTGTTAATATCTATTACCTCAGATAGTTAAAGCTTTTCAAATGATGGTACCTCTAAGATATACTTTCTTAGCCTTTCAAATTCCTCTATCCTACATCTTTGTTCTGGCAGCCAGCAATCTGATCTGTTTTTAAGAGCTTAATTTTTCAGATTCTACAAGTGAATAAGACAATACATTTTTCTTTTGTCTCACTTAACATGGACAATATGCTTGTTTGGATTTTTTTTGGCTTATAAATAATGCTTTAATTAGCAGATTAATGATGGTCTTCTAAGTATTATTCCTAAGAAAAAGCAGAAAAATAAAAAAATTAAGCAAGTGGGCCTAAACAAATTAAAAGTTTTTACAAAGCAAATAAAATAACAAAATGTAAGGCAACACATGAAGTAGGAGAAAATATTTGTAAATCATGCATCTAATAAGGATCTAATATTCAAAAAATATAAGGAACTTCTATAATTTTATAGCAAAATAAATATTTTAAAATGAGCAAAAAACATGAACATTTTCCACAGAAATTATTTGTATGAAAAATGAACATTAAAAGGAGTGCAACATCTCTAATCCCAGAAAAATGTAAATCAAACCACAGTGAGATATCATTTCATACCTACTATGATCAAAAACACAAAAGATAATAGATACTATTGGGGTTGTGGTGAAAAGAGAAGCCCTCTTCTGCTGTGTTGGTAGGATATAAATTGGAGGTGGCCACTATGGAAAACATGTTCCTCAAAAACTAAAAAATAGGATTATCATATGATCCATCAATTTCATTTCTGAGTATGTCTATGAAGGAATTGAAATCACCATTTGGTTGGACTTCAACCCTAACAATGAGCAGAATCCTAGTGAAGTAGGTTCAACCTTGTGGGGTGTCCTTCCTTCAGTATGCAATATGTGCTTTGTTATTACTAAGAGTAAACCAGTGTCTGATACAAGGAGAGACCTCTTGGAGGAGTGACTGGAAGAAGGATGTCTGGTGGAATGTTCCATCAAAAGAGAGCATTTTTGCAACTCCCCCCTTCAGAGCTAATTGCTACCTACCGACTGTGTCATTAAAGCAGGTAGCCCTTGGTTCTGGTGACTGTGTTGGAGATCTAAACCACCAGTAAGTGAAATAAATGGAAAGTTGGAGTTTTTTTTTTTTAAAGGATGATTTGGATTTGCCCTAAAAGGAAAGAATCCCAATTATATATCCAACAGGAAATATGGAAAAACTAATAAGAATGGAAAGAGGTCATACCCTTTGTTCCAGGACTTTCTTCTATTTGAAACATTTAGCTTGCAAGTCTGAGAACCTAGAATTTGCCTAGTCTAGATCAACACTCATCCATCAGAAAAGGAAACTTCTCATTATTATGACTCGTCTTCCAGAATGAGTGGGGAATTAGGGCCCTGAAAAACATTTAATAAATGCCTTCTAAAATTTCCTGTTCTTACTAAACTGAAAAACAGACAAAAATCTTATCTTATAAAATAAAATGTCACTGGAATTGAAAGCAAAATCACATTATTTTATGGAATTTCCCTGTTTAGCAGTCAATTAACAAGATAGAAACCTTCCCCAAGAAAGCCTAGTATACTCTAACTGTGTATTAAAATGGGTATTCTCGAAGAGGGAGAAAGTACTGACATGGTGGTGGGTGATGAGGGGTAGATGGCTGAGCAACAGAGGGGGTAAGGAAATGAAAGAGGATTTCTGAAGGCAAACCTGACCTATTTGATCACATTCTTCATTGCCATTCCTTCTGTTTGTATTCATTTCATCATTTCATACTATGGCTGGCACATAAAATGCTTGATGTGAATTTATGAAGTGAGAATCCCTTCCAAATGATGGCAGCCCAACACCAGGTGCTTCCCTTGAGGGAAGGAGTGTGGAAGGAACATGGGCTGGAATTGAGTTCTCTCATTCATTTGGCTGGACAACTTGAAGGAGGCAACCTAACAAAATATAGGTAAATGTAGTGATTCTACAATTTGCCGATAAATTAGTCAATACCCTTTTCATGCAGCATATAACAACCATGGTCCAAGAACAAAGTGGAATTCTGAGCCCTATGCAATGAAGATAAAGATTTCTGCTCATATCACACACTTTTCTTTGTTGAATATTAGCACTTAATATGGTTATACAGGATTGTTGAGACTCTCTCCTGGATTTGTTTGTGTTTTCTGTAAACCAAATCAAATCCATATGTTTGTTTCTTAAAAACTGAAATTCATTTCTTTCAGAAGGCAAAAATTAAAATGCCAGTGCTGGGATAAATCATCATAACATGTGATTCTTTTTACTGACACATCTCATGGTGGAGGCAGGTAGGCAGGGAGAATGGGCTAGTTTTCTTCTTTCCTCTAATTGGCAACACCACCAGCTCCCTCCCATCTTTTTTCATCTGTTTAAAGAAATTGGGAGAAAAGCTCCATCACCTGATTCGAATCTCTATTCCTAGCCTGAAATCCATGAACCCCAACATCTCTAAAGCATGAGGCTTGATTTTTTACTTAGAAACAACTTATAGTAGAAAAAGCACAGAATAAAAACAGAAAAGCAGAGTGCCATGTATCCATTGTTTGAGTTGACATATGAAAATACATTTTTTTCTAAGACTCAGCTTTCACATACATAAAATGTGAAAAAATAAAATCTTTCAATAGCAGCTAGTGAATTAAATGAAATACTGCATAAAATTATTTTTGAAACTATTATTTCCACAGACATAAAACATTTATCATTATTATCACATATCTTAGTGTAAAAATCTACCTATGTAAAGATACTGTCTATATACTACTATGAGACAGTGTTAATATTCCCTTCTTTAGACAAACTTGTGGGGTACTCTTCAGGGGTTAAAATGATAAGAATAGGTAGAAAAGTAATTGAAAAGATACAGGGCTCCATTACTTTTTTCTTCTTAGGTGATTCCTCTCATTCATGACTACCTTAAAAAAAAGGTGGGCATTATGTTTTGATCTTAACCTTGCTCTAAAAGTTTCCTTCCTTCATTTATTTTAAAATTATCTCTTATTTTTTTCCTTGGCTGTCATTAATCTCAGTCATTGATAAGTCTACACAGGTTAAATAGAAAATATTAGACTTTGTATCTTTGCTGACTTCCTCGTATTAGTAAATGTGACCTGATGTTCAATCTCATTTTAGTTCTGATTGAGTTAAAGAGCACTTATTCATTCATTGCCTTTGTCCTCATTCTGTGTTTAATATTACAATGTCTGATTATAGTTGCTCATCAGGGATAGCTAGGGACATAATGTGATTTGAAATTCCTTATGTAATCTAAGTCTTAAATGTTTCGCCATCACCACAACCCATATATCTCTTGACCCTAAGACAGAATCAATTGTTGTACTACTCACATTTTCTATAGGATGTTGTATTTTCCTCAATTACATTATTTTTAAATATTATGCTGGGACTATTTATTTTCTTGATTCTCTACTATACTTTAACCATCTTCAGTTTTAACCATAACTTCAAATCAAGAATGCTGGTCCCTAACAATTATAACTCAGCAATTATACACTTCTGCAGATAACAAACAAAAGTCTGATTTTACAAGTATTTTCTCCATTAAGAATATTTCTAAATGGCAAAATCATTGAACTTCCATAGACATAAATGAGCTTGGGTTAAAGTTTTTGCTTAACTCATAAGGAAGGTAACAAGTAAGTGTTTTAATTCATTTAAATTAGTCAAAGAAGTATAAATTAATGTAAATTACTTATGAATGTGCAAAGAGTTAGATAACCTATAATGAGTACACTAGAAGATGCATAATTTTCCACTGATGCAGTTTTCCTTACATTATTTTTAATCCTCACAAAGTAGGTACTATTTGTTAAATTTAACCAAAAGCTAAAGTACCTATTAACTCCCTATAAGATTCCTATTATTTCATTTTCTCCATTTTATTCCCCACTTTGTTTTCAGCTCAATACCTAATCATTAAATATTTGGTACTGATCTCAATAAACAATGTGTTTTTTACCCATTAATCTTGAACTCTGGAAATGAATGAAATGATGGAACATGTTGTATCAGCTTATGCAAAACAGACTGGATATATTAATACAGAAGGAAATGAAAGACACAAAAATCCCTATGAGCTAAAGTTGGCAATAATGACAAGTTAAATATTATTAGTACTAATTCAAGTCTCTTTATACCCACTGTAGACTCTTTATGGCTGAAGTGATCCGACCATCATGCATTATTATTTATAAAATAATAATTATTTTATAAAATTCATCTCTGTTCTTTTGGAGATATCTCTTGCTGTTTTGACAGATCATTACTACTACTACCTTGACCACATTGATTCTATCCTTCCCTTTCTCTTGCCACATATTATTTTTCTCAAGCTGTGGATAACAGCTAGGAATTTCCCATAGGGCACTCCTATGTACTTCCCTTAGATATGTCTTTGGGTTACCCAAGTTTTGGGCCATGAAAAGAAATAGAAAATAGGTGATAGCTAAGTTTTCTCCCCAACAGGTTTCATTGTATTTAGCCAATCAGAGTGTCCGGAACTTGCTGACTAGAATCACTTTGACATTGTGGCTATCAGCATAAAGAAAAGAAATAGCAAGGGAAGCAATATGAAAATCCTCTACCCTCTGCTTTCTTTTAGAGAACTATTTTTAGTTTGCCGACCAAGAAAATGATGTATTCCTCTGCAGAAATCTTATAGCCTGTTGACACAAGGTAAAGAAATTAAAAGGGGGCCACTTAGCTAGCAGGAATCAAATTGGTGAGAGAAACAATCTTTATTTTTCTGCACCTCCCCCCAGATATTTTTAATACCAATGTGCCTCTCTGATCTTAACTCTCTTTACTTTTCTGTCTTTGGGTTAAATTGGAAAAGGTAAGAAAAGTCAGACAATTCCCCTAAGAATTCAATGAGCTATATGATGAATATTCAAAGTTTTCATTAAATTTAAAAGAACTACTTATATTTTTAGACTATTAGCACAAAGAAATCCATAACATAATTGAAAATAATTATGCAAATACTGCTAAACAAGACTTAGAAATGTTTGGTGAGTCAGACAAGTTACTTACCATTTGTGTTTTTCTTGACCCTTTTCCATATTTGACTGGGAAATTAATTGATTCCATCAATCGATACCATCTCTGCCATTTTCAAACTTTTCTAAGAAAAATGGATAACTTGGAAAAATTGTTTTAAGTGTTGCTTATTTTTAATGGTTCATGCTTTATTTGAAAAATAAGCTAGAGACTTTCTTTATTGCTCTGGAAATAGGAAAGATTTTTTTTTTTACTTCTTTTCCAATCAATTATGGCAGGTTTCCCAGAAAAAGTTGAATTTGGGGTGAGGGTTGAAGATATGCCTTGCCAAGATATTCATATCACTTTTTTAACTATTAAAAAGATAGGAGCCACTAGGTATAATTCAGCTAAAGTGCATATTGTTCAGAAATCAGTCACGTACACAGTTAAATGATTAACTTTTGTTGTGGATATTTCTACTTATGGCTCATTTTGTTTCTGGTTCACACATAAGCAAAGCTGCTTCTTCATATTATGTCTAGATTCTATCCAATCTTTGTCTTTTAATGCACTCATTATATATAAACTAAAGAACCTGATGGACTCAAGAGATTCTCACAATTTGAATTTGCTAAGCTTCTTGTGCTTCAAAATCAATTTTATTTTACATAGGTATTTGTGCTATCTCAATTATGTGAAACAAGAAAGATAAAATATTTTTCTTACTGTAATAAATTAGTATGTACCATCTACTAATTCACAAATGACCTTTTATAAAGAACACTACTAGTAATATATGTTCAAATTTCATTACTGACAGAAAATATAAGGGCTAAGTAGACACTTTAAATAGAAGATTCCTTCTGTATCACCATACAAAAGGTGTTTAATGATTAGCTTCCACAATATGAATGTGAACTGTGTGGATTCCCAAATAAAATTCACCCTCATGTAATTTACATTTATTGGAAGTTCTCCTGAATCCTGCTAATAAATAAACTTGTCCTATTATAAAGCACATCCTAACATATTGGTGCTCTATTTTGCCATTTATTAACTTTATCAGTCCATGTGTTCCATATGCTTCACTTCAAAAGGAAAATTGTACTCTCACATTTGAGAAAATATTCCTCTCATTACATATACTATAATCAATTATGAAAGAAGTCCTCATTCCTAAATTTCATGTAGCTATTTGAAATCATAAATGTCATATAAACACATATTACAATTTTACATTAGTTGTTCATATTTCCTTTTTTGAAGAATATATATAGTGAGATATCTTTGGAATACTCCAAACCTAGAGTTTATCTCCTACTGCTGAATAAATTGAATGTTGATATTATTATCATAACAATGACAAATGAAGAATAAAGAATGTGGACTACAGGAGTTAGGATAGGATAGAATAAAATGTAATTCCCACATTGCTACATGCGTCCTAGAATGTTATCTGTTCCTCAGTTATTGTGAACCTTTATTTGATGAATTATATTTGCGCAAAATAATTGATTTCACAATTAATGTATTTTACTACATGCTGTGCTAAGCAATTAGTTTTCTTTAAGGTATATTTATTGAATTATTTTAGCATTTTGTGAAAATAAGTGAATAAAAGATCACACAGAAAGAATTCATTCTTGACCAAATTGCTGGCCAACACAATTGCTGGTATTTTTAAAAAGCCATTTTGATGTGGAATAATGATATTAATAAGCATGTAGGAAACTATTCATGCATGAAATGAATAGAATGTTATGTTTATCATTTCAAATCAGTGGCACCCAATAATAAATACAATGTAAATGATTTCAATTCTAATACCTAATTTTGAAAATATGGTATTCATTCATATTATATGATTATAAAAGAACACAAAAACAGCTTAATCTTATCATTCGGTGATGTGTGTTTTCACAGCCCACAGATATCTGTGCATATGCTTATATGTTAGATATATATTGTAGTCATAGTAATTTCTGATTTATATGCTTCATCTAAACATACATATGAGAGATTGTCCATTAAATTAAATGTTTTTTTATAAAAATTTTCAAAATCTACTTAGGACTATAGTGTGTGAATTACAGTATAGGTTATTTGTCTAAACAATGAATTTAATAGAAGAACTGGGATCCTTTTCCAAAATCATTAGTCATGTTACCTATGTGTTTTTTTTTATAATGCACTTACATGACCAAGACTAAACTTTCTATCAGATAAATATGAATATATTATAAACTTTTGGGATATTTTAGCTCAAAATAAAATAGTTTACTTAAGATTTAATTTCTGAAGTTTATATTTGCCACTTATATTTTCTCACTTACAAAATGAAAATACAAGTAGTGATATGGTTTATAATTCAAACATTTTAACTCTGTTATGTAGCATTTTTCCTAAACATGACTCTAGATATTAATAGGAATGGTTGTTATGAATACACATTCTTCTGCCATTTCATTCTGAATATTTCAGTTAAATATACACACACATATTGAATATTTCAGTTAAATATACACACACATATACAGAGCACCATCACCTTAGATTTATTTAAAATGCACTACTGTGAGTTTTTTTTAAGATTTATATTTTATTTGTAGTATAAAAATTGCAGGGGGTGAGAGATTTCATCAGATACAGAATGAGAAGCAGAACAGGCAAGTCTACTGAAATATATTTCTGAGGAGAGCAGTGAACGATTCAGGAGAGGTCTGCTGTGCCATGTGGGTTACTCCCTGGCCAGTATTGAACTCATGCCACAGTGGCTGGTGAGAGGTCAGTAGTGCTTTTATCAAAATGATACAGATTTGCCAAAGGAAAATGATACTGCAAGGGTTTGGTGGGGAATTGTCGAGGCAGGGTATAATGTCTACCTTTGTATAAATTTGAACTTCTGATCCTCAGATCAGATAGAAAAGATGGGAAACTACTTTACTTTGATAAACATAATTTGGGGGAAAATATTCAAGACTATTGCAACAAGAGAGATAAAGTAAACGGAATTCTGCTTGCTGAAACAAAAAGCTGAACGTTCTGACGTCCTGGAGGGAACTAGTAGAAAAGTACTGGGAGTAATTAGGGGAGAAGTTAAGCAATATGTCCAGGTCATATGTGTTTGCTTGTTGGTACCTAGTGAAGTAAACTCCTTTCATCCCACAGAGACTAAGAGACAGGCATGCAATCTTTCTTTATATATA
>NW_004567132.1:18706824-18736487 GCF_000260355.1 Condylura cristata | reverse complement strand
TAAATATTCATTTTTATTTACTTATGCATACAAGAAGTGGGGTATAGGTCAGAGGTGCAGGAAGTGAGAGGATTCACCAGAGACAGTTGAGAGCAGAACATGCAGATGAACTGAAAAACACTGCTGAGGGGAACAACAGGTGAGGCAGAAGAGGTCTGCTGTGCCATGTGGGTCACCTCCCTGGCCACAATCAAGCTCATGCCATGGTGGCTGGCAACAGCTTGATAACACTGAGACTTTAACCCCTACACCATCAGGAAGGCCCCAACCTTTCTTAATAATTCCATTTCAAAAGGAATGTTTCTCACCAGGTATGTTGGGAAACTGGCAAGAGTCTGGGAGAAGACGCATCACACAGGACCAAGATAAGGATTGTCAAGAACAAGTTTTCTAAAGTAAATACTCTTTAAAAAGGGGTTAGGGAAGGTCGGGTTCTATAGTCAGAAAAATCTGTTTAAAATTTGTCCTGCTGATGGAAAAGCAAATATTGTCTTGGCCAGTTATTTGTCTTTCTCAGTGATTATTTTCCATCTTTAGTACTTACTGTACTATCAGAATTTACTTATACATTGCTAAGTTTACCATTCTCTTTGCCACAATCACTTTTACCCCATTCTTAAGTAATTTTCTATAAATATTTGCATTTTCCCAGTACCTATCTGCTATGGTTTGATGTTATTTTTGTTATTTTTTCTAGACTGTCTTCCCTCAAAATCAGTTGGATGAGTCTTCCTCAAATCCTTCACCACCCCAATGGGAAGCAATGTATTAGGTATTAGGTTGAAAGTGCTGTTAATGAAAACAGACTTTAAATTCAAGACTTACAGCATTAGAGATGGGGGAAGAGATCAAACTGTGAGGTACATCAGAGAAAGCTCTTCTTTTGCTGGTTTGTGCTTACGTCTGCTTTTGCCATGAGGTGCATTTAAGACCAGCTTTAACTGACCTGTCTTCCAGTTCACCTGGCAATGATTTGAAAGACAGTCTACAAAAGCTACTTGGTGCTTCAGGGATGTGGTCTAGCCCAAGCTGTTGGAAATGACAGTTCTGGGCTTCAAATCTCCAAGATAGTCATTTAAGGATACGTGGAAGCACAGTGGTTAAACAGATTCCATGCTGAGCTATCCTTGCTGTTTCTCCTCATGTCCATTCTTCATTCTTACAAATAAGATAATTTTCGTGGGATTTTGCCTGAATCTCAACTACTCAGATTGAGTAGTTCTGAGTCAGTCATTGTTTTCTTCCCTCTATCTGGCTCTGCTGCATGAAATTATACATATACACGCTCTAAGGTCATGGAAAATGGATAGTACTTTACAGTGTTTCCAAGTAACTGAGACAGCCAATCCTCTTACCTACCCCTACAAACACATTGCACTATTGTTTTTGTACTTTAATCGTCTTTCCTTTACGTTGAAATTGAGATGAGATGCAGGTTCATATCTGTGATCACATCTTTGTGTTTTTAACAAACCTTTGTAATTTGTTTCTGCTGTTATTGGTAATGATTTTGCTTAGTTTTTCAGATTAAATTTAACTTCAAAATGACCTGAGAGAAGGAGAAATGTTAAGGGGCTGGAAAAAAAGATTGTTAATCACAAATCTAGCTATAAGAAATTGTATTTGACAGTTAATCACTTTTCCCTTTTGAATCTTTTCTAACTATAGTGTAAACAAGGAAGACTTGCCAAGCATTCTATATTTTGAGTATGACAGAAATAAAACTAACTTGGACTTTTGAAAAATGTTGAACAGTGCGAATAGTTCGTTGACCTAGAAAAGCTCTCCAAGGGACCACGAAACAATTAGAAATTTAAATGCATGGAAATGGAGACATTTTTAATGTTATGTCAAATGTTTCAGTTGTACAACCGAGGGGTAAAAGACTGGCTATGACTTTGTTGGTGGATTTTTAAATGCTTAATATAAGAATCTCATTTACAGACAGTTATTCATCTTTTAAATATGAAATTAGAATGACCTCTAAATCGGGAAAATAAATAGGTCATTTTTATCTCCAAACAAAAAACATTAATAAACAGAAAATGTTTTTTTAGATATCAATTGCTTTCCAGAGATGCCTGGAGTCTACACAGATGCATGACAAGATTCCTACACTCTGGAAGCATTACACACACACACACACACACACACAATGTACCCCTGTGTCACAACCCTAGTGACAATTCTGGAAAATGACAACCACCACCACCACAGCAGTGAGAACAGTGAGACAGATAACAGGGTGGGAGTTAGAACAGGGAATAGGTTCCCTAAAGGAGCTGTATTTTAAATGTTTTCAAGGACAATGACTTGTGGAGTTAGAGGAAATTTATGTAGTCCATTATACATTAATATGTTACTAACATTAAAATAGTATGTTGTTTATGGAAATAACATTTTCCCTCTAAAACCCTTTTTGGAACTTCAGTTTCTTACTTGACAGTAAATTACCTTTCTGCCTGATTTACCTGCATCTGGTGATTCTTTAGCTACCACTCAAAGCATCACATTGTGTATCAGAATCACCTTCTGGCCTTCTTCCAAACATTCTCCTGGATACCAAACCTAGGAGTTTATTTCAATACATTCAGTGTATGGTAGGATGATTTATCTTTTTAATTTTTTTTTTTTTTAGATTTTCAGATTTTCGTTTTTTGAAACCCTCCATACTCTTTTCCATGGCCCCCAACAAATGTTCAGTGTTCCTTCTACACCCTTACCAACATTTATTGTTTCTCGCCTCTTTTATATGTTATTGTAGTTTTGATTTATATTTCCCTGGTAATAAGTGGTAATGAACGTTTTAATTATCACTTTGTCTTCTTTAGTTTTTCTGCCTATTTTTTTTTATTGCATGTTCATTGTTGATGTTGTTGAGCTGTATGAGTTCTTTGTAAATATTGGACATTACTCTCTTATTATATGTGTGATGTAAAAATATTTTCTCCCATTCAGTAGGGTGACTTTTTGCTTTAGTAACAGTTTCTTTCACTGCGGAGAATCTTAATTTTTGGTGTAATCCTTTTGTTTATTATTTTGTTTCCCTTGCTGATGGTGTCTAATCACCAAAGGCACAGTTTTCTTCTGTGTATTTTATGTTTTAAGTCTTTACATCCAATCTTTAATCAATTTTGAGTTAAATTTCATATTTTGTGTGAGATAGTGGTCCAGCTTCATTTTTTACATGTAACTTTCCACTTTTCCCCGTGTCAGTTGTTGAAAAGCTTTCCTTTTTCCATTATATACTCTTGTACTAGACTATCTGTTCATATAAATGTAGGGTTATTTTTGTGCTGTGTGTGTATTTTTATTCCAGTACCATACTCTTTTGATTGTCATATCTTTGTAACATCATTTGAAGTCTGGGAATGTGAAATCATTACTATTACTCTTTTTCATCAGGATTGCTTTGGCTCATTAAGGTCTTTTGTGGATCTACATGAATTTCAGTATTGTTTGGCCTGTATGTGTTTTTGAAGAATGCCATTGAAATATTGATCAGAGTTTCATTGAATTTTTTATTGTTTTGGATAAGTTGGCCATGTTGACAGCATTAATTCTTAAAATTCATGAGTAAGAAATTTTTCCATTTCTCTTTGTTATAGATACTTTGTTACAGTATCTATAGCTTTTGTTGTATAAGTTCTTAAATTTCTCTGTTACATTTACTTCTAGGTATTTAAATTATTTTGATGCAATCATGCAATGAGATGGAACCATGAATGGGATTGTTTTGTTGTTATCTTCTATTCTAGTTCATTGTTTATAGAAACATGAATGGTTTTTATAAATTGATTTTTTAACCTACCACTTTACTGTTATGATTTATTTTTTACACTAGCTATTTAGAACTCTTCAGGATTCATAGTACTATGTCATCTGCAAATAGTAATAAATGTGTATTACTTTTATTATCTTTATTCTTACTAATTGCCCTAGTTAAATTTTATGTTGAATAGTAGTGGTAAAAAAAGTGGATATTCTTTTCTTATACCTGAATTTAGAGGGAAAGTCTTCAGTTTTTCACCACTGACAATGATGTTACTTTGTATTTATCAGAAACTTTTTGTATTTCTAAGACTTATTTAAATTATGAGTAAGCTTGCCCTGATTGCTTCAAAACAAAATTCCTAAATTACTTGTTGACACACATTCTTTTGTTATGATGACATCATTATTATATTTATCAATTGCTTCTGAGGTTATTCATGTGAAAGAAGTAGGTGGAGAGCACCATGGTTTGTTTCCAAGCAAAGGAAACCAGGAAAGAACCCAGACTGATTTTAATCATTTGTATTATTAATTTAATTGTTTAGTTTTCTAACAAGTTAAGAAGTGCTGCTTTTGATGCTGATTGATATGGAAGACTACCTCTCTGGGTTCTAAAATATTACTTTTTTAAAAAGATTTATTTATTTATGCATATAAAAACTGGGATATAGGCCAGAAGTGTGAGGCTTGAGAGGATTCACTAGAGACAGAGTGGGGAGCAGAACAATTAAATGAACTGAAATACACTGCTGAGGGGAGCAGCAGGCAAGGCCAGAGTCCTCTGTAGTGCCATGTGGGTGATCGAACTTGTGCTTCAGTGAATGCAGAGAGCTTGATAGTGCTTTAATTTAACGCCAGGCTCTGCTAGGGAGACACAAATTACCTTTTCTTTTTTAATCTATTTTGATCTAGCATGTTGGAACTATAGGATGACTCCAGTATAAACACCATTGCCATTCTGCCATAGTTACTATGAAGCAACTGATCTATTTCACCTGTGTTTCACAAACTTAATATGCACATGAATCATCTAGTCTTTGTTATAATGTTGATTCAAATTCAATAAGTCTGGCCCTCCCTGGTGGTGCAGCAGGTTAAAGCACAGCACTGAGAAGCTAAAGCCACTTCCACATGAGTTCGATTCCCGCCTGCCCCAGAAGTGACCACATGGCGTGGCAGACCTCTCTTGACCCATCCGCTGCTCCCCTCAGCAGTGTACTTCGTAGATCTGCCTGTTCTGCTCCCCACTCTGTCTCTGGTGAAGCCTCTCACTGCCCCTGAGCCCCTGGCCTGTACCCCAGTTCTGTGTGAACAAATAAATTAATCTTTAAAAAAAAATTAATAAATCTAGTAACACCTGAGATTTTGTATTTCTAAAAAGTTTTAGGTGATGTGATTTCCAGTCTTCACTTTCCTTGTGCAAGTTTAGATCAGGTATGTTGTAGTTTGCTTCCAGTCAGTCATACAAAGGATTCATACCAGGAGCAAAGTGCTAAAGGACATTGAGCATACTACCTTAACAATCATTGTTAGTTAGTGTTATTCATTTGCAGGTGAGGCTCCTTTGAGGAATATCACAAATCCCAAATTCATCAATTAATTTCACAGTTTCAGTTATAATATTATCATTGTCAACTACTCTCAATAGAAATGACTTTTTTTTTTTATTCACAAGATAATAAATAAGGCAAAGCAGACCTTACGTAGCTTTCAAATTCCTTTATAATAATTATCAGGACATTTGTCTAGTCCTACATTTATGTGATTGGGAATAAGAGAATGAAGACAATCATTTGAAATCTCTTGTGTTTTTAAGGATAGGAATTTTTTAAGAAGCTGTAGCAGTTTATGAAAACAAGGTAGCAAAATAATCCTTCTATTCCTATGGAGATGATAATGACCTTTGCCTGCATCATTTTATGGCTCTGAAATTAAATATACTTTATAGCCCCACTGTTCCTGAAACTAGTTGGTGATTATGAACAGGCCCTCAAAGACACATGAGTCATTTCTTAAATTGTGCCACTAGATACTTCATTTGATATTCTTGTACAAACCTCTTTATAACACTAATTAGAGTGATGTACACATCAAAAGAAATTTCTGTATGTCAGTTTCATGAGGATTTCAATATATTATGGGACCCCAGCACATTCTATTCTGTACAAAGAATGAACAAGACAATTAATCTTTCTCAGGTTTTCAGTGATCCTGAACAGTTTTAGGCTGGAGCAATCACAATCTGATTCAGTAAAATTTCTGAAGTGTCAAGAAAATGCCTGTTTCATGAGAGAGATATACAGAGATTATTGCCATGAGAGATAGAGTTTTTGTTTTCCTTATTTTCTGAGGATGATTTTTTGCCTATAAGGGGACAAAATAGAAGAACATTTCGAATTATAAACATATACTTCCAGTCTTAACAATTTCCATATGCAATTTCAGGACAATTATGTAGTGCTTTGCTCTCAATGAGTCATACAAATCAGAAAGATTTTTTCCCTAGAAAAAGATAACTTGTATATCTTTAGAGAGATTATTTAAACCTCTTTAAAGAAACTTTCAATTCCTAGGCAGTTCTTCTGCATGCTATAAATTCTCAGCTGACCTAATGAAAAGGTAATATTTCCTCTAAGACAAAATCTTATTTCACTCATCCACCAATGGATCCATTCATCATAATGTCAGGGAGACTCATGTTTTGATGTTAAGTACATTTTTATTGTGAAAAATGGATAGAATAAGTCACCATCCTTAGGACTGTTGCAAGGAAAGCAACAACTCTTCTTTTCCCCTTAGTGTTATAACCCTTAGAGAATGAATCAATTGCCCACTTTTGAAAAGTATTTTCAGAGAAACTATTACTTTTATATTACTTTTATATTTTCAAACCAAAGTCCTTACATTAAAAGTAACTTTGTCAAATGGACTATAGTGAAGGACTGTTGGTTCCTTAGTGGTGGGTGTGATATGGTGACCTACCGTAACATACACCTGAGCAGGTGTGACCCTACACCTCTGAATTATTATATAACACTTTGAAAATTCTTTGTCATTCACATTTGAGTAACTCACCGAGTCAGCTATGGTTTCAGTGTCACAGATATCATAAAGTGGTTTCACTAAAAGTGGAGCGCCTGCATGAGGTAGCAGTTAAGAACCCAGGTCCAAGAGCTATTTGTATTGTGTGACTGTGGGCAAGTCAACATAGCCAGTACCTTCTTTTACCTTCTTTTAAATGAGAATCGTATTAGCAACCAACCTCTTGTGAACAATAAATCTGTCAGTTTGCATCAAGTATTTTAAAAAATGGGTGGCATCAGACATTACTCAGTAAATGTTAGTAAATAGTAATGATGATGTAATATGTATACACACACACACACCTATATTAAGAAAAAAGAAAATTATTCCTATGGTGAAATGAAACAAATACTAGAAAGATTAAATTTATATAATGGAGATGGGAAAGTCTTCCCTGAACATTTAAGTTCATGATAAGCCAGTAAATGTATTTAATAACAACTTAAATAAGCATGTTTACACTTTAGAGTATAGTAAAAAATGTTATTTATAATAATGAACCCAACAACTAAGTTATTTAGAACTATAAAGAATAATTAATTCTATTGAACTTTCTTAGTAATATTCAGTGAGAGTGAACCTTCTTGTTACTAGGTTATGGTTTATCTGTATTAGGATATATTTAAGAAATAAGAACCTTTAATTCAAACTGGTAAGAATAATTGGAAATAAGAAATCTTAGCTAAATACCTTAACTAAATATCCTGACTAGATCAAGCACTCAAAGTTTAGGATCTAGGAGACCTCCATGGAACTAGAACACAGTAGTAGATTAGAAGTGACCAGCTTAGATCTCAGAAGTAAAGGGTCTCTGCAAAATAAGAAACAGTGAGATAAGTAAATAAATAGCTACTCAGTTTCACTAGAGTGAAGCATAGTTAATAATGGAATCAATTCAAGAGAACAGAGTGGAATTTTTGACAGCAAATGGATCAGGTAAAAATAAAACCATAGGGATGATACAGCATTCATATCAATGCAGACACCTACAAGAGGTGTTTTGAGTTTCTGTCAAGGAAAGCAATGAATTGCAGCATAGTGGTCTTGCTGCAATCCAGCTAGCTCCTCAACTTTGCTTCATTTTGAAAATGGATCCAGTGGAGGTGTCTGTAATTATGAATAACTACAAGCATGTGAACACAGAGGCCCATGGAAGAGCATGATTGTGAGAGGCAGGTACATAAGCCGTGTGTGTGGGTGGCATCTGGAGTTGACAATAAGGAGTGAAGGGGGAGGTAGACCCTTAATCTGTTCTCTCTAGTCTCCTACTTACAGATCATTCTCTTTTGTCTTACTACCGTAGATGGTGAACTCCATCAATATATGTCATCTCATTGTTTCCAGTGGCAGCTCGCTATGTCTATATGACTATCAGTTTGCTTTAAAGCAAAGATGAACTTAATGATCCTTCCCTAAGCTCTGCTAGTCATTATTCCTTGCTTGCTAACACTTTTGGGTTTTAATTCTTTTTCCTTTATTGTAAATTTATCGCTTGATGGAAATAATTGGAAGGTTTGAATATTTTTCAACAGTGGGAGTCTTTATTAGCTTTTAAGTAGATAAAAATATCCTTTCTTCCCCATAGTGCAAAGTGGAATGGGCTATTACTACCATCCAAGTAAATTAAATTACTTACAAAAAAAAAGAAAAAAAAGGAATAGATTGTGAAAATGTTTAGCCAAAGGAGTGCTCCAGCTGACTGAACATTTATGTGCAGTTTACCATCAAGGCAAGGTAAATTTACCTACAAGTAGCTATTTAAAAAACATATGTATAATGATAGTTGTTAAACTTACCGAACTGAATTATACCTAACTTTATATAAAAGGGTAGAGTATATACATAAGCAAACTGATGATAACTGAAAGGATAGCAGAACAATCACTGGAAAGAATATAAATAGGGCAAGGTAAGGGAGTTCAAATTGGTGAGACAGAATAATTAGTAGTGATGACTTGAACATAAGAAAAATATAATTGGAAATTAAAAAAACTCACAGATGCAGACCGTCTTGATGACTTCTGACTGGGAAGTAATCAGCATTGTTTTAAGCCAGGTGGTCTCTAGGCAGGTGTGGGGAATTAGGTAAATCATACTGTGTGCCCCCTGTTGGGCCTACAGCTTTAAAGACAAGCAATCTAAATTTAACAAGAAGCAGTGTTCCCAGCCTTGGTTGCACATTTGAATCCTCTGGGGTGATTTTTAAAAATAGTGTGATCTGGGCCATACCCCCAGAAATTCTGATTTAATTGATCTGGGATGGGGAACAGACAAAGTATTTTTATAGTACCACAGATGTGTCAGAGTTGTAGACAGGTCAGAGAACCACAACCACTCTGAGGGCAGTTTGTGTGGTGGGTGAAATCCCAAATGACAAATGAAAAGAAAGGTGAGGTGCTTGTTTCTTGGCTCCCGTTAAAGGTGGTGTGGGTTGATTGTTTTCCTTCTCAGCAGCAACTGAGAAAGTGGTTATAGTAATGTTCTGCCCCTGCATCTCCCAGAGCTCCTCTGGAGCTACTGCTCATCCTGACGTAGGGGTGATTTATTTACTAGAGATCAAGGCGGCTTTTGGCTAAGAAGCGTGAGTAACAGTTGAAGAAATTGAATGTAGAATCCCTTCTGTACAAGGGCAAGTATTGGGTGAGTCAGACTGTTAAGGTTTTCTTAAATATAATAGTTTATTTTTACATCATTTTGTGAATTTTTCTGCCTCAGTTGTAATCCCTGTGGACTTCCCATCACTAAATCACAGATGTGCCATCACCATAGTCCCGTGCACTCTCCCCCCCTTATTTAACCCCATTCTCCACCCCCGCTCCATAAAATGTCTTTGGGATGTAGTTGCTCATTATTATTATTGTTAGTTTCTCCCCTGGTCCTTTAAACTCCTGCTATGAGTGAAACCATTTGGTATTTTTCCTTTTCTTCCTGGCTTATTTCACTAAGCATGAGCCCTTCCAATTCCATCCATGTTGCTGCAAAAGGCGTGTATTTATCTTTTTTTGATTGCTGAGTAATACTCTATTGTATATATGTACCACATCTTTTTAATTCTAGACTGTTAAGATTTTTAAGAGAGTAGTGTTATGATATCACCAGCTGAGCAGTAGGCTTTCAATGACTCACAGGAAGTTATGTGCCAAAGCAATTGAAGCATGTGCAGGCCAGATACTGCATCCTGAAGCTGCTCGTCACCCCAAGCTTTCTCTTGGCATCTTCACATGCAACCTTCCTGGGTACAGAAGTCCTCTGACAATTACCTTTCTCCTTCTTTGTTCCTTCCTTCTCATTTCTCATACTCTTCTAGTTTCTCATTTTTCCTATGTATTATGGTGCATATGGTGCATTCTAAAAACCTGCTCACATTTGTCTTCCATATCTTTACATCTCAACACAATGCCAGCTTTGCAAATCTTTGTAGATAGTTTTTGTGTATCATTGTAGATCCCAAGTTCAAGTTCAAAGTTGAGACTTGACAGGAGACAAGCAAAAGAAAGAAGTTTTCACAGGTTTTGAGGCAAGCCACTGCTCATTGAAACCAAATTCTCTTACTTTCATAAATCCATACATTCTTTCAGCACATATTCATTGAAATAAAGTTTAGCCAGATAATAGCAAACCAGTCAGAAAAGTTCTGACAGCATAGAGCTTAATTGGGAGAAAATGGACAGTAAAGGCACAAAGGAATACATAATCACAGGATTTAACATTTTGATAAATACAGTGAAGAACATAAATGGGGAGTTGAAAAAGGGAATGGCTGCAACATATGTATAGAGATGGGTGGCATTTTAGACAAGGTGATTGGGGAAAGCCATGGAAGTAGGACATTTAAACTGTCTCAAAGATTAACATAATCCCACTGTGAAGTGTTGGGAGAATAATACCCTGGCAAAGGGAATGAGTAATACAAAGATCCAGATATGGGAAAAGGCTTGGCGAGATTGAAAAATAAAAAGACTTTTTAACTTCTACACAAAACAATCTATTTGTGATTAGATGACCCATGAACCTAGCCTCTTTTAAAAAATCACCAAAGTTCTCTTCCAGGCTTTGCGTTTTAAACCATCATAAACCCAGGGGCAGTTTCACTGGTTTTAGAGAGTTGCTTAAGATCTTCACTCAAAGGTCATTGGGTGTTTATTCTGCCAGAGTAGTTTTGATCTAGGTGACCTGAATCATGACTTCAGAACTCCCACCTGGAAATTCAAGTCTGACTTCTAAGTACTAAGGTTGGTGAGTCCAGCTCTTTGTGTGGGATCCACTGAGAGCTTTATTCTAGAGTAGAAGACCTGAATCTTCACAAGAAAATGTGCAATGCCTACTGACTGGAAGTGCTTTCTCTCTGCTCCATTGATTTGAATTATGCTGTCTCAAACACAAGGGGCTGGAGTCAGGTTTGTCTCATTCTGTTAGTTCTGAATTAGCTCCTTGAGGAACAAAAGTTTATTTCATTTTTCTTCACATACCCAGCACCTACCACAATGCCTAGCTCACAATAAATTGAGTACAAGCTGAGTAATTGATTCATTTTGAATGGCTGAAAAAGATCAAGACTATATCGACTTTGTGACATCTGAAAATAATATGAAACTCAAAGTTCAGTGATCATGAAAACTTGTTTGTTTTATCTTCTTGTTATTTTTATTAATAAATTTATTTTAACTGAGGCAATGTTGGGGTGCCTCCATCAGGTATTATCACCATAGTACATCCACCCCAACTCACTCATATTCCACCTCCATAGACCATTTGCTTCCTTCTCTGTTTGATTTTTCCCCACCCCCATCGCCTCCGCCCATGGTGCTTCAGTTCTGTAGCCAGTTATCAAGCGTGAGTGTCCCAACTTGTCTTTATCTATCAGTTTAGTTACTTTATATTCCACATATTAGTGACACCATGTGGAATTTACCTTTCCCCTTCTTATTTCCTTCACTTAGTATTATCATTTAAAGTTTTATCCATGTGGCTGCAAATAGTATTCCATTGTGTACATATACCACAGCTTCTTGTTCCCCTCATCTGCTCTGAGGCATTTAGTTTGTTTCCATAGTTTCGCTATCATGCTGCATTAAACATGAGAGGACAAATTTCCTTGTAAGTTAGTGTTTTTGAATTTTTTTTCTTGGATGGATCCCTAGGAATGAAATTAGTTGATTAAATAGTATATCAATTTTTAATGTGTTGAGATATCTCCAGACTGTTTTCCATAAGGTTTGGACCAGTTTGCATGTCTCCTAGCAGTATGGAAGGGTTCCCTTTTCTCCAGATCCTATCTAGCACTTTTTGTCTCCTGTGTCTTCAACATGGGCCATTCTCATAGGTATGACATGGTATCTCATTGTGGTCTTGCTTTATATTTCTCTAATAATACATCATTCTGAGCATTTTTTTCTTGTGCCTACTCTTTTTTTTTTTTAAAGATTTGTTGATTTATGCATATAGAACTGAGGCACAGGTCAGAGGTGCAGGGGTAGTGAGAGGATTCACCGGAGACAGAGTGGGGAGCACAAAGTACACTGCTGAGGGGAGCAGCGGGTGGGTCAGGAGAGGTCTGCTGCACCATGTGGGTCAGCTCCAGGGCCGGGATCAAACTCACACTGAAGCAGCTGCAGCTCCTTGCAGTGCTGCACTCTAACCCCTTGCGCCACAAGGGAAGGCTGTGCCTGCTCATTTCAATGTCTTCTTTGGAGAGGTGACTGCTTGTTCCTTTGGCCATTTTTTTGATTGGGTTATTCCTTTTTGTTTTTGTAAAATTTTATGAGTTCTTTGTATATAATTGATCAGTCCTTGGTCAGATGTGTGGTATACAAATATTTTGGCAGTATAGAATTTCTCCCCTTGGGTGTGGTCACTGTGACTCTCCCACCACCCAAACATCCACAGTCTTCCTGTTCAGCCCATTATGTTCTGTCCCCAAACCCTCTTTTCACCCTTCCCTCTCTCACCCCCTCCCCTCCTTCATACCTCAGATCTATGGTCAGCTTTCAGAGTTTGGTTTGAAAGATTTTTTTTGAAGCAGAGTCATGCTTGTTTACATTTTGTCTAAACCAGCTTTCCTTTATAACAGCAGAGCTGTTATAGAGTTCAGTAGTTGTAATAGAGACTGTATGGATCATAAGTCTAAAAGGTTTACTGCTGTTCCACTGTTCCTTCACACACAAAAATTTGCCCATCTCTGTGATATGTGTTTGCCAGATGAAGGAATGACTACATAAATAAATGAACTATGATAGCAAATTCCCTTTCATATAATTAGTCTTTAATAGTATACACTCAATGGCAGAGATCCAGACATTAACCTAGACCTTAACACATTTTATTAAAAATATGAGACAAATATTATGTATGCATGACTTGACCATGCTGTTCTAAAATATATTCAATCAGAATAAAAACTTTAATTGCATTTTCTAAATGGACTTCTCCTTTTTGTGTAATTAAATATACATCTCTGTATTTCTTTTCATTAGGATCAGCCAGCCCCTAGAAGTTCTGTTAGAATCTGTTTATTCATCTCATTCTATCAAGTGTGTGTATGTGCTTTTTGGGTTGTCTTCCTTCTTTTTCATTCGGTTCTAATCCTTTAATATTGCAGTCCCGCTCTAAAAAGGTACATGGCTGCAAAAACTCAATCACCCTCCTTATATGTGAATTTCATTTCATCTTATTTTTATATCAAAAACATGTCTAGTTTTTACTGACTACCCACTGTACTACTGAATTGAATGTTTTGGAAGGACCATAAAGTGAATACATCTACAAACGCCGAACCTGTCAGTCACATTTGGATTAGTAAAGTTACATGTTTTTGTATAAAATAAGGACACTATTAACTATTTAATGTAAAACCCATAGAATGACACACAAATTCATATGCAAAACTGAAATAAGCTACTCTGAACATTGTGGAGAAACTAAACTTGACAAGGAAATCTTTCTAACTCCTGTTACTTATACCATGGCATTACTGGTACTTTCGTTTTTTGTTCCAGGTTCCTCAGAATGGATGACAAGCTACATCTTATGGGATCTGTTAGAAGTACTATAATACATTTTGATTTTGTTTGTTTTCGATAGTTTTGATTTTAAGTTTGCAGGGGATTTGGGCTCAAGTAATGAATGCCATCTCTCTCTCTTTTTTTTTTTTTCAGGAAAAACACATTTTATTATCACATGTTACTGAAACTTTCACAATTTCCTTTTCCATAGAAGAGAAAGATGTGTGTCTTGAAAGTTCATCCTTCCCATTTTTTAAGTGCTTTGGAAGTGAATTTTTGCAGATTTCACTTAAATAGAATGTTTCCTTACAATGCACTACTGGGGAGACCTTTTTCTTTCTAATTCTGGGACTAACTTTAGAGAAGGGATGCCTTTAGAAGTTAATACTAGCTAATTAATCCAGCTCATTAGCTCAAAACCTCACTGAATGCTGAGAGTCCTACTAATGTAATAAGCTTCCCAGTTAATAGAGTCAAAGCTAACTTCAAAGAATGTCTAGTACCTCATTTATTAACTTAATCAACTCTCTGGACACCTCATAGACAACACATCCTGATAGGAGAGCAATGAAGATGTTCTGTTCTGTTATCCCACAGCTGACTAAAAAGTGAAGATGTAGACAAACATGAGTTCACAAATAGTACACATTCTCACCTTTAAGTAAGAACAGACAAGAAAAACCAGTGTTCCTGGGCATATTCTGTCAGAAATGAAATTTCAAATAATCCTAATAGTCCAGTTACTGTAAAATCAGCATTTGGTGAGCCAGTTGACAGTAGAATGTTAGGAATAAGGAGAGTAGCTGTTGATGAAGAAAGGTGAACAATCCCAGCAGGCAGGGATTTTTTTTTTTTTTTTCATTTTCATCACTTGAAGAACTCACCATTTACTTAAATAGAACACTAGTTTTCTGGCTCAGTCAAGCCAGGCTTCATTTAGCATTCCACAGTGTGATTCCTGGGAATGAAGCTTTTTCTTATCCCATACCTCCAACCCTCTCCCTGATTTTACTCAGGCCCAGGGAATTTCTCAAAATGGGTCTTTTCTTCCTCCCTCACTGTTCTTGGAAAATCTAAGCAGGTGAGTGTTTCATAGTTCAGCAAAAGAACTATTCCTAGACCAAACCAGCTTTTCCTTCTATTGCCCAAAATTAATATATTTTTTTTTAAATTTTAATCCATTGTCCTTTCTATTCTATCTTGCAGGACTTTCTAAGAGTTTTTGATAGGATGATGATACAACAAACAAAAAAACACCTCTATTTTAAAACACTTACTTTGTTTCTTGAATAGCAAATTGGAACATTAGGAGTCAAGGCTCAAGTTTCCATTTTGGTACAGAAGAAAAGCTATTAACTTTTGAGTTCAAAGTACTTTATTAAAATGTATTAAATAGGTTTTATAATGTGTTTTAAATAAGTTCATGTAATATTGAATGTTTTTAATGAATAAGAACTAATACTTAAATAGTTGGTGTTTCCTAATTAAGAAATAAGTTTGTCAGGTTGGAGCTCAACACTGTGAAGCCAAGCCATGGCTGCTTTAGCGTGAGTTCAATCCCCGCCCTGGAGATGATCCACAGCGCAGCAGACCTCTCCTGTCTAGCCCACTGCTCCCCTCAGCAGTGTTGATCTACCTGTTCTGCTCCCCATTCTGTTACTGGTGAATCCTCTCAAGAGCCCTGCACCTCTGGCCTGTACCCCATTTCTGTATGCATAAATAAATAAAATCTTAAAAAAAATAAGCTTGCATTAAGAAAATAAGAATTCTTTGTAGAATGGGAATAAATAACATAATCTGATAAAATTTACAGTTCAATCCAACAACGACATACTTTTTAGAATGAGGTGAAGTGGCATAAAATTATTTAATAAAAATAGTAACAATATTTTGGAATGGGTGTATATTATCTAGTACTTATAAAGAACAGCCGGTTTTTTGTTTCTATGAGGTTTTATAGTTTGTTTTTGTTTATCGGTTATCAGAACAACCATTGGTTATCTGACAACTATATTGTTCTTCCAAAATTTTATCCCCATGAGCTGAGCTGATATCTCAGTGTACCTGAATCCAATGAATATAGTAAATATAATTCATGAACTATGATCTATATGATATGCGCATGGTTAATAAACTTTGGTGGAATAATTAAGGTCTTTCCTATGCTTTTGAAAGTGAAACCTGAGGCCATATAAGACTGTCTCTTTAGGGTAGTTGATGCTTCTATGTTGGTTTAACTGTATAATGAACCTCATCAAAACTTGTGCACTTAAGACAGCAACTGTGCTGTTGATTCTGTTTTGATTAGCAGTAGGATTGGGCTTATCTGAACAATTTTGATCCTCTGGGGCCAGTGGGGTTTTTTTCTTGCATTCATGTGCCCCTGATGAACTCCTGTATCATGGAGTGGGGTTTGCTGATATAAGCTGCCACAGTTACTCCGCAAGAATTTCATCCTCCACTGATCTGTCAGGGCTTCTTCATATGGTGGCTCACTTGGCTAGGATCCTAAGGGTCTAGGACCCAAACAATGTCACTGATGCCATGTTCTGTTGGCCAATCAAAGTCACAAAACCAGCCAGTATTTAAAGCAAGGAAAAATTCTTCTTGATAAATAGTGCTAGAAACAACTGATCATTTGCAAATCTATGACTAGAACATATAAAACTTAGGAGCTGTCACAGGCATGAGTCCAATTAAGTGGAGGACATATTTAGAAATCTATTTCAAGATAGCTTGCAGAAATTTTCAGGCGTGATTGACTGAAAGGAATGTGAAGATTTGGTTTCCTGGTTCCTGTTGTTCCTGAGAACTTCTGGTACCCTTGAACTTTCCTCAGTTTAGTTATTAAATCCTTTCTCATGTTTATGAATAAATTAAGCTTCCCTTTTACCTGCTGAACAAAGTTTTGTCAGGTTAGTCAAAAGTCCAGGTGGGTGGGGGGAGCACTGTACAATCTTATTTACATTTTTTAATTCCTTGTCCAATCTTGTCATATATTAATATAGTGAGTAGAATAAAGAATAAGTTATATATTCATTTAGCTATCCTCCTTCATTTTTTAATCAATTTTATTTCCAATAAACCAAGTGTCCATCTTTATTAAGCAGTTCAACTGTATTAAATTCCTCTTATGGACTTGTATGATGGGACTTTTAAATAGTGTGAGTAGTCAGGCACTATCTTTTAATTCTGAAAATTAGAGAACAAATGTCATTTAGGAAATTGAAAATCAACTTTTTATGACTTCAATTGAAAGAACTCATGCAGAAATGTGAACAATGTTCATGAAAAGTTAATATACAAGACTAATGATAGTCCATAGTAATTTTAAAATGATCAAGCTATTAAAGTATTTATAACTGATGCTAACACCTTTGAGAAAAGAGGTAACAATATTAGAATTTTATGCTTATAACAATACTGAACCTAAAAAGTCATCATATCACACAGATTGAGTCCATCTCATATTACTGTCACATTTACTATTCAGACAATTCATTTCTCATTTTAAATATAATTATTAAGAACGTAAAATTGGTAGATGTGAATCAATTTGGAAACTTCTGAAACTCCATTATACCCCTTTATCATTCTTCCTTCATCCCAAGAATTACAGACATTGTTTTTCCCTGACTTTCCTCTTTGAACCACAAACATAGTGAACCACTATAATTGAAAGTAGGGTGTCCTTTTAAACTCCCTCTAACATGTTGGAAGATAAACATATGCTGGGCAAAGGATAAATGATGTTTTTAGAAAACCAGAGCATGCACTAAAGTTTCTAAGTTTCTGAGTACACAATGTAGGACAAAAAGCCTTGGTTAATGAGCCACTCTGTGACCCTTAATATACTTGTATCTCTCTGAATGGAAACTATAAGACAAAAGACAGAGCATGTTTCCAGGAAAGACACTGTCAGCACTGAGTAAAATTAGAGTAGGAAAATGTCTTTTCTGTGCATGCCTTCTTTCTTGCGAATCAGGGAACATTTTCAAAGTTCTCTGAAACTTATAGAGGTAAATGAGGTGTCATTATTATCGCCATTTTCAGAAGATTCACAGGAATCTCTGGAGGATTAAAGTGACTTATAATTAGCAATAATAATGGTTCCTCCCCTTTGTAGCCTACTTCAGGTTTAGCTATGAAAAGCACCTCGATAGAATATGCCTCTATAAAAGTTTAAATTCAATTTGAGTTAAAGTGTTCATATTCTTGAGAGAAACAAATGACAGAATTTCAGTATAGCATAATGTATTTCCCCAAGGAGCTCCCTTCATTCCACACATCACACTCATTATCTGTAAATAAAGAGCAGCTTCCAGTGCAGCCAACCAGCAGTGGAGCATGTGAACAAGGCCATCTTTAAGTAGTGCTGTTGTGCTGTGCTACAGACTGAAGTCCATCAGAGAGCCCATAGAACACAGGGACCATTTTGCAAAGCTCTAAGAACACATTTACAAAAATACCAAATCCACATGAAGGGGAACTTAAGGATACTTTGTTTTGACTGCTGAAAGGAAACAATGATACACACAGGGACCCAGGTGGTTAATGTACTGTACATTATTACTGTGAAGTCCAGGACCTCAGTCTCTTAGCTCCTCAGAAAATGCCAACTCAGTTGATTGTATAGTGCCCTACAGAATAGACTTTAAAGTAAATGAGCAAACATCTCAGATATCCTTTCAGAGCTTGCCAATTCACTTGGTTTTTGAATTCTTGCTATTAGACTGGTGTGCAGAGGGAAACTTTATAGTGATTTTTACTCTGCTAGAGGTTCTAAGCTTGTCTAGAGAAAATGGCAGGAGCCATTTACTAAAGTAAAAAATAAACAGGCACTACTGTAATAGCAAAACAAATGTTCTGAGTTTAGACATGATGCAAATATATAAACCTACAGTTCTGTAGTAAATGCAGGTTCCTTAACATTTGAATCAACTTAAGTTGAAAACCAGTGCCATAGTTGTGAAATAGTTCTTTCTCATGAAAATTCAACTTTATGGAACTTAATTTACATTGAAAATTCAACATTGTTCACATAGGAGCTGCTGGCTTTCATCTATAGTTCAACCTGGTTTCGTTTGGAATATACATGTTTGAAGATTCAAATATCTGCTTGTTGTAATGGATGGAGACACTCCATAGTGTTACCAGGAATTGGATAAAACTACAACCCATGCTTAACATTATTATTTTTTTTTTTACATTTGCTAATTTGGGTGGAATAAGAAATTTTTTTAAATGAACCATGTGTAACAAACTATTCCCAGGGACTGTTGTCAGTAGGAAGCAATTCGATGATATGTATTTTTTATATTTTCAAGTTTTTCTATTCCACCTATGATTAACAACAAAACAGTTAACCAGGAACTTTGTAACTTTTAGGAAGTTCTCTTCATAATTTTTTTCCTGCTGAAATGTCAAAACAAAGCAGTTTCTTTTCTATGCTTTTTCAGACTTTCAGTGACCCATGACACCAATCACAGATATCTCTACCTATCCAACATGCTGCAAATCCTCTGAGGTTTCCTAAAATAGTACTTGCTGACAAACATTTCATGTCTAGACCTGTACTAAATTATAGGGAGAGGCTTATGTGAGTAACAAAAAAGACAGTAGAATTGGGCTAGACCTTACTTTCTATTTTATATCTACTAATTAAATCGTGTGATCATTTACTCTTTGTTCTCACTGAAAGTTTGGAAATTAATGTGTAAAATTTAAAACATTCCTGTAACAATCACAAATTTGACCAAATATGTGTATTTGGGTTGTTGTTTTTTTCTTTTGAACAAAGTGATGTATTCAAGGTTATGTGGAACTTTTTTTTTTTTATGAAACATTATCTCTCCCTGGCCACTTATTAGAAGACTTATTGAAATGGTGCTTGAATTCCATTAGAGATCAATATACAATGTATGTTGGTTTAATGTCCTCATTCATTGACAAAATAGTGAATTAGATGAGTTAAGGTAGAAGAGAAAAGTAAAAGCAGGATGGGACATTATCCAGGCAACTGAGCCCATTAAAACTACAATATAGGGCCCTCCCTTGTGGGGTTAAATTAATGGGTTACAGCACTGATCTAAGAAGCTTAAGCCACTTCCGCATGAGTTCGATCCCCGCCTGCCCCAGAAGAGATCCACAAGGTGAGGCAGACCTCTCCTGACTGGCCTCTGCTCCCTCAGCAGTGTACTTTGTCGCTGTGCCTGTTCTGCACCCCACTCTGTCCCTGGTGAAACCTCTCATCCTCCGCATCTCTGGCCTGTTCTGTATGAATAAATAATCTTAAAAAAAAAAAAAAAACTATAATATAATCTGAATATGTGCTCTACTCTGCATGGATATTTTTAAAACTATCTTTTACTCTAATTACCAGATTAACAAAATTGCATGGTGACACAGTAGGCACACACACCTATGTATATGCAAAAAATCTGAAACAAAACTTATGAAACAAATTAACCATAGTCATATGATACAGTCTGATACTCTCTGTTCTCATTAATTCAATTTTAAAATGGTTTATCTGGAGTCACTAAATTGATGTTCTTAACTGGTAATGAATTGTGATCAGTAACAGAACACATTGCTTTAATATAACTTTAAAATCTGAGTTAATGTTTATCTAAGTAAACATAGAAGTGTTAAAAACATATTTCTCTTACCGATACTAATTTGTGTCAAAATTTGATTTTACATATTAGTTAGGAAACCAGGAAGAATACACAATAACTGTTTTGAAGAGCATTTGAGGAATTTATATAGTAATAGGAGAAATGAATTTTGAAAACAAGGTTGTTAACTTAGAAGAAACTACTGAATGTATTACATAAAACTATTTGGGGGTTAATTTCTCTATTAAATTATATTTCAATAACATCAATTTCTGCATGTTAATCTACATAGTCCAGTCAGAATGCAGACACCTATCAGTCAACTCAACAAAGATTTTACACACACACATACACAAAATGCTAGGTTAAATATAGTTATTAATTAGTTCATACAAAGGTTAGATGTTAAAACCATTCTATGATACAGGCAACAACTTCAGGTAAGAACTATTAACCCTATCACTTAGAGGAATAAGGGAACCAGAAAAAGATGTTAGAATCATTAATAGCTCATTTGAGGAGGAGGAGCTTATACTGATAGACCTCAGACTCCCTGGTTCTGAAATCTTTGAGAGATTAATTGTGAGATCAAATGTTGGCATGCTGCTAATATTGGAAAGACGTAACTAGAACCAACTGCTCTTATGGGAGGGGACTCCTATAACTAAAATGGGAAGTGTCACTGGGGCAACTTCCTGAAGCAGGAAGAAACAAGAGGAAGTCTACTATGGGAATAATCTCCTCTGACTTTATGATTTCTTCCAGTGGGCCCCATTGGCAAAGTGTAATGAGGACCACATGTCAGACAAAAGTACTTTACAAAGTCCTAACCTATATCACAAACCCAACTACAAAGGTGAGGCTAAATCTGAGAAACAGTAGTTTAAACTGCTACAACTTCTCACCTCTCACCAGAAGAGGTGTTTGCAATTTTATCATCTGTGAATTGTTAATCAGAATTGTCAGATTGAATCCAGGGGGTTATGAGATATACTGTAGCATGATAACAAGAATTAAGAAGTCATCATTTTCCTTTTTCTAAGCTTGAGACTCATTTTCCTTTGTCAACAATTTGTGGTTTAATTAAAAAAAACTGTACACAGAATCGAAACCACTATTATTTAAATATGTCTAGTTTTTCTTATTACAGGGGTTTCTACAGATCATTATTCAGGTATTATTATTCTAGCACTGCTTTCATATTAGAATTTTTAACTTGAAATCAATAATATACTGTGAACATAGGGATGTACCCACTTTCACTATTCAAAGTTCTTTTGTTCAAAAGTTTTAGGGAGTAATGAATAACCTATTGGAATTGTGAATTTATTTAATTTAAAAAATTTAAGTAAGTTTTATACTCATCCTAAAGACATCAACATATGTATATGGGTATTTTAAAAGTAAAATTATTTTATGACAATACCACCTTGATCTCACCTAAAAGTAAAACACTCTTTACATGTATACATATGTGTGCCACATATAGTGGTTACATTTGTATTTACACAGACTTGATCATCATATATTCTTTTTAATATATATATATAGCCATATTAAAACAGATAGTTATTATCAATCTTGTAGTATCAAAATTGAAATGGATGAATGTGCATAATTTATTTTAAAATCCCTGGTTGATGAGAATTTAGGTTCTTTCTTTCTGTTATGGTGATAGATGACTGAAATATCATTATGTATGATTTTACCTACAAAATGTGTGTTTGTGTATGTAATGCATATATACACAACAATATTGCATTAAATAGTAACATTTGTTATTTTAATGTTCATTAATATTTTCAGCAGTTGTTTACTTTTACTACAAGGGAATAATGTTCAGTTGCTATGATTGTTATATTTTATCTTATCAAAGCATTTTTACAATCAGTTTTTCTCTTTCTCACATTCAGATCTCACACCACGTGAAGCCCTTGCCATATTACAGCTATGACCAGCCAGTGATGGGGTACTGCCAGGCTCATCAGCCACTCCATGTCAACAAGGGCTACGAAGCAGTGTCTCTGGAGCAGGAAGAAACTCCCAGCCTGGAGCTGGGCCACGACCACAGCTTCATCGCCACCATAGCCAGGTCGGCAGCACCAGCCATTTACCTTGAGAGAATAACAAACTAACCTGCAGCGCCAACTAGTTCCTCATTGGGGAACTCCACAGGGGTGGGAGGGCCTTCATCTTCGAGGAGAATGGGTGTCCAAAATAGCGCAACCGAGCCGACTCATCTTCCTGTTAAAACATTTATGACATTGAGGAAAGGAAAAGCAAAACTGCTTGAAGAGGACAGTGGTTGCACCTGCAGCATAACCAGGAGAACTACAGAACTTTCTCTGCTTTAAGACATGAAACAAAAATACCCTAAACTCTCCTGGATGTATATAGTAAAAGTGTCAAGTTCTTATAAAAATAGATTTCACCCTAGCTAAATATAGGTTTGTTTGTATATTTGCTTTTTCTACACTGCATGGTTCCTGGGCTGGAGAACCACAGGGGGGGAGGGAAATGCAGGGGTGGGTGGGAAGTTGGGGAAACAATAGTTTTCCTTGTTAGAAGTGTGTAACTCTCACAGACTTTATTTCAATTGCTTCACTTCATTTTTCCTTTAAATATACAGTTTGTTCTTGTTTGGTTTGTTTTATTTTTTCCTGATTAAGTAATTATGTTTTCATATCTAAACATGGGCATTAATGTTTATGTTGTACCAAAAGAAAATCTGTTTTATCACAGACCACAAAAAAACAAAGTTGACGACGTTTGACAAAACTATTTACTGTAAATTACAATAAAATCTGGAAGAAGGATCCTTTAAGACACATGGTATGTACAATATGAGAAGTCTTGATTTTTTTTCCTAATGGCAGTCTTTCATTATGTGCTTTCAATGTGAATGAAGTCTGAAAGAGGCTCCTATGAAGACCTTCAGCTGAAAAATCCAGTAGAAATCCTGTCATGCGGACGGAATGTTCAGAATGGCCCCATGATTGTTGAATGAAACAGCCAAGTCAATAAATTTCTAAGCATATGATAATATGTAACATCGCTTTTTAAATTAACTACCAGTCAGCTTTTGTGTAGTTTTTATCAATAAAAGAGAAAATGTTGGAAAATAAATATATTATTTTGTGGTTGGCACACCACAGTCCACGCAGTGTTGAATGCTTTACTCTATATTGTGATAATCTTCTAGCCTACATCAAAACAATTCAGTACAAGTTAAATCTATTGACAACTCTCAAGTGCCTTCTGCATATTCTACTCTCAGTTAGGAGGCCCTACAAGATGTAGAAAACAAGTACAAAGTAGGATTTATGCATTGAATTGATTCACAAATATTTTTGCCCAACTTAAAATTATATAACAATATAAGAAAAAAGTAAGTATTCATAGAAGGATTAGAAGGGTATAATCTTTTAGGAGAGGAAGAACTGTATGGTAATTGGTTGTTAAATGGAAGAACAATCTCACCACCCATTTTTTTAGCAAAGGAGATGCCTATGTACATATCAATTGAACCATTTTCACTTGACTCCTTTAACATTAAGGTACAGTATCTCAGGATTTCTCTGATTCCTTATTTACATTATTCTGAATCTAGTCACTGGTCTATTTGCCTCGTTCTATTTAAAATAAAAAGTGAAATAAAATTTATATCATCCTTTTTTATATCAGATTTTGCATTCTGAGAAGTGCCAATATATAGTGATACTGTTGGGTTTTCTGAAAAATGTAAGTTGATAGCTTCTATTCACTTATTTCAATATTCTACTAAAATAATAAGAGTCTTGTGAATACTTTCTCATCAAAGTAAACTATCATAGAATACTGTGAATGTTCTTTATTCCCTCAGTCATTGTTTTACTTCCATTTTAAATTAAACTTGAAGTTAAATTCTTAGTAGATAATAATATTATGTCATATTAAAGAAAATTGAAAGGCTTTTTTTTTGCATTAGAATATAGAACTATTGAAATCATATTCTGTAACTTCCTGTTAACATTTATAATCTAGATTATGTTCTGTTTCCTAATCATTCAAGTAAAATTAATTGACACTGAGTTTAAAAGTTAAAGATAATTCTTTAGCATTTTGATTTTTTTTAATAATTATTCAACATAACTGTAGCAGAATATTTTGGAGTGCCTCCCAAAATTAAGAATTTTCTTAACCCTTCCCACCCCTTCCATCAATTCAACATCATCAGTATACCCCATCTTTCACTACCCTCCCCTCAAAGTGGTTTACTTATTAGTGATCATACTTAGTGATCAAATTTGACTTAAGTCAGCTGTTCATTTTGTATATTTCTTTTTCTTATTAGCAAGAGCTTCTGAAATTGATAATATTCTTCATTTTATTTAAAACTACCATATTTCCCAGGAATTATCTCTAACATGAAATAAACAGTGAACTGCTAAGAGTAGTAGCATTATGAAAATACTATGCCCTCTAAACATAATATTTTTTAAAGAATTTTTTTAAAATATAGGATCATTTACATATTCAGCCAAGTGTACTCTGAGCTTTGGAAGTCTGTTGACAGTTAAACAAACAACAAAATAACAAAGTAAACAAAAACCCCAGCACCATCTTTAGATGAGTTGACTTGGAAAAGTCCTTGATTGAAAAATTCAGGATTGATATTTGTAGAGTGGCATGCTAGATTTTTAGAGAAAACAACATCTAAAAAAAAAAGTAGTGATATTTTAATATGGGATTTAAGAACCAAATATTGGATTATTGAGCATGGAAGTCCAAAGTTAATCAGCACTCTACTGAGTGTCTGGTTTAACCAAGGAAAAGGTGAGACTTCTGCTAGTCACAGATGAGGCTAATTACTGTCTGAGCCCCCTAATGACACACAGCAAACTTCTCTATTATGGTACTTCTCATCCCTAGTTTTGCTTCATTCAAGCACTTTGTTATGCAAACTGATTGCCCCAATCTCCCTTCTCTCAAGATGACCATGTTTGTAATTTTGAATTGTGATCTTCTTGAAAGCTACTATCCCATGAGTCAGATGGCCTATGTGGTTACTCCTAGAAATGAGGAGAAGAAATAAATCAAACCTCTAAGGCATATTGAACTTGGATTTACTCTGGGTTTAATAAAAATATTTTTTTGCTGCCTTCTAAAATTCAGAAATTATTTTTATTTTCTTTATTTTTATGCTGAAATATTAAAGAGCCCTCTCAGTGTAGTATGCTAGTTCAAGGTGACCTTAATTTGCAATTTGAATTTATACTAATTTTTTTTTTGTTTACCTTCTGAAAGATATATAGTTTGAGCAGTATCAGAGTATTTATTAAGCAAGGACAGTAAAACCATGCAGCAAAAGTGTGACACAGATTGAAACAGCTATTCAAACATTCTAGTGAACATTTTTAATATATAATCATAATAATGCTGTGTTTGCTTTTACTTATTGTATCATGCAATAACATAATATCTAAAAGCTGACGCCTGATTGATGTATGAATAAATGTAATTGTGGTTTCAATTTTCTTTTTTTTAAGATTTTTATTTATGCATATAAGTACTGGGGTACAGGCCAGAGGTGTGGGGAGTGAGAGGGTTCACCAGAGACAGAGTGGGAGCAGAACAGGCCAACTGATGAAGTACACTGCTGAGGGGAGCAGTGGGTAGGTCAGGAGAGGTCTGCCATGCCATGTGGGTCACCGTCCTGGTGGGGGTGTCAAACTTGCAGTGACTGCTGACAGCCTCATAGAGCTGTGCTTTAACCCATTGTACCACCAGAGAGGGCCTGTGGTTTAAATTTTCAGCTCACTATGGCACTATTTACAATATTTCATAAGTGACCTTCTGAGACAGAGGGTATAAATAATAAGTCATCACTTATACATGTCAAAGTCCAATTACATTTTTTTTTAATCCAAAGTAGATCAAATTTAATATTGAAAACAATTCATTCAATAATTAGGCAGTTGAGGGGAAGAAAGACTGTAGGAGGATGTTCCTGTCATCTGTCATTGATCTTCATGTCACACTTTTATCAACAGTTTGAGTGTAAATATGGCAGACTATTATCAATCCATATTATGAATCTGAGAAAGAGGAGCTAAACCTTTGCATTTTATGAGCAAACAATACATGTGAATTCAATTTGAGAATTTGGGTTAACATCACTCAATACTGTAACAAAGCATCAAAAGAAAAAAAAAATCATAGAAATGTCCAAAATAAGAAGTGCTCAAATCTAAGCTTTACTGGTCAAATCACACCTGGAATTTAATATTGGTGTCATACTTTCAAAGGGACATCTGTAATCATGGCAGTTAGAATTTTATAAGTTATGCAATTAATAGCTTATGTTCCTCTTTAATAAAGAGTTGAAAAAAGGGTCACTCACTGGGTGAAGTTATTAAAGCATTGCAATTAACTAAGCCATGTGAAGAAGCAAAAAGAAGCAGACTCACTGTTGTCTACAGACCCAATACTGCCATGTGGTATATTTGATTATTTAACTGAGAAATCTAAGGCGCTGTGGCTATAACTTGCCTAGGTGCCTAGGTATTTGCCAAACTCCTCTTCTGACTTTTAGAATTACTATGGCCTCTCATGAAACACACTGACATACCAGATTTTATATAAGCTTTAATTGCTTTTAATTCAGAAAATCATAATCAGTTCAAGTTCTGAGTCTCTCGTACCTTGATCCATCTCAAGGATTTGGTTTCTTTGAGGTTTTCTTCCTCTTTCCCATATAACCCAGCACTGAATTTCAGTCTACGAAACACAGTCATTTGTTACCAAATTTTCTCTGTTGATCTCTAAGTGACTTCTATTGCTTGAATACCCATTATGTCCTTCTCAGCCAGACTTTCTTTCTCTGGCAGTACCTTTTGGGCAGGTGCTCGATTATCTGGATACATTGCAAGCTGTCACCCTGATAGCTAGCCAGTCAACTCCTTGTCCATTCTATGAGATTGAGATTTGAGTGTCCATTATGATTACAACATGCAAGACCAGTGGTCTTCATGTCCTCAATTATTAGCACTTGACAATTACCTGAAGGGCTTTTAAAATCAGATTTGTGGCTGTGCCCCCAAGAAATCCAATGCAGTTTATTTGTATTGGGCTCTGAGATTTTTTTTTATCTAATTAGCCCACAGCTGATGCCAGTGCTGTTAATATGTGTAGCTCGTTTTGAGAACTATTGCCATAAAGCTTAACATTTATATTCCTGTAGACTGATGATTTTGCATAGGAACTCAAAATTTGTAATTGATATTTACTTAGTACTTAATTTCAAATGAATATTTAACATAAGAATTAATTAAAAATAAGCAGAAACATTATGCAACAAGTTAACATAGGAGGCTGATGCCTTGATATAAAGAGCATTGTCTACAATGTGCTATGAAACCACTAGAGAAGGTACTTTCTGTGAAAGTAAAGAAACAAAACAAACAAACAAACAAACATCAACAACAACCACAAGAAGAAAAGAGTTTTCTATTTTCAAATTTAAATTCAGAAAACGTTGCATATGGAATGCTGCCTTTGGGAATTCACAAGGCACTTTAACATTGATAGGCTATGTGAAATACTATAGTCAAGAAATCCGCTTAACTTCATTTAACCTGAGTTTTCTAAAAGTGTGTAACAACACAGTAACTTTCCTTAAGTTAATACCTAACAAAGTCTTACAAAACTGATATTCTATAGAATTCATCTGGGAAATGTTCATTAAAAGAATCTATTCCTTTGGCCATCAAGATAAAGAGGGCATGTGCCTCAGCAAAAGGCTGTTTCCATATTTATAAATGACATAATATACTCTGCTTAGGTGCATGCAGGCTGTTTTTTCTTAAAACTCAAGAATTCAATATATTTTAAGCTCTCTAAAAATAAAACAAATTTCAGATCCATCTGGATTAAATAAGAGTGAGTAATTAAAATGAGAAGAATGTGGTATCATGAATGGAAAGTTGAATATCCATGTATGACATTCCTCTTCCCTTGGAGAAGATCAGAATCATTCTTTCTACTGTGGAAGCATTAAAAAAAAAAAAAATCACAGTAAATCACCAAAGAGCACCCAGAAAGACAGGCAGTCTTTATTATCTTAGTTGACAAGTTCCTGATCAGTCACAGGTCTCAGGCATTGCCATTCATTATCTGTGTTTTCTAGAACAGAGGTTCTTCTCAGATAGGAAATAAAATCCTGGTAGGTGGATGAGAGGACCAAACATGGTCCTTGCTCATCCTAAATCCTTTCCTTAAGCTCCAGGTTATTGATTAGAATGTTAGAATTGATTTTAGACTTTCTGCACTTATTACTTGTTGTTTTTCAAAATGACATAATAAAAATGCACGCAAATGGGGCCAGACATGAGCTCAGATTGTGTGTGGCTTAAAAAAACTACCCTGCTGGATGTGTTGAAAGAATTGCATGATTACTATTCTCTGAGATCAAAAATATTCACATTATCTAAATTCTTGAGCTTGACTGTGACTTTTAGGGAGATGTTCATTTGATTTTTAAATAATGGGAGAAAATTAGGATGAAAGATAACTGAAGTGAACCTTCATCAGACAATGTATTAATTATCTCAATCTGCCAAAAACACATCATAGATCAAATAGTTTAAGCAATGGAAATTTATTTTCTCACAGTTTTGAAAGCTATTAAGACCAAGCAAAGTTAGATCAAGATTTACTATCTTCCTAGCTCACTGGTCACTTTCTCACTGTGTCCACACACAGCAGGAGAGAGACAGAATGAACTCTTGCATCTCCTCTTGCAAAGTCATTCATCCTATTACATCAGGACCCCACCCTTTTATCTCATTTAACCTCAATTACCTCTTTATTGGCCTGATCTCTGGATACAGGCACACTGGAAGCTAAGGCTTAAGCATATGAATTTTGGGGAAACACTTGGGCAGGAAACCAAATAACATAAACAGATGCAGTCTACATACTAGTGTGATCCAACTGATTTTATGAGGGAAAAGATACATACAAAAAAGAACTACTTTATTCTAGCAGAATACTTGAGGGAAAAAGATTCATTGGCATTTTGTGATTCTGAATTCTAAGTGTATTTATTGATTTTTTTATTTTTTTATTTTTTAAAGATTTATTTATTTATTCATACAGAACTGGGGTACAGGCCAGAGGCTCAGGGGCGGTGAGAGGCTTCACT
>NW_004567132.1:18645295-18706362 GCF_000260355.1 Condylura cristata | reverse complement strand
TGGAAAAGAAGCTGTTTTAAACCAGCAGTTTCTAATGTTATTGAATTATAGAATATACTTCAGTGAAATGACAATTAATGAGAGCTTGTAGATTTAGCTTCCCAAAGAGTATATTTTGGAACATATTGGATGTTTAATGAAAGGCTGTTTAGTAAGGGACTCACTGATGGAGGGGAAATAGGAACTTCTGTTATGTATGGAGTTCTAGAAACTTTAAGCATAACATTCTGGAAGATCCCTCTCTAAAAAGTATTTAGTTTTCCATCTAAAGTAAATTTTATAACTTTTGAGCAGGGTATATTATGCAAACAATGGGTGGAGTATTTTTGTTCTTAATATTTTATTATGATTTGAAAAAAACTAGGATAACATGTCAACACATACTTCAATATTCCCCTAGATAGAGGATGTCGGGGCACTGGTAGTGGGCAGGTTGTGAAAGTCTGCATTTGTAGAGGTTTGAACTGATCACCCCAAAGCAGATAGAACAATGTCAGCCTACTTTACATTATTACACATAATTTGGGGAAAATAAATAAATGAAAATACATAAGAATGAAGCCAATAAAATAAAATTCACCAAAGTATGATGAATAGAATGTTTGAAATAGTAAATTATTATGAAATAAATAGGAGACATCTAAAATAAAGATGTTCAATAAGGGCAAATATCCCTGTCTTATTGGCAAGCTGTTATTTGAAATCCTTTCTTCTTTCTCGTTATACACACCAATTCTATTAAAAATCTTATCCAGAAAAATATCAGGAAAACAAGAATCATAGATTTTGTTGAAGACAAGGGAAAAGAGAATTTTCCAACTTGGACAAAGCACAGAAGGGCCAGTCTTGGCAAGTGGAGAAAACAAAAATAACATACAAAGTGGTTTGTCTTTGTTAAAATTTTGGATCAGATGACATCGTGGTTCCTTCTAACCGTCAGACCTTATGATCTGTACACTTTCCCATGATAGGTGAAATCAAGTCCCAGAGCCCCAAACTGTGTGCCAACTTTCAACACTGGAGATGAAAAATACATATTGGATTTCATTTTCTCAATTTCAGTTTCTACTAGTTTTTAATTTGGTATGCAGTTCCAGTAGGAGGGATAGATACCATAAATACATAATATTTGTCAAACTTTCCAATCTCTAAGTTAAACATTGACTGACTGGAGAACTTCTACAGTACTTATTTCAAATTTCCTATGAACCTGTCAAGTGTTTTTAAATTTGTCAGAAACTGGAGCATGACATGTGGTAGTTGTTCAATAAACATTTGCTAGAAAATGAATGAATAAAACAAATTTGTGGTATGATTTAATGTTTGAAATTAGTATGGGGATACTATTTCTGAATATAGATTTTTTTTTTTATTTTCTAGCCATAGAATATATTCCAAAAATTATTTTATGCATTTTTTATTCTAAGGCCAACAAAGAACCCTGACTGACAAAAACAGAATGACTGTTTATGTAGCCCAATGATATTTATTTTTTAACATCAAACCTCTACATGTTAACAAACTCTAAAACTTACTTAGATAATAGGCAATAGGAATCAGGTCATAAAATCAGATTTTTCCAATTTCTTGATAGCGGTCATAATTTTCTACAGACACACACATACACACACAACTTTAAAATGTTGAGACAGAGCAGGATTAGCTGTGTTGTTTATATAATGAAACCAAAATAAACTAGAATAGGTCCAGCAAAATTAATAAATCTAGAATAGGTCCAGCAAAATTAAATAAAACTAGAATAGGTCCAGCAAAATTAATAAAATCTAACTCCACCTTAATAATATCTGACTGATGAAAATTTGGAAGTCCTACCACTTGTAAAAACAAAACCAAATAGTGTCTCCCTGGTGGCTCAGGGGTTAAAGACACAGCACTCTCAAGCTGTCTCTGCCACTCAAGCAAGAGTTCCATAGATCCCCAGCTAGGGAGCTGACCCAAGCAGGGGACTTCTTCTGTTTTGCCTGCTGTTCCCCTCTGCAGTGTATTTCAGAAGACCCCCTGGTTTGCTCCCCATTCTCTCTGCTGAATCCTTTCACCCCACACATCTCTGACTTACACCCCAGTTCTTGAATGTATAAGTAAAAAATCTTTAAAAATAAACAATAAAAGCAGACCAAAGAGGAATAAGGAAAAAAAAAATATTAAAGGAGGGAAAAGAAAGAAGGGGTAAGAAACCAAGGAATGACAACTTAACTGCTTTTCCTCAGTTTTCTCCTTGGCATCCTCATCTTCCAACTCTTTGCCCTCTTTCTTCACAGAAAGAGCAATCATCTTTTCTGCCAATTTGAACCATATAATTGTGTTCTTGGTGTAAAACTGAGCAGATGTGGTCTATTATGTGGTCTGAGACAGTTGAGAACAAAAGGGATTCTCTCTCTCCCCTCTCCACAGCTGATGGAAAGATCTTGACTTCCTGGGGACATCCTATAAGGCCAGTTCTTGAAATCTTGGGTCAAAGCACTGCACTTTCCTGAGCTTTATTACTGCTGCCAGTCCTAGTCTATTATGACTAACACCAAAATCAAAATAGCCATCAACAACAATTAAGTTATCAATTAAATACTAAGAGATCACTACAATATTGCTGTCTCTAGTGGGTTACTTTAGTGTCAAATTAGATAAGTCATAAATATTCATATTCAGTGATGAAGTATGTTGAAATGCTCTTTTTAATAACAATCCTTTTTTATTTCCCACACTCAACATCTCTTTATTGCTTTCATCCATCCCAAGGCATACATATTTTTCTCAATATTCTTGTTCTTCTCTTTAAACTCTTTTTTTTTTTTTAAATCTTTTATTTTACCTTTTCAAATATTACCTTGTTTTTTGGAATCTACCTTCCTAATAAAGCACAGCAAAATAGGACGGGACACAGGGCCCATTGATATAGTATTAGAAATTGTCCCCAGAGCAAATCACACAACTTGTATCATAATGTATCCTAAAAAGTAAGTAAATTACTTTGCCTGGAGTATGTCTTTAATTTGTATAAGTCTATTCTCAAGATCTTATTACTTATTTCAAGGCTACATAAATTGCCTGCATGTGTGCTAATAAACTGGCTATTTGAAATCATTACTTTACAATCAGTGCTTGGATCCCTCAGCATTTGAAGTACTCTGACTTGCTAGAAATGGCTTTATCCAATTCTTTGTGTAGAAATCTGGGTATTATTGGCTACTGCTGCACGGGTGAAGTAATTTTCCTTTCCAAGTATATTTTCTTTGTGAAATATATTGCCACACTTTTATAATTTTTCAGTTTCAATCTCTTTTTTAAAGAGAACTGTGTAAATACATTTAAAAAAACATTGACACATCAACCCAAATATTAATGTAATTTCTCAAGGTGTGGACAAGCAAATAATGAAATATAATGCTCTGCTAAGATATACATGGCAGCTGTTAAATCATGCTAAATTTCATTATAAGTAGTTACCTTTGAAGCTAGAAATATGGATGGTTTGTAAATCATGGTATGTGTTGATGAGAGATACATTTGGATATTGCAAATACGGAAATAATTTTTAAAGACATGACTTCTCTTACACTTTTTTAGATTGAGTCACAAATCAGTGATAGTCTTTCTGCTATACTTTAAATTGAAATTCTGGGTGCTAAAATAGATTCACATTGTATGTTTTTCTCTTTCTCTAAGATCCTGTAACATTTGTACTGTTCATTTGGTATATAATCAGATACCAGTGTATAGGTCTTTTCTATTATTGCAGTAGAGTTTTATTAATTCTATATTGCTACTTGGTATTGTTTATAAATATGCCCTATCTAAAGTTTAAACTCTTAGAAAATAAGCTTTCTCTATGACATGTAGCCTATGACACAGTGAAATGTCCCTAAAAAATATATGATAACACATATTATTAGATAGCTAGTAACCCTCCCAATTTTACATAGTTATATAAACCTATATCATTGCTTACACTATAAATGTATGGAGCATCCAGAATGCAAATATCCAGATGTTGAAGTCCATATTAATTACAGTTAAGTTGTGATGCTATGAATATTATCTAAAAGCTTAGACTATAGTGGAAGAAAGCAGGCCAGGATATAGCACTTATGGCTACTCATAGTTTTAATGGATCAAATGGATTAAAATAATAATTAAGTATTTAAGCATCAATACATTGAATGGACTTTAAAGCATTTTGGAAAGAAACAGGAATTACTCAGGAGGACCAAGCCATCGTTGGTGATCTACATTTTTTGGTTCATAGAATCTAAAAAAATGGGATTCAGGGCTCTCCCTGGTGGTACAACTGGTTAAAGCACCACATTATGAAACTCTCCAAAGCCACTGCAGCGCAATTTCAATCCCTCACCAGGGAGTTCTCCCACATGGCATGGCAGACCACTCCTGACCTGCCTGCTGCTCCCCTCAGCAGTGTACTTCAGTAGATCTGCCTGTTCTACTACCCACTGTCTCTGGTGAATTCTCTCATCCACCACACCTCTGACCTATGCTCCAGTTCTGTAAGTATAAATAAATAAAATCTTAAAAGAAAAAGATGGGATTCAATAACCTGCAATGATCTATCAATTGTCAGCTAGTTGATGAAATTATAAACTTCTTAAGGAAAGAAAGATGATTTTCCATGGTACATATGACAAAATTGTGCTTTCTGAGCTACAAAGTTCATAGAGATTGAAGGAATGCTTAGTATTTAGGAAGGGCGGCTTTACAATTTTTATATTTGAGACTGAAATAAATGATGTTGATTGGCTTCAAAGTAACAAGAGAAGTCTTTGAAAATCTGGTTTTTGCTTATGAAGATCTTTCTTACTTTCTCTGTTGAAATTACCAAAATTTATCTTTCTTTTACCAGATTCTTAACAGATTTTTAACTGTGAGTAGGGTATAATAAAACTCTATATGGTCCTTGCCCCCCCACCCCCCAGTTCCTGGCACAAAGGTTCAAAAGCTATATCATAGACTAACTATCCATGTAAGTTCCTACTTTACTTTTAAGGGTCCAAAAAAGTTTGAAACTTTTAATTAAAGGGAAGAACAGGATCATCTCTTTAGTCAGAACTTAAGGAAACATCATCATCTCAGAAAACACAGAGCAGTGAAAACTGGTGCTGTTGTGTGGCATCGAAAGATGGACAGAGGGGTGTATTCCACTTCAGTGGAACGAATGGTGACTCTAAACTTGGCTAAGCCCTGCAAACAGCTGATGCTTTGCTGAACAGCTTGGTATTAAAATCCCCATCAATAATCACTCCTGATGGGACAAGCACCAACCCTCAAAAATGATGTCTTTCAGGTTGTCATCCTGACCAGGATCGTTGCCACAACCAGCATGCACTTGTGCATATTCCAACAATTTTAAACAAACGAGGTCTGCTGGCACATGGGGCACTCTCAAAAAGAGCCCCCTGTCAGCTTCAGCTAATTTCTAAGAAGCGGACACCAGGCCAAAGATTGGTGGCTATTGGTAGGGAGAAAGCACATTATACTCCTCATTTCCTCTCCACAAATTCTGCCTAAGATAGGAATGAGAAAGTTGTAGAAGAAAAGGAAACACATTTTTAATTCCTTGTACAAATGAATTTTTTAAGGAACTGGACTTTCTGTTAATAACTATAAGTGTAACCATGAGAGTAGATCAGAATATGATTAAAAGGGTCAATTGTGGGTCCTCCCTGGTGGCACAACAGGTTAAAGCACAGCACTATGAACCTATTGCAGCCACTGAAGCATTAGTTCCATCCCCAGCCACAGAGGCAATCCACATGGCTCCCCTCAGCAGTGTATTTCATCAATCTGCCTGTTCTGCCTCCCACTCTGGTGAATACTCTCACCCCCCCCCAACAACTTTGACTTGTACCCCACTTCTGTATGCATAAATAAAGAAATCTTAAAAAATAAAAAAAAGGTCAATTGTTCAAGAGGAAATACTGTAAGTTGTTAGTAGCTTCAGAATATTAAAATAATTTTGTGTTTAGACCCCAATAGTGAAACATATACATATATAACCATCTGGTCCTGGATTGATCATTTTCATTAAATTGTATTTTCATTATAATAGAGAACTCCCTGCATTAGTCACTGTAACTTTAGTATATGATAAAATATGTGCATTCTTGCCATCACTAGTATTCTTCTGATGTGTGTTCAGGCCGGACCTCCTTAAAGTATGGTGCCTATGTCAGAAATATCTACATTACCTCGGTATGTGTTGGAAATGCAGATCCCCAGTCCCAAAATCTCTGTCAGAAATTTTGGGGGTGGGATATAACAATTTCTGTGTAGATATGTTCTCTAGATGATTCAGATATGAGAATCACTGTTCTGTAATTTTCTGCTTGTTTTGACGATTTGGGGCTTGGTTACCTATTTGCCTTCATGTTAACAATAAAAACATTTTGTCTTAGGAAAGTCTGGATTACATGCTGCAGATCTCAGTGGCTTAAAATATATTATGGGTTTAGTTCTTGTTCATTTTACATGAACATTGCAGGTAGAAGGGAATTCTGCTATTGCCAGAGACCAAGAATGATGGAAGAGTTGCTATCTCTTGACTTCTTGGTGGCTTTGTCAGGTTAAAAATCAGGAACTTCAATAACTCTCTAGAGTGGAAGGAGATCAAGAGAATCATCAGTGTGACGTATCATCTCCACATCTGGATGAAGCTCTCAGAGAAAATGTGCCTGCATTTCTACATGGAGTACAGCTCAAGCAACCTTCTGTTCAGCATGTATGACAGTCTACAGAAGCCCAATTAGGATTATGCATCCAAGTTTTGTTTATCACAGATTTATCACTGTGTCATCATGGATCTTAAAAAGAAGTGCTATGGCAGATTTACTGCTTTTGGCCCAGAAATTCACATTTAACCATATTTCCAATTTTGCAGCATGCACATTTATAGAAATGTTACTACAGAAGAATTAGTTACTAGTAGGCATCCAATACCCCTTTGGATATAGAGAAAATGTCCAAGACCTGGTCATCCACTAAATCTTTAACAGCCTGATTCATTTGACATTAGCTTCTAATAGAACATAAAATTCTCTGACCTAAGAATGTGGTGAGGACTATATACAACAATTTAAATCTTATCTGATACTTCCCTCTAGTGATTAAGTACTCAGAAATTATACATCTCATACACACATACATTCACAAATACTACAAATATTTAATCATTGTTTTCTGGTTTAAGTTCATCAATTGTGAGCAATTCCATTGCCATTTTGTTTTGGGGGGGGGTCTCTTATCTGGAAAAAATAATAACTTAAAATGTCATATCAAGTTGGGTTGAAATAGGAAAAACAACAAGGTCAAAGCATATGTTTCTGAAAAGTTATCTACTTTAGGTAAAGATGCTTACAAATGTTGTGAGAGGCAAATTTGAAAGCAGGAGTGGAAGAATTTACAAACACATCCTTGATTCTGTTTCTTGGACCAGAGTCATGAGTCATTCATACCTCATTTCTGGAAGTTTGTAATTCAAGCATGATACATGTCTCAATATTATCTAAGATTTGAAAACAAAGAACAAATAGTGAATGAAACAATCTCTTGATATTACATGGAAGAAAAGGCCACCCAAGAGTTGACTGGAGGAATGTACATAGGTCATCTCATTATTCATCACTGATGAAAGTTTCTAGTTGTATTGAACTTACAGAGTTTCTCTGATAAGAGGTATAATAATTTCTGTCAGATGCAACAGGTGATCCCAACAATTTATGGCACGAGGATACCAAAAGTTTTTTCCGTATAACTCAGCAATCTCATCCTAATACTTGTTGTGTCCAACTGTCTAAATAACCTCCTCCTTTAAACCTTTTGAACTGATCATAACACCTTACTGGCTTCCTTGCTAATTAATGAGTTAAGTAAAACTCGTTCTTGAATTAACTTGATATTTCCTTTAGAGTAATAATTTACCATTTTGAATAATAAAACAATACATTTCGATGTAAAACAAATGAAATTCTCAGTGTTTGAGAGTTGTACTGTTTTTGGAAAACTCATTAAACAGTAGGCTCTAAAATAGATTTGTATGGCCTAGGGATTAAGTCTCAGTGCTATCACTGCTAAGGCCTGAGTTTGATCCCAGCCAGGCAGCTAGCCTACATATGGCACAGCAGACCTCTCCTATTTTCTCACCCATTGCTCCCCTTAGAGGTGTATTTCCATAAATACATCTGTTCTGCTCCCCACTCTGTCTCTGGTAATTTCTCTCACTTTACTCTCTTTAAACCTCTGGCCTACACTCCAGTTCTACAAAAATAATGAATTAATTTTTTTAAAATAGATAAAATAGAGTTGGATACTCATCATACTCACAAGAAAACAGTGCATGTAGTAGCAAGCGATAGAATTGTGGAGGTAAAGGTAGCTGAACACAACTTTGGTTAAAGGATAGATACTCAAAACAGTTTTTTGTCTTTTAGAAAACTTCGGTTTTATTTTTCTTTAAGACTAGAAGAATAAATTTAAATCTAAAAAACTGGATCTTAGTTCAAAACAAAACAAGGAAAATCTAGAGTCTGGGGCTAACGGGATGATAATCTGAGTTGAATATGACAATCAATTTTCTAATCAGATCACATTCTTTCTATATCACTTCCTCACTCAAAGGCTCTGGAAGAGAGACATCACAGTTCATTTGAGTCCTCTTTATGCCATCCTCTTCCCTGTCCAGGTTTAATTGAGAAAATATGAATTGCCACAAAGCAAGATGCAGGAGTTCTCTTCTGCAGAGATTGATGAAAACGTCTGGAAACCCATGTGTTAAAAACCAAATTATAAGTGCTGAGATCTTCATAACAATTATGGCAGGGTAGTTAAAGATGTAAATTCTGTAGCCATACTATTTGTGTTAAAATCTGTCTGTGTTCTACTTCTTAATAGATTCCTTTCTTGGGGTCTCTTGGCCTTAAAAAGATAAGGCGTTTAAATGTACACCGTCTTTCCAAGTTTCAGTGGGGCTATTGTCTTGGAATATACACTTGGAACAGTAACTTATACTGTATCTGATAGCTGCATATTGTTAATGCTATTATTATACTTCATAAAATTATATGCTAAAAATAGTTTTTCCTGGCTCTGTAAGCTTAGCAAAAAATGGTGGATCTGGAGTGGGGTGACAATAGGGATAACAGGATGATCTACTATGGGTCTTACTTTGAAATTTATTTTTCTCTCTCCCTAAATTATTGTTTAAATGTCCAAACACGTGAAGATGTGGTTCTCAACTTGCAATGATTGTACACCCTCCTACCCCACCAAGGACATTTGATGATAACTTTGAACCTTTTGGGTTGGTGTATTTGGAGATTTATTGCAGGCATTTAATGGATAAATGGTGGATAAATATTCTGTAGTGTATAAGACAGTCAACCACAATGAAGAATTATTCAGCCCAAAATGTCAGTAGTGTTACTGTTGACAAAACTGGATATATAATGTTTAGGTCTGATGAAACACCTAAGGATTACTGAATTGGGTAGAGTCTGATTAAAACTGAAACAAATAATAGAAATCTCTGCTGTGAGACACAGATTGAATCACTGGTAAATCACCCAGGGTGGCCATAGAGGTCTTGAGACTCCTATTGCAAACAAACTGAAGGAAACCGTAAACTCCCAGAGATAACTAAATTAGTTCTTAAGGGTCTGTCATCAGATCTGGCAAAAAATGTACCTCATAGATCACTGTCTTTAAACACAGTTCCTGACCCTTAGCCCTATCACCCACTAATAAAAGCCCTTGTCACATTAAAGAGTGAATAGATGAGAAATGAGAATAGAAAACTCTCAAAAGTGATGTCATTACTATGGGAATTGTTTTGATATTTTACAAATATGAGTGTATAATTGATCACAATGAATAATGTACTTCTTAACATGTATCACAACTAAACATGGTCAAAAAACAAATGTTTAAAATTTACTAGCTTGTTCAGTAGTCCCAGCTTATGAATCAATATTTATATTCAATCAAAGAGCTATTCTTCATAGCTTGCAAGTACAAACAAAATTTGGTATCATCTACAAGTTGTGTAAGAATAAATATTTCTACTTAGAAAAAGCAGAATGACTTTTTCTTAAAAAATGTAGGGTATCCAACCAAATAATAAGCACATATATTTCTCATGAGGGGTGTGTGTGTGTATATATTTCATGTTATATATGTATATTTTGATGACATTAGCTTATTTTTATTTTTCTGCACTGATAAAAAGTTATGTAGTGAATAAATGTTACTTTTTACTTTTAACATCATAAAACATACATTTGGGCCCTCCCTGGTGCACAGTAGGTAAATCGCAGCACTGCAAGCCAGCTGCAGACACTTTAGTTCAAGTTCCATCCATGGTCCTGGAGGTGATCCACATGGACAGCAGACCTCTCCTGACCCACACGCTGCTCCTATGAGCAGTGTACTTCCTCAGTTGGCCTGTTCTGCTCCCCACTCTGTCTCTGGTAAATCCTCTCACTGCCCCTGCTCCTCTGGACTGTACCCCAGCTCTGTATGTACGCATAAACAAACAAACAAATAAACAAACAAATAAATCTTTTTAAAAAATAATAAAGTGAACCTTAAAAACACACACACACACTCATACAAAAATAAGAATCTTACAATCATTCAAAAATTTGTCTTTGGCAAAATACCGATATAGGACATAGAGCTTAGTGAGTTCAAGGGTAATAAGAAACCATTAATGATAAGGAAGTAAGCTGTTAGAAAATGGCAAAGAGAGCATATGGAGGGAAAACTAGTGAAAAACTGTTTATGAAGTTTATTAAGAGAACATTAGATTATAACATTATATAATATCTCATCCATACCCACATGTACCGCAGATGTTTCTCTTTAGACACTGCACTTCAGTGAGCTCTCCAATTAGAATTTTCTCCTGGCAGACATATCTACATCCTTATCTCAGACATTTTGAAACCATGCAAACCTGGAGGGAATCTCAGAGATGGTGAGTCCTCAACCATGCTCTTACAATTGCAGGACATGACCCAAATACAGAGAGTAGCAAGGTTTATTTGCAGAGAGGAAATTGGCAGCAATAAGAAAGAGAATGTTTCTAAGGTGGCAGATGGCTTCTGTCCTTCCCCAGAAAATATCCAGGTTGCAGAGTCCAAACCAAAGTTGCTCATGAAATGTGGTAGTTCTCTGATGAAAGCCTGGAGCCATACACACAGGATCTGAAGAGGTAACAAGTTCTGAGGCAACCGGAAGTGATCACAGGTGGCGCTGTTGAGGCAGCTTCCGAGGATCTGCAACCCTGCATGGCTCATTGGAGATGGCGCTGGCAGCAGTGGGAAGCAACCAGGATCAGAAGCCACAAGTCTGCAATCAGAGGGCAAGAGCTGAAGGTCACCCACAGTGAGTGTCAAAATGAGCCTTCTGCCCCGCCTTTTAAAGTTGTCAAGGTCGGCCGCTTCTCCCTTTGCTCCCAAAAGTCCCTGATCAGGAAGCTAAGGTTAAGCACCATTTTCAATAAGGGGCACCACCTGAGCCTTCCCAGGGTGGAGGAAGGTAACAGTCAGAGACAGTGTCACTTAGCAAGGCCCTGGCTAGGGATAGTGGAATCAGGTATGGTCTCCACACCCAAGTCAAGTACTTGACAGCATGAGATAACCGGGACCCCCAGCAAGTCTCTAGGTGCCCACTGCTTCACTTAAAATTACTATTCATTTAACTTCAGACATTTTCCTCAATCATATCTCTGAAGACAATTCAGCTCATATGTGTGTGTGCATATACATACATGCACACATATGTATGCACATGAATATCCCAGACCTTTCCTCAGGACCTATCTCCTTAGACAATTCTCACAGATATTCCCTAAACACAATTTTCCTCAGAGATTTCCTTAGTGGACACTTCTATGCTGATCCTTTTCTGTTGTACCCTTTCATCAATGACAGTTTTTGCCTTAAACACTTTTCTCCTAAAGACTTTTCTCCTTTCCTCATCAGAATATCTCTCCTCAGATAATTTTCTACTGAAATACATTCCTTCTGAGAACATCTCTCTTCAGGCACTGCTCCTCTCAGAATTTATCACTTTCTTTCATCAGACAGATCCTTTTCTCCATAGAACTTTTCAGAGATTTTTCTCTTCAGACAGACATTTTTCTCCTCAGAACTTCTCTCAACAAACACTTTTTCCTCAGTCAAATTCTTTTCTTCTCAGAACATCCCTCATCAGACATTTCTCTCCTGGACACTTTTTTCCACAGGACTTTTTTCCTGAGACACTCTTCTCCTCAGAACTTCTCTTTTCACAAATTTCTCTTTTTAGAATATCTCTTTCAGATACATATTTCTTCAGATAGACACTTTTCTCCTCAGATACATTTATAATCAGAGATTCTCTTTCAAGACACTTCTCAGACACTTTCCCTCCTTAGAACTTCTCTCCTCAGACAATTTCCTCCTCAGACCCATCTTCTCAGAACTTCTCACCTTGGATACTTTTCATCTTAGAATTTCATTTTTCAGATACTGTTCTCCTCAGAAAAGTTTCTTATTAGAACATTTCTCTTACCTTTTTCTCCTCATTCAGATACTTTTCTCCTTAGAATATCTCCTCAGACACTTTTATTCTGAGGTATCATTTACTCACCAAAATGTCATTCTTCAGACTAAAACTTTCCTCCTTGGTAAGATTTTACCTCAAACATTTTCTTTAGTCACTTTTCATCCCAGACCCTTCCCATCAGAACTTCCCTTTACATTTTTTTTCTCATTGAAACTTCTTTTTGGATATTCTTCCTTCTCACTGATACATTTCTACTTTGTCTTTTCCTCTCAAAGAACTTTCTTTATGGATATTGTACTTTTTTTTTTTAAGATTTTTTTATGCTTACAGAACTGGGGTACAGGAGCAATGAAAGAATTCAGCAGAGACAGAGTAGGGAACAGAACAGGCCGACTGACAAAGTACACTGCTGAGGGGAGCAGCAGGCGGGGCAGGAGAGGTGTGCCGCACCATGTGGATCACCTTCAGGTTGGGGATTGAACTCATGCTGAAGTGTTCTAGCTTTAGCTTCTCAGTGCTTTAGCTTTAACCCACAGCACCACCAGAGAGGGCTAGACATTTTTCTTTGTAGAAAAATGTCATCTTATGATTTTTTTCCTCAAATTTTCAGACATTTTTTCTGAGATATTTCTTCTTATAGAATTCTTTGTTAGGGCCCTCCCTGGTGGTGCAGCGGGTTAAAGCACAGCACTAAGAAGCTAAAGCCACTTCAGCATGAGTTTGATCTCCGGCCCAGAGGTGACCCACATGGCACAGCAAACTTCTCCTCACCCATCCACTGCTCCCCTCAGCAGTATACTTCATTGATCTGCCTGTTCTGCTCCCCACTCTCTCTGGTGAATCCTTTCACTGCCCCTGTACCTCTGGCCTGTACCCCAGTTCAATATGCATAAATAAATAATTCTTTAAAAAAAAATTCTTTGTTAGCAATTTCTTCTCAACTCCTCAGACTTGCCTCCTCAAAAGTATATCCACATGTAAACAGCTGAGCTATCTCACACACATCTCCTCATTTATTGTCTGATATGTCTTCATGATTTCCTTTTAAGCATTTCTCCTCAGACAGTTCCCTCCACAAACTTTAAATTTGGGGCTTATGTATTTAGGTTAATTCTGTACATTTATGAGCTAAATGCTTAAAAAATTATAAAGAAGGCAATCTTAAAATAACTTTTAGAAGTGACTGGAAGAATATATCTTGATAAACATGTAGATCTCTAAACTCATTTGAAATTTGATATTCATTTTACTATATAAATTTTTCTATAATGGCAAAAATTAGATATCTCACTTTTAATAATCACATCATCTAAATAATTAGAATTATAAATATATATGTAATTGTCAAAATACATCAAATAAAGCCTCATAAAGACATTGTTATTCTTCCTACTTCCTAAATACTACAATAGATTGTTTTGGAACTTAGTAGCTTAAATGAATTTCCAGGAATTCAAATATTTATGGTAAACAGAAGATCCTAAGTATGGGGTAACATATAAATCACAAATTATTTATAGGCCATTATATGAGATAAATTGTTTGTAAATATTTATAAACTATTCATAAAGCAAACTAGCCTTTTGAAATTATTTATCATATAATAGAATACATAAAATTATGATGGGTAAACCATAAATCCCATGTAAAATATTTACAATGTATAAGTTGTATTATCATTAATGAGTTTTCACTCATTTTTACCATTATTTCAAGTAATTGATTAGTGACTTACAAGTTAATTGTAACCCTGAAGTCACATGACTTCAGAGTTTTAGGGGATCAAATTTGTAAATTTTTTATTTTCTTGTGAGCAGTAATTACATTTATTATAAATGTGGACTTTATAAGAATAATTAAAGTATAAAATTAGTTAGATGTTGACAATTTCATCCACAGATCAAGATTAAAATGTCATAAGATTTCCAGTAAAAGTAATAAGTAGTCCAAATTACAGTGGCTCACATCACACATATATTTCTATCTCAAACTGTAAGTTTATTTACCTTTGCTAGGGTACTATTCCCTTTGGAGATAGTTCTTCATGGTTCTCTCACATTTTTGAGTCTTGTGAGCAGAGATCACTACTAGGCTTTCTCTGGACTACATTTCCAGAGAAGTCTCTGTAGTAAGTAACCTTGGAAGAAAGACATAGTGTCTTCCTCTGATACAAAGGGAGACCTTAGTTCACCTCTATTAACAAAGCTAGTTCCTCCACTTCAAGTCCTTGTTAAAGAGATTTTCGTTCCCTAACTTAAGATTTCTTAAGATTTGACCTGACTTCTCCGTTTTACTCCTGTAGGATTTGAGAGACAGTCAACAGACATAGAACATGTTATTCATGCAGCGTGTCTGTGGGATAAGCAGTATATTTTTCTTCTGACCCTAAAGTTTCATGTCTTTCACTCTACAAAAAAAAATAAAAAAATCTAAGGCTAGCTAATTATTGGTTTGCAAGTAAGATAAAATCTCAAATACTTCACAACCTCTGTAATTTCATGTTTTTTGTTTTTTTATTCTGGGAACCAGAAGCAGATGTTGATGGAATATAGTCCTTATTCCCCTTCTAGCATCACTGTAGTCATCCTAGATGGTTTGGATCTTCTCTACAACCTTAGTATAGAACTTGGGATATGTGTGTGAATTTGGGTGAAAAAAATACATCTATGTATGGTTACAGAATGGTTACAGATGTTAACCAAACATATTGTGGTGATCATTTTGCTACACATACAAATGTTAAGTCAGTATGTTGCACATTTGAAACTAATATAATGATAGATATCAATTATAACTCAAAATATTTTACAAGTACATCTCAATGTTTAATGCATTCCTTTTCCATATGAAAAGAGGCATTAAATAACAATAAATTATCAATTTTTGTGATTATTTTTTCCTAACTGATATTTATAATTTTTATGTCATCATAGAGTTTTTTCAGGGCAGGGAGAGAGGGGCACCCGTGAAGCTCCAAACCTGCCTGCTCTAAGTGAGTTCTGCCATCTGCCGCAACAAGACAAAACATATAAGACTTTAAAGAAAAAGGACTTTAATACAGTGAGTATACAATACGGAACACAAAGAATATAATTTCTAAATCAAACACCGGAAGTTACCCATCCCCTTATGGGCAAAAGTCAACCCAAAGGGATTGGTCCAAAGCAAGGCCTGAAACCCTGCCGCAAGACTAAAGCACCTTCTGGCCTGGACCCATGGAAAAGGGTTAGAAATGGACAGATAAATCTGGGAGGAAAAGAGCAAAATCAAAATCAATATAAACACTGCCATAGTCACCTCCCTACAGGTATCTCACCCACATCTGCCTTAACCAGTCCAGAGTCAGGAAACAAGCATGGTTTCTTCATCACATGTTTGCTACTCCATGTGGCTTCTTCAGGTCCTTCTTGTTCTCCATCCTGCGTCCTTCCTTTCTTCACTCCTGAGAAGAAAGCACTCTCTTACTCTGCTCAGTTCCACCCTCCCTCTGGGTGGGACAGGGAACCTGGAACTTCCCCTTTTCCTAGGGACCACCCTGTTACAGAGTGATAAACATAACTATAAAAGCCGATTCAGGACATAGGTTTTTTTTTTTTTTTTTTTTTGTCGGAGACTCTTTGTCCTTTATCATGGATTATTGGGGGGCAGAACAGGCAGGGTCTCAAGGTGGGAATGGTGTCGGTGAGAGGAGATTCCTAGAAAAGGGGGAAAAAGGGAAAAAAGTGGAGAAGGCTTGAGGAAGACAGGGGAATCAGAGTTGGGTGCAAGTTTTCCTGCTCTGCCTTCAGCAGAGGTTTATTTTATACATTTCAGGCCGGCAGAGGGATGACATTAGCATATGAAATGGGCTGAGATCACAATCACCTTTTTTCTAAGAATAGTTTGGGGTCCTTTAGACCTTTAGTTGAGATTATAACATTTTTTAAAATCAATCTATCAAGGTTAAAACAGGTACATAGATTCACAAAGCTTAAGACTAATATTACTATATTTACCACAGTGAAGAGTAACCAAAATAAAGTCCCTCAAATCTTATCTACTACTTAACAGCTTTTATTCTCATTGAGACATCCTAGGGGGTAAAGTAAAGTGAGGGCAGGGGGAGGAAATTTCTTGTGAATCAAATTACAGTAAAGTTCTTTGAAAAACTTGTTAGCAAGTTTAAGTGAGTTTCCTTGAAGTCTAGAGGGTAGAAAACCTGATTATTTCTGAATTGGTGACTTGGGTGAATTTCCATATCTAAAGACTAGATAGTAGAAAGCTTGAGTGGTTATTTAGAAACTGAATAGAAGGCTATGTGAGATAGTAGTGTGATAAGATTTGGGTTTTCCTCCATTGGGGCAGTGAGAGAGACTCTGTAGTAATAGCCATTTGCTTTTATTAATCAGCCAGTTGTTTAATGACTTTTGTCTTCAAGAGGAATTTCTCACCCTGGGGCAGTGCTTTCTTGTCAGGGCCAGGTAACGCCTTTTGAGGCTGAGGCAATCCAATTGTAAGCTGAAGGTTGCTCAGAATATTTTGATATTATGATTATACAAAAAAAAAAGGGAGTTCATAACATAAGTTATGAGTGGAAAGTCTGATTTTTTAGAGCATTTCCGCTCCATCCGTACTGTGTCTGTCGACAGAGGTTGTATAGCTTGTGTCAGTTTTTATTACTTTAAAATCACAACTGTTAGATTTTGTTATTTAATGTAATAAAAAGGAACATAATTTAACAAATCTTTATTATTTCATAATTGTGTTTTAATACAATTGATTTATAATATTATTATATTACTTTAAGCACTTGTTTCCCTGAGAAGTTTATACACTTCAAACTGCCAAAGATTCAGACTTCCAAGAACATGTCACACACAAAAAAATTAAAAATTCTTAGGCAAAGAGGAATTGGTAAGAAATACACACAGTTTGGAGTTAGAGGGATTTTTTTAACGTATCTCATGGTAATTTTCTGTTTAATCAAGTTAAGCTCCCTACACCAGAGTAGGAATGGCTTCCAGGAATATACTATGACAACCACTCTCTCACTCACTGCCACCTGAAGGCATAAGGCCAAAGTTAAAGCAAAAAGGGTACATTACTAGCATCTAACCTTACAAAGTGTACTTAGAGCAGAAGAAGTAAATTTTGAAATATATGGAAGCAGATTCTAAACCATACACAATTCTCCTGATAATCAGGTTTGTGTAACTATATGCCCAGGATTCAGTCTTATGGAAACTAAAACAGAAGCTTGCTTCTATCAAGGTATAGTTTACAATGTAGTATCTGTAAATTATAGAAGGTATTATTGATTTATTTTTGCATGGAATTTAGCCAAAATAATATTGATCATTATTTTATGTATGGAACACCATTCTGTATCAGTAAATCAAATAGCGAGCGTGTCTGAGTGTAGAAATGTATGTATTTGTATTCAAGTGATGTTAGATTACATCTCTTATGCATCTGACCTGATGAATGCTGGGGTTCCAGCTATGTAGCAAAAAAAGTCTGAAGAAATAAACCCTGCTATGATAAATCTCTACACATATTCATCATTAAGTCAGAACAGTCAATGTGTATAATATAAGTGTAGTTTGATGGCACAGTTTTGTAGGGCTATGTAATAGAGTGCCAATTTTAAAAGACATTTGGATTATTCCTATGCATGTACTAGTTTTAAATGAATTTTAACTTATTATCTTCTAATTTATGAATCATAGTGAAATTCAGAGACCACAAAGATAGAAGAATTTTTAGTAGGCCTAGATGTGTGAACTAAAAGAAAGAAGACTGGCAGTAATTATGGCATGGGAATCCAATGGAAAATTCTGTAGCCACTGAAGAGAGTGGCATAGCTGTGCATGAACAGGTAGGGATATGTATAATTACATAACTAAGTAAAATATATCAGGCAAAAGCATAGTGTGAAAAATATGCTGCAATCTATTTACCCAAATCATAAGCACAAGTATATGTAAATGTGTGAACCACCTTAGATATGACACATAGATATAAAGTGTCACCTCTGAGAACAGTAAAGGGTGCTGAGAAGACAGATTTATTGATCATGTATGGCATTTTAAATATATAATTAGAATTTTGAAACATTCCAAATAGGTTCATTATTTTATAAATACATGTATAAGTAAATTTGTATTAAAATGTATTTCTGAACAAAGGTTGAAAACACAAATTTCATCTAGATGGTAATTATGAGATAATCCTTGAAAAAATAATTGTAGCAAGAGTAATAAAACTCTATCAGAAAAACCATATTAGCCAATCAATATTATTGGGTAAGTTAGTCGTCCAGGTGAAAAAAATTAGATGAGGAGGGTTATAAAATTTTGATTAAAATTTCACTATAGAGTGAAGATGTTTTGTCATTTATACAATTAGAGACACAGCATTCTAATACAAGAAGGTATTGACCAAACCCCAATTTTAGTAAAAATGTTTGACATAGCTCTGTTAAACTTGAACAATTAAGAACAGGAAAAGTAAATAGAAACACACACACATACAACAGAAATGGAATAGTCCCTTTAATAATAATGTTGCTCAAGTGTTGGATCATGGAGAGAATATATGCTGTGTTTAAATGTCCTTGAATGCTTGTTAAAATGGTATCAAATAATATCTAATGGAGATCACATTTTCTGACTTCCACTAGATGATTTCAGAAAGTAGCGATGAAATAAACTAAAATAATCAAAGTAGTTAGAAATCAAAAATATTAGACCTAATAACTTGTGGGTCAAAGAGAATTCATAACTGCAATTACACATTTTAAAGGAAAAATGAAGATGACACGACTATATAGCAAATCATCTGAGATCCAACTAAAGGGAAAAGCAGATGAAAAATAGTAGCAATACATTATTTCATTATGAAAAAGCAAGGGATAACTATGAAGTCCACATTTAACTAAATAAATGAGAAAAAGGAATAAGATAAGTATATCTAAAAACTATACTAAGGTATAGGGAAAATGATGTAAAAATAGGAGGAAGAATTAAGAACAAAATGAATGAAAGGGAAAATTTTACTAATGATAAGAAATCCTGTTACTGGTTATCAGTATAGATCAATATAGTAGACAATCTTTTGACAAGACTAGTAAGAAAACACTTATATATAGTAGTAATTAGAAATATTATATAATCACAAAGAACTGCAACTTGATATGGCACATGAAAATGGGATTTTTTTAAGATGGGAGAAGCTTGAAAATTTGCTTGAGGTGAAAAGGCAGTAGATAGAAATTCACTAACAAATACAGATGGGGAAATGAATAATAGGACAGGTCTCCTAAGAAAGCAGAAGCACCTGTTAAGAAATTAGCTATAAAATGGAGGGGCAATTACTTTGTATAAAAGAAAGAAAAAGTTAGATGAGTGCAGATTCAGGTGAATTAGGCAACATGGTAGGAAGTTAACAGTGTTAAAAATAGGAGAATTTCTGCTTTTTTTGTGAAAAGCAGATCTGTTGACAAAGAGAAAAAGTGGTAGGACTTGAAGTCTGAGAATGGAGGGGGAAATGAATGAATAACTGTTGAGAATAGTTTGGATGGTGGACTCCCAAGGGAAGCATCTCCTAGTTGCTGGGCAGTGACAGAGAAAAGGGAAAAAACCCTGAAACCTGGGTGTTGGCTTTTCCTGATTTAGCCTGCTGAGACAGGAACCCTGCAACGGGAAGACAAGTGGATCTTACTAGGTTCATCTAATACCTGTTGCCCTTGGAAACCAATTTCTTCTAGGGAAGAAGAGAAACACGTTAGATTTGATTCCATGCAAAGTGATTAGTGAGTCTTTTTTGATGGTAGTAACAAGCAAGAGACTATTTGGGTGATGAAGTAAGAGAATGCAACTTAAAAAAAATAACTAGGAATTTATTTAACAAAAAAATCTTGTTTGAACACTGGTTCACACATATCTTTCAGGGCAAAATACTTGAATAAATGAAAATTTTAGAAGTTAGTAACTGAAAGGACTTAATACTGTATTGGTCTCAGTTCCCCCTAATATATATATATATATATTATATATATATATAAATGGAATATGTTATATTTAAAACACCAATGAGACATTTAGGCATGTTAATCACACAAGTATTCAAAAAACTGAAAGAATATTTGAAAGGAAGTAAAATGAAGGGAAAGTTACAACTTCAGAAATTAAAAATATAATTAAGCAACAATATTAAGAGAAGGCTACTGTGTTGCCAGATTATATGCACATATACCACATGTGTATACATGTGTATGCGTGCATATATAATTCAATAGTTGCTCTATTATTTGCTCAAAAGTTGCTTTATTTTCAAATTGGAGAAGTATCTATATAACTTATTGTTATATTTAGAGGACTGTTTCAGTAGCAACAACAGATTAAAGTTGGAGTTTCTACTTTATGACATGCACTATTATAAACTAAAATGGAAATATTTAAATGCGAACATTTAAATAACAATAAAAATAACAATAAAAAATGCACATTAAGTGCACAGTAATAGTACAGGGTAAATGGATGATATTTACCCATGAAAACATTAAAGGCAGAAATCTTACAAATGATGCATTTGTGACAACATGGAACTGGAAGGGATTATACTAAGGGAAAGACAAATACCCAACTGTTCCACTCATATGTGGTGTGTAAAGAAACAAAACAAAGGAACAGACAAAACTAAACCAAAATGAACCCTAGAAATCTACCTGCAGCATTGAAGTTGCCAAAAGGGCAGGGCTGGGGTGAAGGATGAGGAGGAGAGGGGTCTCAGTGGATGGTGGTGGAAGATAATGTGTGCTTAGGTGGTCAGCGCAGTGTGCTGACAAACAGCTTATGAGATACAATCCTGTATCCTAGTCATATACAGGTTTATAAATTAAGATCACATTAATTAAAAAATGTAATTAAAAAAACACAATATCCTATAAAAGCAATATCTACAGTAAAATTGAAATTCAAAAGATCCTCTAAAATATTTGCAATATAAAAGGTGATTATACATGTGTAATATCTTTCATACACAAAGAATTCTAAAAAGGTAAATATGTGATGTAGAGTTCTTGAAGTGGCAAAGTTATAGAAATAGAAAGTGGATTCCTGGTGTCTCAGAATAAGTAGTATTGGGGATACAGGGGTTGGTGCAATTGTAAAGGGGATAATAAGAAATGTTTACAGTAATTAAGCAGTTCTTTTCCTTGAATGTAATGGTGGTTACATAATGATAAGTGTGACATCTATAATATAAATATACATCCTATTCATGTCAATTTCCTGTATTTTTTTTATTACTTCACAGTTGCTCACAATGTAAATATTAGGAAAACAAGGTGAAGTTCACATAAGAACCCTGAATTATTTTTGTAACTTCCCATAATGTCACGATTATCTCAAACTAAACATTTGAAGACCAATTACATAGAAGATATGTAAAATATGAAGAAAAGGTCAAGAAATAAAAATTTCCAATGATCATGTTTAATCAGTAGTCAATTCTAATTAAAATATATAAGGTAATTGTGCATTTTGTTATTTCTTAATTTAGTAAGTTGTCAATGAAAAAATACCTTTTAGCAAGAGAAAGTGGGAATTTTTATTGTCCTCTACTAAAAATTTAAATTCTGAAAAATTAAGCATTAGATGTAAAATATCTAAAATTGCTTATCCTTCATCCCAGCAATACCTTGTCATTTAAAATAAAGAAATAACAAAGGAGTTATCCATACATGTAATCTGAACACTATATGTTAAAATGTTATTCATACATGCTAAAAAATTTAAAAATGCATGTCCTAATGGACATAATTGGTAAAATGAATAGGAAATACATTATACAATATATAATAATCACATATATTCATGTTTATAATTAAAAATACATATATATCAAAATAGAAGTGATAGAAGTATTATAAATTTATATTTTATTCATTGTATTAATTCTTATCTTGTTTCTAGACTTTCTTACATGACATTTTATTTTTATAAATAGAAAAATAAATTATTTTAGCTAAAAGCATTAAAATTTAAAGAATATATTCTTATCAAGTGGCTACTTACAGCTCCATCTTTTAAATGTGTTCATGGTTCTCTGTTCCCAAAGCTAAAATAATTTCACTTCATGTGCATCGGCATAACATGTTAACTGCAATTTTTGCAATGATTAAGGCATGCATGTGACATTGGATATTGTTAGTAATTTTCATTTTAATATATATTTCAAAGACCTTTTACTTTTTCCCTTATGTAATTTAGCTGCACTGTTTTGTCTATCTAGAAAGGAGGACAAACCTTTTCTTCCTTCTCCTATTCTTGTCTGAAACAACATCGTCAATCTAGTTAATGGTGAATAAGAATATAAGAGACATGTGTGACAATTGATGTGGAAAAATTAGGTTCCTGCTGGCAATTACCCATCAAGAGTAGGTAGACTGATTGTCTGAGTTAAAACACATGCTAACTGTCAACCATCATAATAGGGCAAATATCCCAGAACCTTGGTGCAGTGTCAGATAGAAATGCAGTTTTCACTGCTGGGAACCTGCCCTCGAATTCACACATTCATAATCTCCTATCAAGCCAGGTCTACACATTCAGAAACGTCCATCATTCCAGCAGTCAAATATATGTCCTGTCAGATGCATTCAATGGTTCTCATGATAAGTTGGACGAGAAGTGACATGTTACACATGATTGAGTAGAAGGGCATATCATATACAATTCCTGCTGTCATACTTTATCATTCTATTTCTTTATCTAGGTGAGGGCCTTAACCTTGACATTTCCTGAGTTCAAGTATTATAACCAATTAGTATGCGAAACACATGTAAAATCATTTTAATAAGTTGCATATCAAATAAGTATAAAGGTAAAGCAGGTAAACTCAATCAGTAAAATTAGATTGATGTTAGAAACAAATGTTGCAAGATTCAATAAGGAAATCAAATTATGAGGTACAGTGACATTCAACTTTAAAATTTCATCCAGTTTATCAAAAGTATCATAAGGACTCACAACACCATTCTTTGTTGGTCCTTTCCTTTTATTTCACCATTTTTATAAACTTGGATAATTCCAATGACACAAATCTTCCCATTTCTTCATACACATTTGCCATTTCGTTTACTTTCAGTTTAGTCATTCTTTTTCCTTAAAAAAGTTTTGATAGAGAAATTAATGTAGAGGGATATACAAAAGACAACAGCATTTGATGACGTTGGTCTTGCCATTGGTCTTGGTGTGTGGTTCTTACTCCCACTAACTGGATTTATATCAGGCAGTCCCTAGTTCAGTGCTCAAAATCTGATTTCAAGCACATTTATGGTTCATCATATACTCACTCACTCTTACACAGAACAAATGTTACCTCTACATACTACATAATTGTCTGATAGCCTAAAAAATGTCATAGAGTAAAACTTATAATACTAGAAATGCATAGCTAAAGCAGATGCTTTCATTTCTATCCAGTGAATATAGTTCTTGTTCCTTATAACTAAATATTTTTGATTTTATAGTGCTGTCTTCTGCTCCCAACTCTACCCTAGTCATTTTCTATTCACTGTTTTCTGGAATTTGATGTTCTTAAAGGTATGTGGATAGATAAAGGAACATAAGGTTAGGCCTTTCTTATATGTAGATATAAATCTCTGACCCCTGAATCCTAAAGCATGTAGGCAAAATAATTTTCAATATATTTTTTATTTCTTTTTGTTTTTTAAAAAATATTTGTACTGAGTTATGTTGTTTTTCACCATTGTCTGCATTATAGAAGTATAAGATCCACCCCTTTAGGTATTTTTGATGTTTTGTTTGAATGACTGAAACTCTATCTCTGAGACTGACAGCAATGGTAGAGAAAATGACAAATATTTTTACATTGTTTTATAAAAAATTTCAATATATGTCATTCTGGTAAATACAGTCCTGATACAAATTCATCAGTTTCACAGTTAGTGTTTTCTTCTCAGGAACTGAAAGTGAGATGCCTGCTAGTCTTAGTTCTATGTTGCCATAGCCCCTTCTCCCATCTCCACAGGTAATTGAAGAAATTAGGGAGCAGGCAGTAGGAATTGAGATTAGATACCATGAACTAGGAAGCTAACCCACGTCTTGCCTTTCATAGAAAAATACAGTTTTATTTATGTATGTATGGATTGATTGATTGGTTATTTTTAACTGTGTAAACATTGGCATATTCCCATTAGATGTTAATCACCACAATGCACTCACCACCAACTGGTCCATATTCCGCCATCACACATAGTTATTTCTCCCTCCTCCCACCTCCTTCATTGCCCTCCCTCTCCTCTCAGCTACCACCAGCCCTTGGTATCTCAGTTCTGTAGCCAGCTGTCAAAGGTCAGTTTTGCAGCTTGTCTTTCTCTGACTATTAATTTAGTTACTCTATATTTCACATATTTGTGACACCATCCAGTATTTATCACAAAAGACAATTCTATTCCAACTTTGTAAACATAACAAAATTTGCTGATCTGAATCTTTTAATTATTGTATTCACTAACTTATTTATTCAAATGCAAAACCCCAAGAGACATAGTTTGTTTTCATTGTGATACTTTGATTTACTTAAACTTAAAAATTATTGTTAATTTATTTTCAAACAGGTTTTAACACAGAAAATTACAGTCTTTTCAGTACAAGCAGACTTAAAATTAAAAACACAGAGATTATATCTGTTTTACCAATTGAGAAATTGCTATAGTAATTTTTCATAACAGACTAGTTAATAAGCAGCCTCCATGTTTATTGTTAATCATAAAATGCTTAATATAGTCATTTAGACAAAATGCCATTTAATTAATATAATGTTTCTCTTAAATCTTGCATTTCCTTATCTTTACCAAGAAATGCAAAATTAAGGAAGGGAGAAATAGGGATAAAATTTTATGGTATAAGCATTTTGGCCTATTTAGCAAATTACTCTTTTTTAAGACTTTTCTAATAAATGAATCATGACCTCATAAAGGATAAAAGGAATAAAATTGCTGGAAATCTTGTAAGAAATAAGTGTACGTGACATTATTTTATTTTTTTAGTAAAAATGTTTTAATAATATGTCCACTCTTTTACTGTGACTCATTTATTCCAACAGAATTTCTCAACTTTTCTAGAAATTTTTTTTTCATAGAGGCAAGCCACAGAGAAAATTCTAACAAGGAGAGATCAAAGGAATTTTTTGAGAGTTGGAGGCAATTTTAAAACATTTTATAGTTATATATATATTTTTTTTCTTTTTGCTTTCAGAGTAAAGATGAGTTACCAGAAGAGGTATTAGAGACATCAGCTAATCACTATATGACATTATGTTGGCATCGAAGTGTTTTTCAGTTTATAAGGTAGGATGACTCCTAATAACAATATTTATTCCCTAAAATACATTTTCTACTTAATTTTAAGTTTTATTTTTAAGTTTACCTCTTCTAAACTACAGATAGGGGATTTGTTTTTGACCCAGTATGAGTATTTATTTAGCATATGAGAATTACAGCACACTAACTGGAGTGAAAAATGTCATTCCCCTAAGATAAAACAAAGCCAAGATATCCTTTCTTGTCATTCATATTCAGCTTCATAGTGGAAGTCCTACAGAGTACTGTAAGACCAAGAGAGACATTAAAAGGTATAAGGACTGGGGAGGAAGAACTATACCGTCTTTATCTATAAATGATATAATTGCCATGTAGAAAAGCTCAGAGAATTGACAAAGAGACTTCTAGAATTAATGAGTACATCAAGGCTGCAGGATACGAAGTTAATGTCCAATAGTCATTTATTTCATATGCTAGCAATGAATAGTTAAAATCTGACATTAATAAAAATATATTAGCATATCCCCCCTACAAATGATATAAATATGTAGATATTTAGGAAGGTATACAAGATATACTGAGGAAAATATAAAGTTCTAGTGAAAGAAATCAAAGAAAATTTTTATTTCCTCAAAATTAAAAATGTTTTATCTTTAAAAAACATCAACAGAATTAAAAGAAATATAATGAGATATAATATTTACAAAACATATATCTAATAAATAATGTGTATTCAAAATATCCAAAGAATTCTTTAAATTCAGTCTTAAGCAAACCAATAATCCAACTAAAGAAAGTGGGCAAAAGTTCTCCACAGACACCTCACCAAAGAACAAATACTGATGGCAGAGAAGCTTATGAAAAAGAACTTGATATAAGTTGTATCAGATAATTGAAATTAAATAATAATGAGATATCAGTGCACACCTATAAGATGAATAACATCCCAAAACCTGCCAATTTTTTTCAAGGATAAAGATAGACTCTTACTAATTTTTGCTAGGTATACAAATGGTGTAGATACTTTGGAAGATAATTCAACAATTTGTTTCAAAGATAACCTAGTCTTACACACCCAGCAGGCAAGCTCTGAGGTACTTATCCTACTAATTTGAAAACTTACATCTTCATAAAGGTTTACTTATGAATGTTTGTAGCAATTTTTCTCATAGTCAATCACCAAAAAGAAAAGAAAAATCAACCAAGATGTCTTTTAGCAGGTGAATGAGTAAACAAACTATTAATGCTAATACTGTCCCTCATGTGTTCTGAATTAAGCAATTCACCAGAGACAGTGGGGAACGGGCAGATTAATAAAGTACACTGCTGAGAGGAGCAGTAAGCAAGGCAAGTCTGCTCTGCCATGTGGGTCACCTCCCTTGCCAGGGATACAACTGGTGCTGAAGAGGCTGCAGCTAACTTCACAGTGCTGCCTTTAACCCCTTAAGCTCCCAGGAAGGACCCACAAATATCATTCTTGGGGCCAAACTTTTAATTAATTCAGATTGACTATTACCACTTCATATCTACTGGGAAGGATTAGGAAATAAAGGAGGAATAAAGATTTTTATTTGTTGTGTGTGTACATATTTATTGTCACTAGTTACTTAATGTGTGTCTCTTTTAAAGATTAAAGTTGGAGAAATAAAATTAAAATCAGCACTCTGGCTTAAAACATGCAGAACTGAATGGAGAACAAACAGTAAATTCAAGACTGGTAAAGAAAAAAATATGAAAAAAAGAAAGGGTATGAAGGGGAAGTTGAGGAATAAAAACGTGGGGGGAGTAGGAAAAGTAGGGGCATATTGCATGTTCCAATCACACTTATTTCTAAATCACAAAGGATAGAATAAGTCAGCAGAAGGGAAATGGAGATAACATATTGAATATGCTCAAGTTAAAAATTTGAGACGAAATGGTAGGGAAGAACTACAGAAAAACTACATTCAGGAAGGGAAGTACAAAGAAACCTTTTAGAGTTTCTGGCCCAAGAAAATCCCAAAGAAAGATGCTATCAGTAATCTGGAATCACATTTCAGTGATTCCCCAAGGTGGCTTGTAGTATTCATCATCAAAGTGTTTCCAAAAAGCGTTGGGTACTGAAATGGATTTGTTTAAGCAGTGTTTTCATATATTTCTATAATGAACAACCAGGAAGAACTTAAAATCAGAAACTAGAAGAGATATTTTAATTTCAATGATTTATACCAAATGTCTTGGAACATATTCAAAGATGGGACGTGGAGATTATAGTTAATGATCCTTAAAGGCTTTGTTTTGAGCTCTCAGTTTTATGTTTTATCTATGTGACTATTGAAATATTACTTCTTACTGCTTTAAATATAACTTTGGAGGGCCAAACAAGTAATGAAATGGACTTTGAACAGCTAGATCAAAATACTGTGATATTCAGTTTATCTGACTTTGCACATGCAGTCATCCCAAAAGAAACTGAAAAAAAAAAAAAGTAATAATAATAAGGATAATAAGGCTGGCCGTCTGAAGCCAGGCTGCCTAACTGCTGTATTAAAATAATGCTGAAAACAGTATTATTTTAATTAAAAGGTAAGTACTGGCCTATAATACACTTCACTCTCCACTATACCGGTGTTAGCAAATAATGTTTAACTGTCGTTGTCTCAGCCCATTACCTTCTCCATCTGGTTATCTTATTATAGTGGCTCAGTAAATTAGTCAATGTTCTTATAACCTCCAGGAAACCCAGAACAGGTCATGTCTTTTGCTAGATTGACTGGAAATTGCTATCATTAGGTGGCATGTCTGTATTTTTTCCAAGAGTTAATGGGCACAACTGTAGAATGTGTCTGGGCCTGTGGCCTGGCTGCTGTTCTCTTTCTCTGTGTAAACCCTAGAGCAATGTGAAGATATATGACCAAAGCTTTTGCAGGTTTATTCTTGAAAATACTCCATTAGCCTCAACATTTCTAGCTTTATCTTAACATGAAATTTCACAAGTCCATTAATATTAAACCTGGACTGTCTTGGTTCTGGGATGTTGCATGTCATGCAAATGCCTAGGTGAGGGCTTTTGAAAGGCCCTGAATTAGTAGGGGCTGCCATGTGATTTTGGCAAATCTCATTTGGGACCAGATTTCTAACTGTCTTTAAATGACTCTGTAACTTTTCATCTTCCTGTATGAGCTTCTATTATGTTAAGCTTTTACCAATAAGTGCAATAACTGTGACTTTTTAAAAATATATATTTATTTGGCCCTCCCTGCTGGCACAGAGGGTTAAAGAACAGCACTAAAAAAAAAAAAGCTAAAGCCACTTCGCATGAGTTCGATTCCCGCCTGCCCCGGAGGTGACCACATGGCGTTGCAGACCTCTCCTGACCTGCCCGCTGCTCCCCTCAGCAGTGTACTTCGTCTATCTGCCTGTTCTGCTCCCTTTTCTGTCTCTGATGAATCCTCTCACCCTCCACATCTCTGGCATGTACCCCAGTTCCATATGAATAAATAAATAAATCTTTAAAAAATATTTATTTGAGCATACAGAACTGGGGTATAAGCCAGAGGTGCAGGGGTAGTGAAAGGATTCACCAGAGACAGAGTGGGGAGCAGAACAGGCAGATCAATGAAGTACACTGCTGAGGGGAGCAGCAGGAGGGTCAGGAGAGGTCTGCCGCACCATGTGGGTCACCTATGGTACTGGAGATCCAACTGGCACTGAAGCGGCTGCTGCTCACTTGCAGTGCTGACTTCTAACCCATTGCACCCCCAGGGAGGGCCAACTGTGACTTTTTATAATAATTCTTATTTTACTTTTAATATCTCCATCCTAAGGACTAACCACATAAAGCTAGAAAAGTAACAAACCCGGCACATTTTATGTTTTTTAATTAACAGAGAGAGAGAGACTATAGCACATACAAAAATTTGGGTAAATCTGAGTTTAAATTTAACACCAAAATAGTTACTTTGCAAGATTTTGGTAATAAAATACCTATCCTGATGCTTAAAATATTCAGAAGCAAGCAAATATACAGGCTAAAGAAATAATACAGATTGCAGAGAAGATGGGAGCATGTAAGTGCATATGAAAACACTAATTTGGAGGCAATCATGCACTCTTATATTTATCACACTATTTGCAATAGCCAAGTTATGTAAACAATCCAAAAGCCTTACAACACATGAGGGGATAAAGATATGGTACATGGAATATTACTCAGGTATAAAAAAGATCGCATCTTGCCATTTGCAACCGATGAATGGAACTAAAAGAGATTATGCTAAGTGAAAAAGTCAAATTAAGAAAAACAAACACAAGAATCCACTCTTAAGTGGAATATAAAGAAACAAGACAAAGTAACATAAAATTAAAGTAAAAACCCTAGAAATCTAAATACATAATTGACCTTCCAACTTGGAAGTTCAGGTTAGGGATGAGAACAAAGGAGCAATGGGACCTGATGGAGTATGATGGATAATGTGTGCTTACATGGCAGGTGTGGCATGTTAACAAATATCTTAAGAGATATGAACCTACCATAAATCATACACAGTGTTGTAAACCAATGTGATGACCAAAAAAAAAAGGAATACAATTAAAAGAGAGATTTGTCAAATGGCTAAGGAGTGGCTAAAGTGTTGTTTAATGTGGGGAAACAAATGTACCTTAGGAAGAATGAACTGGAAATCTGGAGGGAATAAAGTTGATTGTTTTTACTTTGAAATTCAGGAGGACATAGTTACATTTGTTACAGGGAGCAGCATGAAGATGGAACTATGTAAGCTAAAAATGTAAGTCACCTTAAAAATAAATTACACAAGTACTATATAAGATATGTTTACATTAGTATCAATCGTAGTTTAGATGGTACTATGCTTTTTAATCTCTTAAATTAGGGTTATTTATAGAACAAGGAACTGGCAGAGAATATACAGTTTATACTCTCTACTAATATATCATAATTTTTTCCTTAATATCAGTCTTTATCATTAGTGATAAAAAGTTTATCACTTAACAAAACAGCAAATTTTAGCATGGGCATGTTATTTGGATGAAAATAATAATAAAAAAAAAAACCTCTTGTTTAAGTTTGAAATGTTAAACATCTCCCAGTGAATTATATTTCTTCCTTTGCAACAGAACTTGCATCTACTTTACCTATATTCTCTAATAGAGATGCTCTCATATGTTTGAATGGATACAGATGCATATTCTTATTGATGTGAATATGTTATGCACATGTCTGAGGGATCTAGCCATCAGTCTTTTCTAATATGGGCAGGAAGAGAAGAAAACAGAACATGATAGAACAGACTAACCTTTTTAAAAGCTGCTTGGTTTCACATCCTGAGTCACTGAAAAACAGAATAGTTTGCTTTGTTTTATCAAATTGTGTCAAGTAGTTTTACTTCTCAAAGGCGGCTACCTCTGGTGTGTAGGAGACAGTAGCAGCAGGCTAATGCACCAAAACAGCATGCAATAAGCGCAGGTCAGCCAAACCTGATAACAATGCCAGCAGGGAAAAAAAATCACCTCAACTCAAGGAGAATTCATTTGGCAGAAGCTATAACTGTGCTTTCAGTAGTAATTTCTGAATCTGCTGCATTGGAACATTTCCTTTGAGCTTTATTTTTTGTCAGGTTTTGTTTTTATCTCAATACTGATCAGATCTGTTTTGCTTCATGCACATCATTTCATTCAGTTTACTGGTGACTGTGGTGCAGAACACCCAAAGAAGGTCAGGTGGAATAGAAGACTCCAGCGAGGAGCCGAATATCTTGGGAACACACACTTCCATAATCTGCTGTGCTTTGAAGATGAGTATAGGGTGAAAGCAGGGTGAATGAGGACACGCTGGGACTCTGCAATGTGACTGTGTTCTTTAGACTTTGTACACACATTCCTTATGTTCTCCAGTCTTTCCTTCTTTAAAGATTTATACATTCAGTTTAACACCACACATTGAACAATGGATACATAGCAATGAATAGGACCTCTCCTTGTCTAAGGTTAAAGACTTTTTTTAAAGATGTATTTATTTATGCACATAAGAGCTGGGGCTTAGGTCAGAGGTGTGGGGGTATGGGTGGGGGGAAGGTGAGAGGATTCACCAGAGACAGAGTGGGGAACTGAACAGGGACATCTGGTGAGGGGCACAGTGGGCGAGGCAGGAGAGGTCTGCTTCTCCATGTGGGTTTGTTCCCTGGAGAAGATTGAATTTGTACTGCAGTCTATGTGGATTGCTTCATGGTGCTGAGACTTAATCCATGTGCCACCAGAGAGGCCTCTGGTCTAAGGTTAAAATTCTAGGAATGTTCATAATTTCTCATTTGTGGTTAGAAAAGCACCTTTCTGTATAGGCAGCTTGTATTTTCACACTAGCCATGTCATTGTACATTGATTAATGTTACTTTTGTTTTACATAACAAACACAATAGTAGTAATAATAAAGGCAGCTAACAGTACTGCTTATTTCATCTGTGATAGCGGTCACACTTAGACCTTTACATTCAATCATTTTTTCATTTATTGCATAAAACAGTGATAGGAAATTTTCCATATAAATTAATGGTAATTGTCTCTGCTTTATAACATTTCAGCTTACATAGGTTTCATAGGGACTGTCTACTTCAAATATTAGTTATGCTTCAGTTATGCTTCAGATTAGGATCTTCTTGGTTTTAGCCTCATTTTCACTCTGAGTTCTAGAGTGAAGTGACTTCATCCTTTCACCCCTCACTGACTGTGAGGACTTTGTGATTTTTAAGTTTTTCCACATTGGCTCTATATACTAAGTCAGTTTTCATTCATTCTTTAAGCTTCTGAAATGTTGTTCATTCCTTTCATTTTTATCTATAAGAGTATGCTTTAAAAAAAATTCCCTTCATTGATATCACATGGGGTTTAGGAGGGACCTAAAATTATTTTGAGTGTTTCATTTGTCATTTTTACAAACAAGTATACAAATGTTCTTCATAATTCTGTAATAATTTTCAGAAAGTCCCAGTTCCATAGTGGGATATTAATATTACTAAAATATAATAGGCTATAATAATATTATAATGAGTTGTATTTTAAGTTTCACTTGTTAAGCAATTATATCCTTGATCTACTATGGTCTTGCATGACTCTGCAGACCAAGAATACATGCAGTGCACTGAGAACGTGGGGTCTATACCTTCCCTGAACAATTGAACATTTAAATGCGCTGATGAAGTATTTTCCTTGGGGAATGTTGAATATGTCTCTAAAAGGATCTTGCTTTGATAATACAGATATATATATTTTAAATCTGGGAAAGTTGTTATTAGAACCCAGACTGCTATCACAGTAATGGTATTTCTTGCAGGCACATATGAATTATCATATGAAGTAGGAAAAGTTAGAAGGTAGAATCTGGTTTGACTAGGAAGATTTGATTTCAGGATTTGAAGTAGACCTATATGGGATCTCAAGTTTGCAAGGCAGCTGAACCCAGGTAGTCTTACATAGAGAGGAAGCGTAGGGCTTTATTTCTAGGAACAGAGAAGCATGCCCTGCAGAACTTCAGTAGAAATTGCTGAGTCAAGAACATGCCAGCTTATCCCTGGGACACGCTGAGGGGGTGAGTCATGGAGCAGGTTTGCAAGGCACTCTGCTGCTCAGCAAGCAGCCCTCTTGCTATTTGTTAGCAGCAACAGACAAACATGACTGATAATGTGACAAGAGCAGGAAGAACAGGGTCCAGCGGAGACAAAGGCTAATCAATTTTTATGGGAAACTGGAGGGGACATGCTGTCTACATGTAAAGGAAAGAATTTCTGTGCAATACTTAGTACAATTTCTGGGCTACTTCTAGACCACTTTAGACCATGGCCACACAACCAGTCACTGGCTACCTCGGTGTCCTTGGCTGCCTGGCGATGTGGGCCATTATCTTAGTGCAGTCATGTAGGAGTGTGTCTTCCAAATCCTACACACACAGGTACATAGAGCCTGTGTCTTCCAAACCCTACATGCACAGGTTTATAGAGCGGTCACATGGAGTGCATAGAAAGGCCACAAGAAAGATCTGACTTTGGGGATCCAAACACCAGAAGGTGGCATTTAGTTAGAATTCACAATTCTCATTCCCTCTTGAAATGAGTGTCTGATGTGTTAAAATGGAAACAAAACAACAATAACAAAAACAAAATATACTAGAACAGAAAAAATGAGGTTGGAATAATGTACTAATATTACATTTGGAAAAGCAAATTTCCAATGCCATGGAGAGGCATGACTTTTAGGAGATCACTTGATTAATAGGTATAGCTTGAGGAAGAACCATCATAAATAATTGGAAAGTCTTCAAGGATTTTCCATCTTGGTACAAGGAGGCTATTCATTCAAATTATGGGTACCTCTGACAATAAAGACCCCTTTATACAGAGCTGATATCTACCCAACACTGAAATGTTGAAAAGACAGAAGTCAAAGGGAAAATAAAGCTTTTAAATAAGAGAAATGAACAGAAAAATTAATGAGATGTCCTCTAGAGAGTTGTAGGGAAGTAGTATGAGATTTGATATTATTTTAGCATGCTCACATGTACAGTTTGCTTAGATAGATGTCTTATTGATTCACTGGAACTTCAGCAGTGTGGGAGATAGGAATAAGTTGGAATTAGAGTGATTATCACTGAAAGAGCAACAGAGAGGCGGCCCAAGCAAGACTGAGGACAGGTCCCCTGCATGGGAATTGACAATATCAGAAAAAATGAGGGCATAGACTAATTTGAGCACACACTGCAACTTTACCTGTGGAAATAAAAAAAAAAAAGTTTTCTTGATTAAACCAACTTGGATCATTTTTCTATCACCTGTATAACAACTTGAGATATCTTGTCATCTGGCTCAAATTGATTGATGAACTTGGATAATTTAGTCAAGTATCTTCTGAAAGAGTAGAAATGAAATATGATTTCTTATCTTTAAATATAATTTTGAAGTTATATTTTGAAGGTACATTAGCTGAATATAGTATAGCATGCTGTTTATGAGTCCATTCTCAATCATTTAAACACCAGCTTGAACCCCAACTCCAGGGAAATCAAGTGACTTAAAATATCTGTGCCTCACTTTTCTCACCTACAAAGTGAGAATAACAATTACATTTATCATATAAGGCTTTTGTCAAAGTTAATGAAACTTTGAAATGTTAACTCATTTATTCACATGAGCGGATCCTTAAACTTGTATTTACCACAAACACTTCTGGAACTTTATTTTTAAAACTTACAGCTGAACCCAATAATTTTCACAAGGCATTCTTAAGGTCACACTAATTCAGGTCCTTGCCTTTTTGCTAGTGAGCATACTTAAAAAGGAATTTTGGTAATTCTTAATGTTTGGTGGTAAGAAGCAAAAGTTTGCCAAATTTATCAAAACAAACAAATTAACTAGCTATTCAGTTAAATTTAAATTTCAGATAACCAATAGACAAGTATAAATATGTACTATGCAATAAACATTTCAGCAAGATTTAGCTGCTAAAACACTATTCATTGTTTAATGAAAATGAATTTACCTGAGAGTTGTATATTTTATTGGACAATTCCATTTTAGGAAAAGGCTCTGATATGTCCAGTTGAGTGAGTAACTGATAGCATTAGAGTAAAAGTAGTCACTGATTTTTCCTATTTAACCCCTATGCATCAAAAGAGGTTTAATTAAAGTATGGCTAAAACCTAACCTCCACACTGACTCTCATCCTGCACATAGCTACCGGGCACAGTTACAACAGTTTCCATAGAGCAATATCAACCTGCCTAAGACAATGGCCTTAGGAGCAAAGATTTTGTTGGTTCATTGGTTTAATTTTTCATCTTACCTAACATATTACTGGTTAACTTTAACATGAACATTGCACCCTCAGCTCTCTTCACTCTCAGTTTGAGAACTTCACCCACTCTTTATAAAGAAAGACCATTTTGTTCTGAAATTTCTGAGAGTGACTTTCTGAATTTTCTTGTTGGGAGGTGATGTGTTCCTTCTCGGAGCTACAGCCATCTGCCTCTACTGTCCCTTAGCACGGTAACCCTGTGCCTGCTGTTGGAGTGATAGATAACAAACTAACAGCTTGAGAACTAAAGCAAAGCAGTAGCAGGAAAATATTACAGATGCTGCCTCATTTGATCTTTCAAAAACCTACAAGATGTGAAGACTGAGGCTTAGAAATATTGAATATCCTCTCTCATGGGCTCACAGCCACTGAGTGTCAGAGTCTGCATGTGAGCCAGCTTTGTCTGAATCTGGAAGCTATAATGGGCACTGCTTAAGTGCATTGCTCTTCAATGACAACAAGAACAGATTATTTTATTTAGCTGCTGTTTTGAACCTCTAAGGACATTTCACATATACTTAATGTCATTCACATGCTGGGTAGAATTTTGGACTCCATAAAAACAAACCTATCCTTCAGGCTTTGCACACATTTAAGCATATATTAGAAGCACATGAAATACTGGTTTAACTCATTAGTAAATATATTTCAATAATTTAAGATTTCATATATTTTATATTATTAAAATAGTGTGTTAGGTTTATAATATGCATGCAGATAATCATTTAATTATTGCAGATATTATTAGAGTAGAATTTACAGAGATATTAACTTAGTAAAATGAGGTTTTCTTTTTCAATAATATCTGACCTTACAATCCCATTTCAGAACTGCGTAATATACTTTGAGAACTAAAGATAGTATCAAGACAAAGACAGGTATGAAAATTGTGCTATTAACAATGCTACTTACTGAATGAGAAAAAGCAAGAAAATCTGAAACAAGCAAACAAAAAAACCCACCCACCCCTACAGCAATGAGGCACAGAGAGGCACCTGGGACTAGAGAAAGAAGCCAATGGAAAAAGCAGGATGAGACAAATTCTTCTAATAAAGTACATCTGTGCCCACAGAGAAAGGGTGGTTTCCTGTGAGCTGGGAAGGGGGCTGTGATGTTCCCTCTTTGTAAATCTGAAGGGCAATAGAATGTGTACAGTTTCTATTTTGTAGCAGAATTATAAAGAGATGAAGGAGAAAACACTTATTGGAACATCTGCTGTGCAAACCAGTTCAAGAAAAATAAGCAGGCAGCAGAATGAGCACATCTGCCTGACTGGGCACGTGCCGGGAGGTTGTTGGGAAAGGCAGCAAAGGCTAGACAGACCAAGGAAGGGTGTCGAGGTCACGTGCGACCTTCCGGTTTCCCCAGGGTTCTGGAGGGAGGATTGAAAGAGGGCTAATCCTCCAGAGGGTGCTTAAAGGTAGGAAGACATTCCTCTCATTCTGGCTTCCAAGTGGAAAGGTGTCTGTGTCAGAAATACAATCACAGTAGCTGAAACACGCAGTACGCTACAGGCAGTCGATCAGCTCTGTGTGTGGAGAGTGTCATATCCAACAGGGAGGCTGGTCAATTCTGAAAACTTTTTTCCCTAAGAGCAGAGTCTGTCTGGAGAACTAGGGGACCCCTGTCAAGCAACAAGATTACTACCAAAGGTCTCTGGGCTTCCCAGGAAAGATGTTATCTGTGTCCTCAGGCCCAACCTTTTCTTCCCCGGGAGACTACACCATTCCACAAACTACAAATTAAAAGTTTGTCTCAGAAAATGATCTAAACTCCTTTCATACTAAATTCTAAATGACAATCAAAAGATGTGTTGTTTTTGTCCTTGATAGTTGTCTGTGGGACTCCATGCTTGTCAGGACCCTACTCCCTGGAATCTATGAATCCTGTGTACCTTGCATGAAGAAGCGACTTTGGAGACATGATTAAATTAAGGAACTTGAGATGGGCAATTAGCCTGGATTTTGTAGGTAGAACCAGTGTAACCACAGAGATCCTTACAACTGAATTATTTTTTCTAGCTGTGCTCAGAAAGAGATATGTAGTGATATAAGTAGGGTTGGAGAGATGCTAAATTGCTGGTCTCAAAGCTGGAGGAAGAGGGCAAGAGCCAGGGAATTCAGGTGGCCTCTACACACCACAAAGAAACAGATTCTCGCCTCGAAGCCCCATAAAGGAATCGCTTTGATTTTAACCCAGTGAGACTTAAGTTAAACCTCTGATCTATGGAATCTTGATATTAAATTTGTGTTTTGTAACTCATTACGTCCATGATAACTTATTATGGCCGTAGTAGATGAGTTATACAATGTTCAAATGACTTACTGAGACAAAAACAAGTTGTTTAAGTGTCCTTATCAGTTACCTTATAAATGTATCTAAATTTGACACACTGAAGTTTTAGCCTTATATTCAGTAAAATTTCTACAGGATGTAAAACAGCTTAATAACTACTAATGAAAAAGACTGCATATCTAATTAACTAGTAAAATCTTAAAAGTTCCCTTCTAACTTTTCACATTGCAGAAGAAATATTTCTGCAGAATATTAACTGTAGATCTAAAATATTTCTTGTGGATTTCTGGAAAGATTTTATTCTGTTAACTTTTACATAAATCGTGATAAAACAGAGGGTAAAAAAGCCTGCCTTGATGTTTGAATTAGTTTAATCTACATTCCAAATAAAAATTTCTGCCAACTGTCCACTTTAAAAATTTAAAAATACCTAATCCTATTTTTAATCGATTTCTAAATTTCTACCTACTATGATTTAATACTACAATCTATCAATATATATTCATAATCCATCTCTGAACATCCTGCCATGCAAAATGAGGGCATATTTCCCCATTTCCCTTGGGCTTTTGTACCCCCTTCCTGGTTTATTCATGGCATATGAGTATGGTTGTTTTTGTTACATATCTCAGACGATGTTAAAAAGAAATCCCCACTATATGACATTATTTTATATGAAGGAATTGGATAGGGTTAAAAAAAAATCAAAGAAGGCTGTCCAAAAGCACAGAATGTTTGGAGGTGATGGGGATGTGTGTTGCACAGATTTCAGTGATGGCTCTATATGTGTATATTTATTGCAAATTCAACTTGTATGTTAGGTATAGACAATTTCTTACATGTTAGTCATACCTCAAAAAATGACTTAAAAAGAAAACTTCAAAAATTATAAAAAAGCATATGCAAGTAAAGTCCAGGTAATGGGTACAATACTCAAATAAGAAATAGAATTTAAATTTAAAATCAGTATTCAAACAAAAATATTTATGAAATTTACAATCTGCATGTCACAGTTGGAACTGTCATTATTTTTTTTGTAAAACCTGAAACTTAAAAGCAAAACTTTCAAGAATCACATGAAAAAAATGGACAGAAGGGAAAAGACCTAAACTAAATATGTTCTCTAGATCGCTGATAAAATAAGAGCTTGAAAAAGACATGTCTAAAATTGAATGTTATTTTCTATTCCCAGCATATTCATTTACTAAAATAAAGAGGGAAATAAATATTACATCCTAACGACTGACAGACATAATCCATTCGTGTTGAATTTACAACAGCAAAGTTTTGGCACCTATGAGAAGGAAACCTCAAGTGCTAACAACTGTACCAAAAAATTAAAAAATAAAAAGAGTAAAAAATATCCAGTCATCTTGAATAGCAAGACTCAATATAATAAGTGTGTTACTTCAATGTAATTTATAAATTTAATGCAATTGCACTTAAAATGCCCAAATGATTTGTTCTAAGACTTGACAAAGTGATTCCTGAGTTCATCTTGTTGTATAATGTAGTAAACCCTGAAAGCAAGTAACTCAGTTTGTTTTATACTGCTGTCTATTCAATGCATTTTACAGCTATAGCAATTTTAACAGAAGTTCTGGTGTCAGACAAGAGGCAAGCAATGAAGCTGAGTGCCATCTTAAAATATCAAAAAGGATTACATTCAAGTTAGGCTTTAAATAATTATTCAATAATTGGTGCTCAAATATGTAGCTGCTTGCATTGGAAAAAAAATTAAATAGAATTTTTTTTTAAAGATTTATTTATTTATGCTCACAGAACTGGGGTACAGGGGAGAGGTGTGGTGGGTGAGAGGATTCACCAGAAACAGAGTGGGGGCAGAACAGGCAGATTGACAAAGTACACTGCTGAGGGGAGCAGCGGACGGGTCAGGCCATGTTGTTTAGCTTCTGGGCTGGTATCAAACTCGTGCTGCAGTGATTTCAGAGAGCTTCATTCGGTGTTGCTTTAATCTGTTGTGCCACCAGGGAGAGTACATGGCCACTTTTGTGTATGATTTATTGACAGAATAAGCTCAGAAAAAGGGGCATTAGGGAAACAGAATGCTGTGTGGAAAGACAAAGCATAAATGGAGCCTGAACCTGTGAGAAGCTTTAGCTTTAAAGGAAACTCTGGGGCATCAATTGCGCTACCTTGAGGCAAGGTATCTTGCCCTCTTGTCATTTGTTGGTTGCTAGCTTCTTTTGGGGAAGAGGGTGCCTTTCTTTTAGTCTAGAAAATTCTAAGGAGAAGTGGGCAGCTTGAGCCAATTCACAGGGCAACTGGAACAGAGTGACTTTATCAGAGAATCAGGTGGAAAAGAGTGTCTGAAAAGGTGGTTCTTGAGGGGGTTGATAATGACAAAAGGTTGAGAAACAATGACTAGAAATAGGTAAAAAGATGGCAGGCAGCTACGCCCAACATTGCCGAGTGCCCACACACTCGTCAAGAGCAGGAATATGGTGCTCTTTAAGGAGGGGTGCACAGTCCATCCATGAAGTCTCTTTCCCGGGAAGTGGGTTCAGCATAATATAAAAGGTCCTATCTGGTTTGTGACTGTTCAGCCTCCAGTCTGTGTTTTCAAGTCTTCTGGAAATTTTTTATAAGCTCACAATGCCCTGTATTATATTCTGATTGCTGGTAATGTTAAGGGGAAGGATGTCTTACATGAACTCTGCAGAGTCTTATGGACTCCACCCCCTACTCCAACTTTCTGGACCCTATACACCACTCCAGTGATTGGAAACTACAACTCCCAGCAGTACCAGGGAGAGAATGGTGAGGACTCAAGGGTGGAGCTAGCAGGAATTCTGGGACATTTGGGGGATAAATAGGGCGTGATTGCATTTCGAGCTCTCTTGCTTGGGAAACAGCTCTCCTGACAGCGCGACTCGGTGTGTTCAGTCAGCCTAGCCGTAAGTTATTGCAGTTACTTTGTATCCCACTCTTTTCCCCTGGGTTGTTTCCTATTCCTTTCCCCTTTTGTAAGTAAACCCGTTATAGACCCTTTTGTGTGTACCTGCAGTATAAACAATTGTGAGCCCGTGGGTGAGGCCCCACAGACAGGCGGCCCAGTTCTCTCTGGGCTACCCTGTAACAGAACTCTAATGGTTTCTATTAATTGCAACTAAATCCTCACTAAAAAAGTCATGAACAAGGATTAACAAAGTAAGAAATTGAAATTCACAACAAAATTATTTACAGCTGTTTGGCCTCAGTGGGAACCAAATAGTATAAATTAGAGGAAAACTGATGAATGATATTTCCCCCACTTGTTTAAGAAAGAGTAGAAAAAGATATAGTTCAGGTACAACATGATGTAAAAAATTAAGCATATTAATAAGTGAGAGTGGTAGCTTAAGTTGCTACAAACTTTCTGGAAAAAAACTGGGAAATATATATCAAAATCTTTAAAAATGTACAACTATTTCCTTTTTTTGATCCAACATTCTATTTTTGAGAATGCTAAGGAAACAATTTCAATTATTCAAAAAAATTATTTAAAAATTCTATATAATAGAAAATTTATGACAAAATGTTATGCCAAAACATTAGAAATAACCAAAGTAAAATATTAAATACTCTCTGGAGTGTTGTAGGAATATACATTGTGTATGTCTTTGTGTGGATGGAATTTCTCCTTTTTTCCAAATTATTATTTATTTAAGTAAAGTAGGTGTACACCAGCATGTGTCTGCCTGTCCCCCTGGGATTATAGGTTTAAACCTCTGCAAATGTAGATTTTCACCCTCTGCCCACCACCAGTGTCCCAGTAATTCTCTACCATGTTCTTTTTTCCCTTACCTTCCCTATATTTATATAACTATATGTTATACTATTCATTGCTTTATTATTTATAAGCATAAGCAATGTATGATTATTAAAGAACTGTAATGACACTGAATATTATCAAGTAAATGTCCATGGAAAAAATGTCTATAAGAGTAAGTAAAAAAGTTTTTTTTTGTTTTTTTGCAAATATAGGAAGGGTAGCAGAAATTTTTGTAATCCTGACCTCTATGTAGTGGAATTATGGACAATTAAATTTACTTTTTCTTTCTGTTTTCTCTTTGTTCTACCAAAGGCAAATCTCACTTGTATAATTAAAAAAAAAAAAGTCTTATAGTCAAATACTAAAACAAGAAGGGCATCTTCTTGATAGTGTGGTTCTTGTAGTTACAGGAATACTATGCTATGTTTCTAAATCAACCAAAACTTGATGTGAACTTTGAAATATTTTTTTCCACTTTCCTGGTTTTCTGAATCTTACACAAAAGTCAGAGGAAGAAATGACTTGTCAATATTCTTTTTCGTGCTTCTCCAGGTAGTTTGCTCACCTAGGTGTTTATCTACCTAGTGGACCCAAAGAAATACTATCAGGAAGACAATATCCTGAAGGGTTGCTATGACTCAGGGACTGGAAATCTTTGTCTCCTATCACTAGACTGGCACTTTAGAGTCAAGTGGCCTTCAGATTGTGATAGAAACTTGAGCTGTAAATTTCCTGTGTTATTTTTACTTGCTCTTTTTTGAATAAAAGAAACAAAAGCTGGGAGTAACAAAACCTGCCCCTTAATTCTGCTTCATATTGTAGTTTTAACCTTGTTCATAGCCTCAGATATGTCCTGTGGTTGATTCAAAGCAGGAACAAACTGTGGATTCATACTACATAAATTCATCCGCTCTAAACTTATGTAGCTATTCTGGAACATTCTGCAGGGTTGTCTTTTGTTATGACCTGCTGTAAAACCTGATGGTGTGTGTACTGTAAACATAGAAAGGTCTAGCTAACAAATGGGTCTCTAGTCATTTTTTAAAACCCATTCCTACTTTAAGATATTTTACTTGTGTTTTGGAGAATGCACTTTATTTAGAAGTTCCTTTATTATTATTTTTAGGATTTTAAAATTATTTTCTTCTCAAATGTCACAGAATGTCTTACCACCCATCTGCTCAAGAGGCATAATTATGAAACTGACAGTCTTTTTTGACACCTCCCTGAAGTGGGAGGAATGAACACATTTTCATTCAGTTTGGGAACTCAAATTTTGGCTTTCTTTTTTTCTCTATAGAAATGAGCCTTTGAACACGGTCCATATTACATAAGTATTTGCAAGATGTGTAAGAAAACAAGGACTCTTTTAAGGACTCTCTCCCTTTGACATGTTCAACTACAGAAGCTAACAAAAGAATTGGAAAGTTGTCATTTCAACCTGCAACTCATTCATTATAGCCAAACATTTAGACAACTTTTATAGAATTACCTACATGTAAGTCTATTCAGAACAATGTAGTCAATATATGATTGCAATATTTTATCAGACTATCACAGTAATTCATAATATTCATGTGTAACCTTCTAAAACTAAGCATTATAAGGATTTTATTTGCTTAAAAAATTTGAAATAATCTTTTTTTTTTTTTAAAGATTTATTTATTCATATAGAACTGGGGTACAGGCCAGAGATGTGGAGGGTGAGAGGATTCACCAGGGACAGAGTGGGGAGCAGAACAGGCAGATAGACGAAGTACACTGCTGATGGGAGCAGCGGGCGGGCCAGGAGAGGTCTGCCGTGCCATGTGGATCTCCTCTGGGGCAGGCAGGAATCGAACTCATGCGGAAGTGGCTTTAGCTTCTCAGTGCTGTGCTTTAACCCGCTGCACCACCAGGGAGGGCCTGAACCAATCTACTTTTAGCTCTAATTGAAATAATCTATTTTTATAAAGAACAAAATATCCTCTACTGTGCACATTATATTTCTATGAATCTTTATCTTATTTATTTAAAAAAATCTTTATTAAAGCATTTGAGGTATGTCAACCATTTAAAAGATCACTGGGGACAGTCTGATGTATGCTCACGATAAGCTGAGTCCATCTGTGTGAACTTTGGTTACCTCTCTGACAAGGTGATAATTCTGAATGGAGTTTTAGCGCCAGTAAATTAGAATTGTTGAGACTGAATGTAATTTCAGAAACTGCTATTTTTGTAGGAGTGGAAAGATTTTAATTCTAGTAGCAAAAGGTTTATTTAACAAATGGTATATTTGTATAAAAGGAGTATTTTGAGTGCACAAAAATTAAGTAAAAAGACAAAGAGACAGAGATATCAGCAAGAGGAATTATTTTGGATCTTCAACTATTACAGTGATTCAAGAGTATGGTTTATTCTAAAATTTTAGATATCATGTTAAATCAATCAAAATCTTTTTTAGGTGTCTGTAGTGTGATATGCAGTGGAATGGAGTATAAATCCCGAGGCACTAGCTTCAGCCCTAGGCCCAATTTAGAGTTTATTTGGAAAGCAAATATATGAAAAGTATAAGAATTACATAAAAGCTATAGATTATAAACAATTGAAAGAGGAATTATTGCCAGTTATCTGTGTTACCAGTCAAGGCTAAAAATTGTTTGGATGGCGTCCTAGATGGAGTTTGTGGAGAAAACGAAAGATTACATGTGTTCCTATAAGGTACCTGAGTCTTCGCACCTGAAGCTTTCTGATGTGAGGTCTTCTCATATAAATGTCTTCTATATATTCAGAAACATTTAGAGGCCTTTACAAAATAGGGGCATAAAATGATAATAGCTGGAGTGGTAATGTTCTAGGGCACCCCAAATCTGTTAAGAGGACAGGGGGAAAGAGGGGTACTCGTGAAGCCCCCAAAACCTGCCTGCTCTAAGTGGGTTCTGCCATCTGCTGCAACAAGATAAAACATATAAAACTTTAATGAAAAGGGACTTTAATACAGTGAATATACATTATGGAACACAAAGAATATAACTTCTAAATCAAACACCTGAAGTGACCCATCCCCTCGTGGGCAAAAGTCCACCCAAAAGGGATTGGCCCAAAGCAAGGCCTGAAAGCCCACCACTAGACTAGAGCACCTTCTGGCTGGGACCCATGGAAAAGAGTCAGGAATGGCCAGGCAAATCTGGGAGGAAAAGAGCAAAATCAAAATCAATATAAACACTGCCATAGTCATCTCCCTACAGGTATCTCACCCACATCTGCCTTAACCAGTCCAGGGTCAGGAAACAAGCACGGTTTCTTCCTCACATGCTTGCTGCTCCATGTGGCTTCCTTAGGTCTCCTCCTTCTCCATCCTACTTCATTCTCTTCTTCTCTACTTTTTCTCTGCTCAGCTCCACGCTCCTTCTGGGTGGGGCAGGGAACCTGGAACTTCCCTTTTTCCTAGGGACCACCCTGTTACAGTAAGACGCTAACAAACAGAAAAAGGCAATGTATTTAGCACCTGCTATGCCGTTTATCACTGATAAATGAATATTCCCATTCAGTTACTGTTGCATCTGACAACACTACACTGAGAAGGAAAAGGGAGTCAAGGAGCAATGCAGGATGCTGCTGAAGAACAAGAGCCTGGCTTTTTATTGATAAAATAATCAGACAGCAGCAATTATAGGAGGAAGTAGGTAAAAGGAGAAGGCTAGAACTGTCATCTATAGTATGAGGGAGTGTGGGTCTGCCCTCCAGGTGCTTCTCATCTGTTTGATGACTCAGTATTGTAATTGAGAACCAGTGCTAGTTCCCCAGCCAGGGTTTAAATCTTATCAACAAGGGGTTCTACTGATCAGCTTCTGTGGTCCTTTCTCAAATATTGTTACTCAGCCCCCACAGGCTTTCTTGGTCACACCTCCTGATGTGTGAGTCAGGAGTAAGTTTATGCATCCATCTTCAGACCCTCTGGGTGTTCCCAATCATACCTCATGATGCATAGGTGATCAAGCTTTCTGCTCTTGATTGATATGAAAGGCACCTTGTAAGGTTTGTCTCCTATCACTGATTAACCGGTTTCTGAAGGACAGTTCTGACCTTGAATAGGATGCAGTTCTGCAGGTAACAAAATGATGGCCCAACAGGCCACTTAGAAATAGCAGATCACAAGTTGCTGGGTACTACTGTGCCCATTATTCAGATGACAAAACAAAGGACAGAGAGAGGACATCCCTCACAGAGAGCTAAGCAGAGTAGGACCTGTTTAAATCCACTACATGATCCCCTTAATGAAGTATGGCTGCAACTAAGGGCTAAAAATATATGGAATCTGTTTCTATATTCTTCCTTTAGAAGTAAGAATAACATATGGCTGCAAATAGAGAAATGATAGTGCTAATATAATTGTTACTTTTGTTTTTGTTTAAAGATTTATTTGTTTATGCATACAGAACTGGGGTACAGGCCAGAGGTGCAGGAGCAGTGAGAGGAGTGGTGATGACTGATGAAGTACACTGCTGAGGGGAGCAATGGGTAGTCTGGAGAGGTCTGCCGCACCATGTGGGTCACCTCCAGGGCAGGAATCGAACTCATGCTGGAGTGGCTTTAGTTTCTTAGTGCTGTGTTTTAACCCACTGCACAACTAGGGAGGGCCCTGTTTTTGTTTTTAACAAGGTTTTGACTTAGATAGGACAGAGGAGACTGGTTTACAATGAAGCATTCAAACAGATGTCTATATTGGGCAGTTAAAAATGTGTGTGTGGAATATGTGTTACATGTTCTTAATGTAGTCTTTTGTACTGATAGGTATCTAAAAATAGTTTTAGGGTCCTCCCTGGTAGCACAAGGGGTAAAAGCTCAGCACTGAAGCTATCAGCAGCCCTTTCAAGTGCAGGTTAGATCCCCACCCAGCATGGGAGCAGACCTCTCCTGACCAGCCCTGTCCGCTGTGCCCCTCAGCAGTATACTTAGTTGATCTGGATCTGCCTATTCTGCTCCCCACTCTGTCTCTGGTGAATCCTCTCATTGCCCCTGCACTTCTGGCCTGTACCCCAGCTCTGTATGCATAAATCAATAAATCTTAAAAAATTATTTTTAGATTGATCTGCTCAGACGACAAGTCTTAGAATAAGCTATCTTCTTGAACTACTGTGTCATTTTTTTATTCCAAAATGACTCTTAATATTTTTATCTCTGTGTATTCAAGAAGGAGAGCAAAAAAAATATGTGGAGTTGCTTAGATTGTTTCCTAAATGTGGCTGATATGAGGATATGGTAATCTCATTGTAGATTTTAAGGTATGTGTTCGAATTTAGTGCAGGTGAAAACTATTTCTTTAAGATGCAGATATATTTAATTGTGGGAATTAGGGTTTCACCCAAATCACTAGAAGGGCTGACAGAACATGGTTTGGGCTGAGATTCAAAGAGGAGCCCAGAGTAGAAAATTCATAGAAAAGGCCAACCAAGAGAAGCGCCAATTCTGTCACAATCCAAAATCTTAAAAAATGGAATAGCTGCTGACTCAGATCCTTGGAAGCTGATCTAGAATGAGAGATACAAGCAGGACAGGTGGCCCCAGAGCTCGGTTATAGCTGCTTGATATGCAGCAGTGAAAGGGATGTTTCAAGGGCTATTGCCTTTCTCCCTACTTAAGGTAATTACAGTTTTAACACTCAGGCAAGTCAGCTAACCTGATGGATCCTAAATTGTACCTGGAACTCCAGGTGCAAGGGCGTCTGGGAAATGCAATATTTTGTTGTCCAGTCTTTTCAGTAAAAGAAAATACCCTTACAGGAGTTTGGGACAGATGGTGAGCAAGGTAATATAGCATATACACCATAATAGACAAGCATAATACACCCTAGAACTTCTCTAACGTATGTTCCTGAAGTAGAAGGGAGAAACTGGTGTGCGACTGGCAACCATTTTCAGGTATATAACATTGAAGACAGCAATGATTGTTGAACTCTGAGCAGCCTTGCAAACCGTTAGCATGATGAGAAAGACAAAAGAACTGAGGAATTTGTTAAAACCTGTAGTGTAAACTTAGACACTTTGTTTCTATCCTTTCCAAGAGTGCCTTAGTGAGTTGATGAAATGCCAGAAATAAGACTGCCTGGCATCAAGACAAGGGCTACTCTGGGCCACACTTTTTCTCTTTTGTATAAGAAAAGAAAGTGTGGAATGCCATGGAAGAGCCCGAATAGATTGATGCTAGAATCACAATGAAGTTTATTTCAACGGATCTTTCTAAATCTAATTGTGCTGTATGTTCTCAATGCACTTGGAAAATGATCATTCCATATGATAAATTCATCCTGCAAACCCTTGTAATGTGCCAAATGAGCTTTTATGTGACACAGTAACTTTTAAAGCTTGCCAAAACTTTGAAATGTTGGAAAAGGTGTTGCTAGCTTTCAACATGTGCTAATTGGGTTTGCCTACCCAGATGGCAAAGAAGGGGAAAAAAAAGGTTCCAGCTTCTAAACTGTTCTAATCAAGAAAAAGAATAGGGATAACCTATTCAAAAACAGATCATTTAACCTCCTTATTTACATTGGTGGATATAATAGGGTGATTTCAACTTTATTTATCGTGTTTGGAGGAATTTGTATGTGCAATTACTATTTAGGGAAAAAATAGAATCACAACAGCATAAAATAAATAATCAAGCTCTTAAAAGATTCTGAACACAGTTTTCAGACTCTTTAACTTAAAGTGAACCATCCAAATTTTATGATTATATAAATGAAGCTGCTTTAACAGAGTTGTTTCTATGTGAGAAAATTGTTAGGAATTTCATGTTTTCCTATACGATTTCTGTGTACTAAGTTTTATACCAATAATCTTTTCTTTCCCTCTTTTTAATTTTTTTTTGGTGGAAGGGTGGGAAGAGGCTGAAGTTGACATGGTGCTTGAAATCTACCAAACTGAGATACAGCTATTTGGCACATTTAAGTGACTAACAATCAGCTTAGCTGAAGAGAACAGTCTTTTTCTGTTTTAGAGGTTTGTATTCCTTGATGTTCTGATGGACCCAATATTATGTATTTTACTTTGTGTAAACAATTTAGCTATTGTCAGATATTTTGCAATCAAAGCAATCAGATTTTTAATGATTTTCTGACAAATCAGTAACCAACAAATTAAGCTACTTCAATTTCATTGGTCCCCTTTTTGGTATTATCTGATAGTCGATTCAGTTAGAAGTCATAGTTATCTTACCAAGAACTGACAACTGGGGTACTTAACATTCTTGAAAATGTAGCCAGTGATTGATTTGAAAACAAGTCATGTTATTGAAGTCAATGATGTCTGTGATAAAAGTTTAACACTGAGAATTATGTGAAATTGTCATCTTAAAAAATCAAAAGTCTGGGCCCTCCCTGGTGGCCCAGAGGGTTAAAGCATAGCACTAAGAAGCTAAAGCCACTTCAGCATAAGTTCAATCCACCTGCTCCAGAGGTGACCCACATGACCCACAGACCTCTCCTGACCCGCCGCTGCTCCTCTCAGCAGTGTACTTCATCAGTCTGCCTGTTCTGCTCCCCACTCTGTCTCTGGTGAATTCTCTCACTGCCCCTGCACCACTGGCCTGTATCCTGGTTCTGTATGCATAAATAAATAAATCTTAAAAGAAAAATCAGAAGTCCATTGGAAACTATATGTCCAAATAATAAAGTATTTGAAAATTTTCACATTTAATAAAATTAAACAAGGACACAATTTCCCCATCCTTCCCTTTAAAACATGTTTTATAATTTATATATATATATATAGCTATATATATATGTGTGTTCCTGTGTGTACATATATATATGTATGTGTGTGTGTACATACACACACACACACACACACACACACACATATATATATATATATATATATATATATATAATCTATTTCATTATTGCCTGGAATATAATAATCATTCAGTAATACTTATTTTAAAGGATTACTTTATAATAATCCTCTAAGTGATTGATTAAATCACTTTACTATGTTCCAGAAAGTCCTGAACAATCTAGCCCCTACCCTAGCTCTCTACCCATTGGGGCACAAGCTGTTCATTCCTGTTGAGAGCTCTGTGTGATTGGTTTCTGCTCAACATTCAATAGCAAATACCCCAGAAAAGTTTTTCCTAACCATTGCTCAAACCTACCTACCTCTATCAGGAAAGCTGAAATTCAAACCTGCTTTGTTTTTGTTCTAGTGTTGCTTACAGTAGGACAAAAGTAGTAAAAGATTTATTCAAGTTTTAAGATCCAGTAGCTGTAAATGTAACCTAATTTGGAAATAGGGATTTCATAGATAAAATGAAGTCAACATGAAATCAGGCTTATTTATTGTGAACAAACTAATTCCAAGGACTAGTGTCTTCATAAGAGAAAGGAGAGGCTTCTTAGAAACAGAGACACAGAGGATATAGGCAAAGAGAAGATTGAGGGAGAGATCAGAATAATGAGGCTGTAAGACAAGGAATGCCTGAAGTCACAGGAAGCAGGGAGAGGCTAGAAAGTCTTTCCCTGGGTCCCAAAGAAAGCCTGGTCCTGCTGATTTCAAACTTTTTGCCTTCGGAACTGTGACAGACTATATTTCTGTTTTTTGAGAAATCCCATTTGTGGTGACTTGTTAAAAGTAGCTCTGAGGAACGGCTACACATAATCTGAAATTAACTTGTTTATATTTGATGTTCAGCTTATTATCTGCCTTCCTTCAGGAGCTTGTACACAGCAGTTAATCTTCAGTTCTGTATTTCCAGTAACTGAATGAAGCTGCCTGCACATAGTGGATTAATAAATGAATGAATGCACTGAATACAATCAAAAAGTAAAACATAAAGTTCATAAAATGATCAACTCTATTGAAACTATCCCCACTTACTAGTAAAAGACCATCAGTGATATAAAAGTGAGATAATATGAAATTATCTATGAAATTGTTGAGTGTTTAAAAGTCTCATTAAAGCTACTTTTTACAATGATAGTGTCATAAACAATTTATCTCTCCCCTGGTGAATATTATATTGATATAACTTTTTAGTGAAAAGAATTTAATAATACATATCCTTTGGTCCTTTCTATTGATTTATGTTAGGGAAACCATCACAGAAGTTGGCATAATTTTTTATTTCTTGTTTTAAAGATTGATTTATTTATGCATACAGAACTGGGGTACAGGCCAGAGGTGCAGGGGCAGTGAGAGGATTCACCAGAGACAGAGTGGGGAGCAGAACAAGCAGATCAGAAGTACACTCGTGAGGGGAGCAGCAGACAGGTCAGGAGAGGTCTACTGCTCCATGTGGATCACCTCAGGGCCAGGAATCGAACTTGCACTGAACCAGCTGCAGCTAGCTTGCAGTGCTGCGTCCTAAACACTGTGCCACCAGGGAGGACCTGCATAATTTTTTTAAATAAATTGTCTCTTGGACTTTTATATAATAGTTTAAAAATATGAAATAAAATAAATGATATATAATATACTGAATACATGCCAGTGCATCATGAATTTTATACCTACAAGTATAACTTTATTTTATATAAAATATTTTAATAACATAGAAATCAGTTTGGTTTATTATTAAGTGGAAACATATTAGGCCATAAACAGGGAGCCTTGGAGGTGACTGGTTATGTTAATAGTAGTTGTCTATGGATTGTGGGATTCAAGGAATTTTTAATTTCATTTTTATATCTTTTACAATGTTATTGCATTTATAGTTAGAAGAAAAGAATAGAATGAGAAGAATTGAAGTATTTTTTATAGCTCATCTATGTCATGTTCTTGAATAATGCTATTGTGTCTTTTACAAATAAATATGTTTGAAATTTTCTGTCAATAATACATTTAAGTTTAAAGATTTTTGAGAGTTAATGATGTAGCACAAGAAAATTATTAGCCAATTGACAAGCCAGAATTCTTTACATTTTTCTTAGGAAGTCTAATACTGTGTTACCTTAAGCTGATTTAATAAGGTGTGTAGTGGAAAACAAGCCAGTTGTAAGCACAGCAGTAGGAAGCATTGCAAATCCGCTCATCCCCCCACCTCTGGCCTATACCCCAGATCTTGTATGTAAAAATAAATAAAAATAAATCTTTTTTTCTTTTTAAAAAATGAAAGAAAATGAGAAATGTATTTGCAAAGTATGTGCTCTAAAATGTCTGGGGAAATAGTAGCTTTGTGATTACCCTGTTATAAAAAGGAACCACAAGTTAGAGAGAGTTTTATGGGAGAATCAGCAGCTAACTTTCGGGGAGACCAGCCAGCATGCCAATCTAGCTCTGCATTCTTGGGTTCCTATTTAACTTCTCAGGATTCTTTAGTCATTCTTAAAATAGCATAATATTATTATACTTTCTCTAGTGTCTAATGAAGGCTTAGAAAATTGCAATGACTGTCTTTTTTTAGGAGAAGAAGAAACATATTTCTTTTTATATTATAGAAGCTCTTTCATTGTTCTTTATAGAAGTATATCCATCATGTTTAGAGTGGTCCTCTTAATTCTGGCCAATTTACCTGGTAAGCCTTCCTGTAGCACTGTCAAAGTTGAGACAGAACCTGACTTATCTATTAATATATCGGCCTTCAAGGGCTGAGCCTGCATCTTGTTAACCTTTTTCTACTGTAATTATCAAACAAGAAATGCAGGCCCCCTAGTAGATAACATAAAAAGTCAAAGAGGGACCAGACACTAGAGTCTTTTTTTTTTTGATCTGCCAGCTAGTGTCAGTCTCACTGATTCTACCAAGCCAGATCTTTTCTCCCTATGTTTTTGCCCTCTCCTGGGCTTGAACTATTGATTGTGTGAAATAGATCAATAATTCTCAAACTTGTTTGATTGAAACATTAACATTTAGTGAGTTGTGTGACATGGTCCTACAGAAACACAAAACTGAGAAACAAAGTGTGTGTATTAGTTATGTTATTGATATTTTCAAGTGCTATATTAATATATTATATTTGTACTAAATTACATGTATTTAATAAGTAGTATGGCATGTGGATTTTCAGTTTAAACTATTCCCTTGAAAACTTGTAGATCAGGCAACTTCATTGAATGTAAGTTTTATTTTTCACATCCTTTCCTTGACCATTTTTCTTTGGCAAGACAAAAATTAATTATTCCCATAAAGGAATAGTTCACAAATGAGATATAGGAATTTTTTTTTTAAACTCTGTAAAGAAATGCTACACCCACATCCACACTTCATTTAAGTACCTGGCACATGTTTGCTACTTAATTTGCTCCAAATGATATATCAAGAGTATGTCTTAAGTTTGTATTAGATATATAGTAAGAAAAGAGACAAATTATGGATGAACCCCCAGAATTTCAGTAGTTCAGGATGGCATCAGAACTGTTAAAAAGGAGTACAAAAATCAGCTCCAGGGTCCTTTTCAGACTTGGAGAAGGGCTTCTAGTGAAGTAAGAGCTAGTTGGAATTACAACTACAGTACATCCATCAGTAGTGTCCTAGTCCCAAAGGCACTCACAAAATGTTCTTACTGTCTCTAACCTTTACTTTCTATCTCTTGGGCATACCAAAGTGAACAACAAAGAAACAAATCTCACACATCTAGTCTTCACTTCCCAGTAAGATTGGTTATTTTGCTCCTTGCTCCTTACCTAGACATTTTTTTCTCTGCAGTCCCTGCAAATCATTGTACACATTAGAATTAATCATTTTGGGGACAGTTTATTTATAAGAATGATACTAAACAATTTTAAATAGCTACCTGAATTGTTATAATGAGACCATAAAGTTTCTATTAAACATAGAGGAATGACCTACAATAAATTTGTGTTTGAGCAATAACCATTTTTAAAAAGCTAAAGAAGACTTCACTTTCTCCTGCTGATTTAGTATTTTATAAAAATCAAATAAAAGGTAGCAAACCTGTGATGTTTAATTTGAAAAATCTCTTATATGAATTAGTACTTATTGAGTTAACCCTGAGCAGGGTGACCGCAGTAGTTATGGAAACATTAGGAAAATGTGATGTGATATTGCCAATTGACAGAACAGTGCATATTACTGTTTTAGGAAAACACAATGATACATCATCTCAGTAAAGGATATATTGCTACTTTCTGGCTTATAAATTGAGCTTCAATTACCTTTCAAAGGCCAGGACTTCTTGCCTTCAGATATTTGCAGTCACTTAAGTCACTGAATTGGTGTGTGGTCAGAATAAAAAGATGAAGGAATTTAACTGCCTTTTGAAACATGAGCCGTTGTGTTCTCTCCCTTCTCACTGTTAACAGAAACATGTCTTGGCTCTTTTACAAATCAGAGTGAAATTTTGAAATAATTGCAATTCATTGTATTAGATGGACAAGTAGGAGGTACTGAAGCATGCTCATTATGCACATGTACAAAGCATGTTACATGATTACAATATTCTTTCATGTAGAAAATATTGTATTTACATGGAGACACTTAAGAATATGGCAAAGTGAAGTGTGAGTATGAAGGCTGTTAAAAGATGAGTTCGATATCTTCTTGCTGAAAACTCACTGCTGTATTGGCCTTGACATGACCTATAGAATATTATGTTGGCAAAAAACCAACTTTGAAATTTGTTCTGTAGCAAATCATTCTGGCGATATACTTCCAGGAATTAAATCCTTTACATCGCACGGCACTGTTGCCAGAGAGCATGTAGGGTCTCTTCTGATAGGAGTCATGTAGGAAACTTTGGCCAGAAATTCAAAGCCATATGTTAGTCCTGTCAAAAATGATATGGATCTGCTTACAAAAACCTTGCTTAGTGGCTTTGCCAGGAACCCTGTGGCATTGTCCTGCCGGAAAGCCATTGCATGCGTTATCACTGCCAGAAATTGATGCTGCCCTGGGATAATCTAACAGCACTAAAAACTCAACCTCTAGGTTTCTACTGCCAGACTTTAACTATTAACAGAGCCTGTGAGTGTATTACAGGGAAATAAGGCCTATTTGCCCTCTCGAGGGTGAAGGTGGGCAATCCTGTTAGCAGCAAATATTTAGAGTTAATTAGCTCTTTGGAAAAGACTGCTGGCTGGGATTATATTAGTTATTTGTTTCCCAATGTACATGAACTCCAGCTAAAATTTTCCCAAGAGTGGACTTAAATGATAGTATTGCAATGGTCATTTAAATTGAAATCAAGATATTTTGCTTACCGAATAGTAGTCCGTGTATTGTAAAGTATACTAAGTATCAACTTAGTGTTTGCACAAAAACTAGAGTAATTATAATTTATCCAGTTTTGATATTGGTGGCACAAAACCAGTACATGACAAATATTTCCCATCTTCAGAAGGGTAGTGAGTAATACACATCAGTGTTTTAATTTGAGAATATAACAAAGTGGAAACACTCCAAGTAAGTCCATGTATATATTTGGAATATCTAGCATTTGAAATTTTTAAAAAGACATTTCAGTGTTGAATTAATGATCCTGTTTACCAAAGTTATGTAAAACTGTGCTACACAAAGTATGGGACATGGGCTATTGCCAGTTTTCGAATTGCTCGTAATGGATCCATACATAAGCCCCCAAATCAGGGAAAGTGCTTAAAAAATATCTAGCAATCTGATATTGCTGAATTTTTTAAATTATATTTTATAGAATATCAATTTGAAATAGATTGGAAATTGAAAATAACCTCACCACCACAGATAGTCTGAGGATATCTGCTCTACATATGCAAAGCTGTCACTATATCATCTTCCCATGATTAGACATTACTAAGCAATTACGCATTTGATTTAACTATTCCCTTTTCAACATTTAGTAGGCCCTATCCATATTTTTTTTTATGATTGGAACTCTATTCTAAAATCATTGTATCTTAATGTTTGGGTCCCTTAAAATTTCTGTAGAGAAACAGCTATGTGTCACCCAGTGAGTCAAATATGAACCCTGAGTCAAATATGAACCCCTCTTCCTTCTTACACACATCCATACTGGGGAACTCAAAAGTTATTTTTTCCAAAAATGTGAGTTCTTGCATAAAACTTTTCTTGCCTACATGGTTGACCCCAGCTGAAGAAACAAAATATCATTTCTCTTGCTAATGATAACAATCAATTAATTCACAAATTTTAGCCCTTAATTTCATCAAAGGTATAGTGATATTAAGCTCCTGGCCACATGGTTTAATAAGAATCAGTTCTGATAATTCCATATCACGGAATATCTGTATCACTCAAAATCTAAAGAAATCTTGGTTTTAAATTATGCAGCCCACTCATGTGGCAAAGAATCTCCACTTTATTTTCAAAACTGGGCTTCCTTAAATATCTAGTTCACCTCTCTATCTTTTATCCAAGAGCTACTTTTAGAGAACAGAGCATAGAAAACTGGTATCACAATCTGGTGTTTGGACATCAATTAGCTAGTCAAAAAGACTTTGGTGACAAGTCAAATGTCCTGTTACTTTACAGGAGACAGGGTATCTTAGGTGAGTTCAGGTCATATTGGAAACACGAGGGCATCTTTCTTTTTCTACCAAAAGCTCCCACTAGTGATACCTCATGGAATCATTGTGAATTGTTGCTGCCCTTACTCCGCCCTCTCTCAGCTTTACTCAGGGGTATTGAGGTGGTGACATTCTCTTAGGACAGAGAACTCTGCAGAGGGAAAGCTGGGGGAATCTGACAGACAGAGCTGATAGTGACCTCAGGGTTCTGGGCATCACAGAAACATTAATTACATGCTTGAGCTCTTTTAAACTAGACATGTCAGTCTCTTACTACTTAATTTCTGTTTAAATAAGGAACGTCAAGACTAGACAGCATGGTTTTTCAATTTGTTGCATGAAGGAGTTACACCAATCTATGTTTTTTTTTTTTTTAAAGACTCTAGTGGTTACATTATACAAGCTATGAGGTTTTTAAACTCATGACAAGTGATAGAAAGAAAACTCCATGCATTGCAATGAAATCCTCACTTAAGCTTCAGCAAGTACAAAGCACTGAAAGCCCATGATCCTTCACCTGGTCCTCCTTAGTCAGTCTAATCTCTATGAGGACCTGATATATGTTCTTGTGCTGGTGACCACATAGCTGAGTTACACCTCAGCCCAGGTATAGTGTCATTGCAGGCAACATTCTTAACTGTTCTCTCTAGTTTCTTTTTCATTATAAGCATCGGCAAATGATCCCTTGGGTCTTCATGCCATTTCTGTTGCCTCTTAAGTGGATATAATCTTTAGTGCAGCAGGAAACAGATCATCACTCCTATGGATCAGCCATGGGGAGGAAAGCGGGGAGGTTCTGGGAAGCTAATGTACAGCATGCTTCCTTTTCTTAGGTGGAAACGACCTGCTGATGGCAGTGACTGGAGAAGGCAAGGAGGCAGAAGCAAGAGGGCTCCAGGGAGAGGCTGTGGAGCCTAGCGATGGCCAAGTGATAGGGACCTCTCAGTCATATATTAAGTTAAATATCTGTTACTATGTGTTTGATTTTTTTGTCCAGCTTTTTAAAAGCTTTTTTAATGTAATTTTTGTATGTTTGGATGCTGCAACATTGGTTTAGAACACCTCACATGAACTCTCCAGTAGTAGAAAGTTGAGAGCTTTTGGGGGAGGCAACTGCTTTTCTGCATTGGTGGTGGGGGGGGTATGAGGGGGTGCAACCAGAGTGCCCTTTGTTCCACAAGCTGCGCTCACTGAGGAAAGTGCAGTTTTGGGCCACACACACTGGGAGCCCACCTGGAGGTCACGCAGGGTAGAAGACTGGGTGACACTCAGCCTCCTCCACTGGTTCAGAGGCCCCTTGCTCAGTAGGCAGAGTGTGCCTGGGAGGCCTGCACTTTCTAGCTGTGGCGAGGAGGCTCTGGATGCTGGGCCTTGGCAGGCACTTCTGCTGATTCCCCAAGTCAAGCACAGAGGACCCAGGATTCTCCTGGCCCACAGCCTGTGTTCATTGGGGAAATTTTCAGTCATTCCTGGCTGGCTTGAAGGTCATACAGGAGGGAGGGGGAGCATATCCTCTAGCCTCTGAAGCCAGGTCAGGAGCTCCTTCACAGTAGGCTGTTACAGAGATACCTAAGGGACTTGCATTCTCAAGGAAAGGAAGCTTTGAGGGTGCCCTGGGGTTTCTCCCAACTCCTCAGACCAGGCACAGACAACGGTGGGAAGCCAGAAATTACTGGGAGAGAGGTAAGTTGTTCTCCCCTCTACTGAAACTAGTCACAGGCCACCAGGGACACTTCCTTGAGCCATTTGTATCTTCCCCAAGATGTGTGCACTGGTGCTTGGGCCTGGCAGTGGGAAAGCCCCCGGGATTGGCAGAGGAGGACAGGTATCTCTCACCAGTTCTCACTTCCCCCGCTCCATTCTACATGTTCCTGCTCCTTCCAGACCCACCAGTCACTGAAGGAGGAGATCAATCAAAAATCATGTTCATTTTCCATCTTCCAAAAGTCTGCAGGAATTTTTAAATGAAATGAGCAGTAAGGGGACTGTGATATATTATGTAAATATTTAAATGGGTAGATTTTTAATATTTTTATAAACTTGCAAAAGTTTATAAACCCTCATTCCTATTTTTTCTTTTATCCTTCTCCAATACAAACATCTCTCCCTTAAAAGTTGATATCTGACTACCTCCTTTTCTGCTAACTTTAGTTGTGTAATTTCACATTTGATCTATTATTCTTTTATCCCTGGAGCCATTTTATCTCTCCACAAGGAGCCAGAGGGAAAAAAAAAAATCTTGTTTTCTCTTTCAACACTGGATTTAAAAATTAGATAAACCATTATTAGAACAACCTCACAGCATGGGACTGGATGGAGAGTTGCCAGCTTTCATAGATGAGTACAAATTAGTTCAAGGCCTTGGGAACAGATCTCTAAAATGTCAAAAAACTTAATACACATAATTCAGGTTTAGATTTCACAGTTTTAATAGAAACCTCATCTACTACTGACATTTAGTAGTGTGGCCACATGTACTGTAGTCACATGAAATAGCTTATATACCATTCCCAAGGATGGCTTCATGCTTATTTTTAGTACATGATGTATATTATGGCAGTTAGCCTTTTTCAAATGTCATGTAAAATTCTAGTAATTTCCAAACCTATGTAGTTGGAAATCAAGTGATTCAGTTTTGCTTAGTGTTTCTGCTTTTTTTTTTTTTTTAAAAAAACCTCTTTTAAAAGTGATTTAATTTTGTTTTATTCAGAAACTGTCCATATTTATCCAGAAATCATGACCACATTAAAATCTCAACCTTGTAGAGTTTAGATTTGAATAGTAGGCCATAAATATATAAACAAATATGCTGGCTAATGCTAAGTGTCTCTGAATCAAACAAACAAACAAAGGCAACGGGCTTGAGAGTGACAGGTGGGATGATATCACTACTTTAGCTAAAATTATCCTGAAGTTTCTCTGAGAAGGTGGCATTTAAGGTAAATGTTGTAAAGATTGCAAAGAAGAATTTTTGTCCTGTCTGTTTCTCAGACAGGACAGAATAAATGCAAAATACTTATGGCAGATCTAAGCTTGATCTCCTCCATGTACTGAAAAGGAAACCTGTCTTTCTATCGGATTTTGAAAAGGAAGGAATTGGCAGGAACTCAGAGAGCCTATCACATCGGATGCAGTCGGCTTAAATGCTGGGTTCCCTCACAAATGTCATACTCTATCATTCAAAGCATCCAGTTGTGTACCCAGGAGTAGAGTTTCAATAAATGTGACTTCAAATAAATACAGTCTCTCTAAAGAAGAATACATCTTTAATTATAGCTATTATTTTAAATTAAGAACATACAAAGTCTAAAACTGAAAGTCAATTATGAGTATTATTTTCTTCTGTGTAGCAAAACATATGGCTCAGAAGCTGACTTTTTTCCTCTTTTCTTTTCTCACAAATTCTAGAAAATGGAATATAATTAACTCTCAATAAGAGTTTTCCATTTGGCTAGAAGAAAACACTGACAAACAAAATTAAATTTCCCTTAAAAATTAATTGTTTCATAAAGAAAACCCCAAACATTATGGAGTGTTCCTATTTCCAAGAATAATGAGTCACATTTTTATTCTGTTAAAAGCTATTGAACAAATGTAGTGCTTTGAAATTTTAAGAACATCATTTGCATTCAATTTATGATTTTCCTTTTTTTTAACCCTCCTCCCATTATGGATGGAGTAATTTTTTTCTTAACTTTTCATATTGTAAGTCTTTTCATGTGTTGGATGATTTATCTCTTGCTGCTTCTCCTTACTCAGGGACCATTTTATCACAACTTCCATCACCACCCTCAACACCCCTATTATTACTGCTTTCTTTTATGACAGACTAGTACTCAGTTACCATATCTAACCTATGCCAGTTGTGAGAACACTGAAATGTCATTGTGTTGTTCAGTGAAACATAGTTGCCTTCAAGCTCCCATTCTGCCTGATGCCCCAGCCATTTTCCTGAATCTCCTAAAGACCTGCCAGCATAGGGGGATGCCAGCTTCCCAAGTCCTTGTTCTAGCATGGAAGCCAAAATCTCCTTGACTGACCAGTGACCGTAATAAGCTGGTTGTAAAATATTTTAAATACTACCCCTGCTTCTAAGAATCAAACATTCACAGTGGCAGGCAATAAAATCAAATTTCCAGATGTGACAGTATACACGTGGCTCTTGTATCTGAGGCATCCCATCAGGGCCGCAAGCTGGGGCATCAAGGTTCAATGACAACAGCAGAGGGATCAGTCTCCAAGAGTATAGTTGTCCTCAACTCCAACTGTTTCCCAGTATCTCATGGCTACCTGGTGGGTCTGTGTGTGGTTTAATATCCTTTCAGTGAATTCCAGGTTTTGCTATTGCTTGTGATTTAAAACTCTCAGTAATATTTTGGATTTTCCTTCTGTAATTGATCATGTCATTGCAGACATGGCAAGATTACATCATATTAGACACATAGAATCTGATTTTCCTTCATGAACTGGGAGTTCCCATTATTTGCTCACTTTAATTTTTTAATTAGAAATCCAATTCCATCATTAATGAATCTGAAGAGATATATAACAGCTACCGATTAAAGTTGAAAAGTCAATTCTGATAAGATGAAACCACTTCAAACTGTTGCTGTAGTCTGTTTTCTCAGTGATCACAAATGTTTAAGGCTCTTCCCTCTTAATTCAAATTCCTGAGTTTGGTTTAAAATACCATTCTGGTGGAATGATTTTTATTCCACATAGTGGAGACCTCCATTTTAAAGGAAACTAATTTTTAGTGTGTGCGGTAGAAGTTTCCAATTAATGAGATTTAAAATCTGAGCTTTCACCTCTTTCTGTTAACTGGA